>NC_137608.1:11045550-11363050 GCF_963280865.1 Gymnoscopelus braueri | reverse complement strand
ACCATGGGGCACGGGGCCACAGATTTGTGGTGCTACAGATAGAAAAGCCATTATTTTTGGCTTGGTTCCAGGCTTACAATTATTTATATACATATGTTTTGGGGGGGAATGAATGGGGTTTCTATCTGTGGCACCACACAAATGCTACAGAATGAATCTGTAGCATTCCCCCCATGTCCCCTCTAGACATAAATCTATGACTCTATAGAAAATAGAGTCATATAAATCTATAGGGTTCGAGCTGGCAGGGCATCATGTCAATCCGTAGGGAGGGTGTTTTGATTCTGAAAGTATGACAGGAAGAGGCCCCATATTGAATAGAACATTTGAGTTTATATCCTCTGATAGAGTACTTTATCTTTTCTAGTTTAAAAAAATATGATATTCTAGGTGGAGTAGCCTAGCTGATTTCCACTCTAACAATATTCTCCTCCGGGCTAACAAGGAAGCAAAGGTCATAGCATTCTTACATTTTTTCAAAGACGCTCCACACAACCCAGACTCTTCTCCCTTCTGACTCCCAAACTGTGGAACAAACTCCTCATTGCAGTTAGAACTGCAGACTCAACTCCCAATCTTCCGACACAATATATACCAATATATATATACCTCTTCAGTTCAGACTCCACCTTAGCCCGTAGCACAGTGGTTCTCAAAGTGGCTTTCAGGGACTATCGGGGGTCCTTTAGGAGGGTCTAAATTGACCCTTGCAAGTATGTAACTTCTGACAGTATACAAATGGAATACTGGGGTACCAGGGGGTCCCCAGCAAAATAAGTTAATATAGCATCACAACCATTTTAACCACTTTAACCATATTTTTTTACTTTGGCTATTCAAAAAATAGCAGATAAACAAGCTCATAGTGCGTCACTTCTTGCTGTGCTATGAGCTTGTAGATCCCATGGCACGAGATATTTTCCAATGGGGGTCCATAGCCAAATAGGCCTACATATAATTTTGGGGGTCCTCCTTGACGTGAAAAAGTTTGAGAAGCACTGCTTTAGAATACTAAATGCAAACTGTAGT
Organism: Gymnoscopelus braueri; assembly: GCF_963280865.1. Classification (NCBI taxonomy): domain Eukaryota; kingdom Metazoa; phylum Chordata; class Actinopteri; order Myctophiformes; family Myctophidae; genus Gymnoscopelus; species Gymnoscopelus braueri. Next base: position 11,362,021 of record NC_137608.1, on the reverse strand, counting down.
GACGATTTCAAACATTTTGCCACTCGGCTGGGTACAGGGATATCCGTTTTTGACGTGTTTCAATAATAGAATGTCCAAACCAAAAACTGCTGTTGGGTGAGGTTCCCATTTATTCAGTATAACAGGGAATACAGCAAGGTTTTGTCAATGCAAAATAAGAACGGTAAAAAACGTGTGATCTCCTCAGTGTACCCAAACCATGCCATCATTAACTGGCTTGTTGCACCTGTGCCTATCAACCTGCCGATTGCTACGGCAACCCCCCCTCAAGGTGAACCCACCCACAACTGGCTTAAAGGCACAAAGGCAGAATGGCTCCTTCACAAATCTTCTGTAGTCAACAGGATACACAGGGTGACAGGGTGAACATCACATTAAGAACAAAGCTTTTTCTTCAGCACTGAAATCAACATTGTTCTTCGCTCTGGTGGCCTGGAGAAATACAATAGAACCTTAACTTTAACTTTGACTGGATCAGATGTCTTACCTTGTTGTTGTTGTTATTCTTTATTATACATTTGTTATCACTGCTACAATGTTGAGGAACCAAAACCAAATAATTGTACTCTTGGGTAGGCCTACTCATATATGAGATGTAACGAATACAAATCTTGAATGGTGAATCTGTCTCTCTGACATGAAAACAGTCTAACTCAATTATATCCCAGTCTTGAATTGAATAAATAAGTATACATTACCCTCCAGAAAGAATAGAAGGCACCGATGCACCCCAGCAGGAGCAGCAGAACCACTGCAATGAACTTCAATGGTTTCACAATCTACATGGCTGAATGTGGTTAAGCGTTACATTAAGAATATGTATAAACCAGGCTTAAAACCCATTCAGCAATAGTATTCCTGGCAATCAGCATAATGGAGAATTGCAAGGCATTATGAGAGATGTAAAACCACTGAACAGCCTATGTTACTTTACTCATTTTGGGGTTCAAAGGTCATAATTACCCCCATACCAAAAACATTTCAGTTCAGCCATACATGAGAATTACATCTTACCCAGTACCCAGTAATCCCTGTCTGTCTCGGCTTTCCCGTACTGTCTCTGTTGGATGTCAAGTTTGCTTGTTGACTTTTCATCCTCACTTTCCTCCTTGATTAGCTCTCCAGATAAATATAAGGAAAAGGTAAAATAAATAAAGTGACTTACAGAAAAAGCAATCAGAAGAATCAGAAGAAGAATCAGAAGAATCAGGTTTATTGTCACATCACAGGTTTACACATTTACAGAAGTAAAGCAATAATAATATAACAACAAAGCAAAAACAACATTAAAATCCTCACGGACATCCCTGCACGCATGCGGTTGTCGTAGTAGAGGAGGGAAAAAATATCCGCACGGCGCACGGGGTAATCCCTTGCACAGCTGTGGCCGTTTGAATTTGAATTTGAATTTTTGCAGTAAAGCTAGAGGAACGGAGACATTGGCATTTTTCCACAGGAAATAAATAGCAATACTTTGAGTTCATGGACACAGCATCATCATCCCTGAACTGCAGATTTAGTGCTTCTGTGTTCAAACACATGCAAGATGTCGAGGATTTTATGGTCGGAAAGGACGATTATTGCAAACGCTGCAGTTCTATGGAAATGATTTAGATGAAGTCAGGCTGACACTGCATCGTGACATTTGCCTTGACATGGCAAAGACACAAGGACGTTGCCTGTCTACTTTTCATGATGTAGTTGAGTTCTTGAAAGGTGATAAGGGAGAGAGCTCCAGAGCGGTTCGCCCAGAGCTCACAAGACTGGTGAGACATGTGCTGACTATTCCTGTAACGTCATGCACGATCCACAATGGGGCAAGCAAGACTCAACCACCTTGCTCTGTTACACTGCCACAAGCATGTGGCAAAGGAGAAACTGGACCTGGACGTCATAGCCAATATATAATAATATCAGCCACTCATCTGCCAGGGGTAGCACCTTCCTCTTAAAAAATAAAAGCGAAAAAAAAAGAATTGTACTGCATGCACTTGCATGCTTTGTTCACTATATAATAGGCTGTAATTTACTGTATCAATAGCGTTGTCATGGTTGTAATAAAAACATTTCTTTCTTTCCATTTTCTTTCTTAATTTTTAGCAATCCATGATGCACAAATAGCAGCACCGACTCCAAGGAGTGAAGGCACAGTCAACGAGAGAAACAGAGAGAGAAGGGGAGCGAGATAGTTCCTCCACAATTAAAATAGGCAAAAATATATAATTAGCTAAATTATATTTTAAAAGATGTGTTCTGCTAGTGCTTGTAGCACGTTATCTTTTGTGAGATCATCAATAAATGTCTTCCTGCATAATGTCGGTGCAATGCCATTAATTAATTATGTAATTAGTATGTAAAAAATAAAGATAGAACACGTTATTTCCAGTGGACCCTGCGTTTTTTAATTCCTTGCTATGGACTAATTAATACAATATTTTTTACTTCAACTGAACAGAGCTGCCTTGGACCTTCTTTAAGCTCACCCCCTTATTTTTTCCACTGATGTCTAAAAAGGAAAGGAACTTAAAAGTCTTGTCTTGAAACTAAACCCTCTCAATAGAGCACCTGTTCTCAGTTTGACATAATTACGGACCGACGCAGTGCTTCTTCATCTGTTATCGGAACATTTCTATTGTTATTGCAGAATGTGCCACGGTTTGGAACCCTTGTATCGTTCTGTAGTTTGGGCATCTGTATCTCCGTTATTGGTTCTCACAGTTATTTGATAGAGATGCAAATTTGAATTAGGCTAGGTCTGTTAATGTAGTACTGTGGGTTTTATTTCATGGTATTGTCTTTTAATGTACAACAAGGTCAAAAGTGGAGTGAACGAGGGTAAATCTGTCATGCCTACAACTTTATAAGCTGAAATGTTTAATCTGGATAGGAGCGAAATAGTGTATATGTGCCTGACTGGTTATGTTCAAGCATGGTACACCCATACACAACAGGGTCTAATCAGAACTGGGTCAAATAGTAGGATTATTGGGTTTGTGGATCCCATGTGTGAATCAAATTAACTAGAGGTCATTGTTTTGGAGTTTGTCTCAGAAGAAGAACCTGATGACACACAGGGGTAAAGGACATAAAGAATGTACTTACTCTGCGTCGTTACAGGTAGCAGTGGTTCTGGGGTAGCTGAAATGCAATAAATGAGAATCTTAACGTTTATTTATCTTCTATCAGGGGTTGGCCATAGCTGAGTGGTTAGTGAGCCCGCCTAGGGAGCCAGAGGCCCTGGTTGCCCCAAGTACGATTCCAGGCCAGGCCAGCAAATGTGTCGATGAAATGAAATTTGTCCCTGAGCAAGACTCTTAACCCCTAATTGCTCACAGGCCCTCATTGGAAACAAGACCGTAAGGACTTTCATGAACGGACCTGTTAAAGGAATTATCCTTATCATTTTGCATTGTACTCATGGTAAATGAATGGGGCTGAATTAATCGTAACATTACAAATATGTTTAAACCAGGCTTAAAACCCATTCAACAATAGATAGTATTTCTGGCAATCATCATAATGGAGAATTACAAGGCATTATGAAATATATAAAACCAAACAGGGTTCAAATGTCAAATGTCATTACCCCCATACCAAAACATTTAAGTTCAGCCACAAGAATTACATCTTACGTCTACAAATGAGACTGGGCTTTGACCACTGTCGACCGTTTTTAGTCATCATGCACTTGACGAGGTGGGAGGTGCCTGCCTCACTCCTCACGTAACCACCAATACACCTGTACCGGTAGTTTCCGCCAATCTGACAACAATTCACTGCATCTGGACGTTCAGCAGATTCCACATCTGGTAACTGTGAGCAGAGACACGGGCAGTTGTCGTTGTCTGCAAACAAAGATTGGAGATTCCCAGGATACAATGGATTATTGCAACGAGTGGTCGGGTCAAATAAAACCAGGTCTTACTTTCATGCAAATACTAATTAAGCTTAATTGGCTTGACACCGCTAATCACAATAAAATTACGATTACTTTTCTTTGGCCTAAACAAATATGCAAATATGTAGGCCCAATATACAGTATACGAAATAAATATATAATTGCCATTTTTATTGTAAAAATAATCTCTCAGTAGACCAAGATGTCAAATGCAGCCTGTCCACAGATTATCTTGTCTTGTTGTCCTTAAACTAAATTGCAGCAATGCCTTCCTCTAAAAAATATGTTTGGTTTGTATTCTCTAGTCTACAGAACAGTGTTTGAGTCTGTTTCTGGATGCATTGCTGACCTGTACTGTTGAACTACTATTTCAGAAAAACTGGATCAAATCAATAAACAGCCATAAGCACAGGTCCATTTCTACTCTCTGTTGAGTGGTTTTTGTAGGTCATTGTTCTAGAGTTAGTTTCAGAAGAACCTGATGCCACACAGTTGTAAAGGACATAAAGGACGTACTTACTCTGCATTGTTACAGGTGGCAGTAGTATTGCTGAAATGCAATAAATGAGAATGTTAAAGTCTATCCATCATCTATCATTTTGCACTGTATCATGGGAAATGAATGGGACTGAATATGAAATTTTAAATCAAGTACTAAAATCTATAAAAAAAAACACTGCTCCTTCCTGTTTGGACATAACAGGAACTGGAAGAAAAAGGATGCACTTTCTCCTTCACACAATTGATTTACATATATAAATAAAACCAAATCAAAATATAAAATCAAATCAAATCTATATCATCATCTTCTTAGTTGCATGAAAAATAAAATTAAGTTTTAATTGTTTCACCACTACTAATCAATTATGTATGAGATTGCAATAGGCCTACATTTACTTTGTCATACAACAACATACAAATACTATGTAAAGGAAAAAAAGAAAAATAGAAAGGATTTCTACTGTTATTACAAGTTGTGCCACAGTTTGGAACCCTTTTATCCTTCTGTATTTTGGGCATCTGTATCTCCCCTATTGGTTCTTCCCTTCACAGATTTCAATTAGGATAGGTCTGTTAATGTAGTAACCAGGGTTTTACAGTATTGTTTTACGTTTTTTTATATATATATATATACACAGACAGCAAGGTCAAAAGTGAAGTGATCGAAGGTAAATCTGTCATGTCAACTTTATAAGCTGACATGTTTCATCTGGACAGGCGCAATACTGTATGTGTCTGACTGGTTATGTTCAAACATGGTACACCCATACACAGCAGGGTGATATACTGCCTGACTGGTATGTTCAAGTACCCTGTCGTATATTTTAGGTGCCAGGATGCGGGTTTCCAGGCTGGTTGTAATAAGGTAGAGGAGAAGACGTCCGGAGTCCATGTTCAGAATCATTCATTTATTCAGCATCAACAGCAGCATCATAGCAACAGCATGAGAACCAGGGAGCCGAAGCTCCCCCTCAGCCTCACGGTGTGGGCAGTGCGACAGTACTCAAAATAGAGGGTGCGAGCACGACTCCAACTCTTTTCAACAACACTCAACTTTTTCACCGGGTGCACGGTCAGGAACAATAACTTAGCAACTAGACGCGTCGCAATTCAGGGCAATGGCAGAGTGTGGTTGCGCCGATGCGAGTCGCGGGTCGCTGCCGCCGGGACTCGAGGAATACGCTGGGAGGAATACCGTCGGAGGCTGCGCCAATTACATTGTCACGCAACTCCTGAGATCACTTGCGATTCATTTAGAGAGGATTGATCCCCCCAAAAATCATGTTTTTGCATCAAACGGTTACGTTTTGTGCATTTGTGGCGCCCCCTATGGGTCAAAGTGGAAATGCTTTTGGGGATTCGTTGAGTAAACCACCCTCGACATTTGATTCAAATTTGGGATTGACCGGACGTTTCGTTGGTGATTTTTGGCATTTTTGGTAAAACGGGCCCCTCCCACTAACTTTGGAAGCCGGTAAGGACTATCTAAATGCCGTTTGGATATGTTTATCGCATGGGCCCAGAGATCATGTGTACCGATTTTTGTGTTGTGTGTTTTGAAGAAAATTCAAAATGGCGGAAAATCTATCCTGACGCAAATGGGCGTGGCCTATATGGGGAGATGCGTCGTGACCCAAGGAACTATAGTACTATAGTCTGGTTGCCCTCCACACTAATTAAAGCTGCAAGCAGCGATGAACGGGCCCTCGCAGCTCTGTCCACGATACAAGTCTGTATGGCAAACAGCCTGTCCCTATTGGCCGTCTAAGTGTGCCTAGGAAGTTCTGTAGGTTTTTGATGCTGGGTACTGGAGTAATGGCTGTCTCATTTCTTGCAAAGAATAATCTTTGAAATTTCAATAGGGCTTCGCACTGGTGCAGGAGAGAGAGAGAGAGAGAGAGAGAGAGAGAGAGAGAGAGAGAGAGAGAGAGAGAGAGAGAGAGAGAGAGAGAGAGAGAGAGAGAGAGAGAGAGAGAGCAAACACAACGGAAATAGATGAATAGATGAGATAAAGCTGTAAATCTAAAAGATTAATTCATGCTCAGACACAGTACATCTAAACAAACAGGCACTCATACCTCCAGGCTAATTTCATAACACCTCAATGAGTCACCTTTGGTAAAAACACATAAACAAGTGATAAATTACACTCATTTATCTGTCATCATTTCTCCCCACAGAGTTGATTATTGCATGGAATATTTGTCCTCTGTGAAGGTAAACTAAAGGGATAAACACTCAAAGGTATGATGATCGCTTCTTTCTTGTCACATCTTGTGTGAATGTTTAGGGGCTATTCCTTCAGTATGACTTTTGGAGCTGTTATTGACATGCTCAGACATGCTCAGAGCTTAGGCTCTTTATATGTGACAAGAAATGCAAAGTTAATAACTGTGACATCATACCAGGGGCCCAAGAATCAGGGGGGGCCTCTAGAAAAATGGGCCGACTGATACCCACTGTTCCAGAGCCCGACCCTTAATTAAATTAAAACTAAATAGGCCCCAATATAGAGAGCCCCCCAGTCCAAAAATGGACTGGAGGACTTTCTCAAGGTCTATGTTAGAGAAAAATGGCTTGATTTTGTAAACGATTCGAAGCTAGAAAAAAAAACTGATTTTTTTCTACTGCTTTTACCTGCTTGTTAAACTTAAAGGCAGAATCAAACATCTCACCAAGGTGTTTCACATTAGGTTTAACAAGTGTGGACACAGAGGGCATTTTAGAACCGAATGGGACGCATGTGCGTTCCCAGCGTGTGCGTGCGCATCACAATTTACTTTAATTTGGTTAATTCGGTACAAAAAATGTACTCCATGAAGTGTAGAGGTTTTTTCTTTTTCTTTTTTCTTCACCCCCCCCCCCCCCCAATGGAACTGAGTATGTTCAAACCCCTCCGCCCCCCCTCCTGCGTCCCTGGGTTGCCAAGACCGTTAGTATTCCCTGTGATGGAGTGACCGTGAGGGAGCCAAACAGGACAACTTCCAGCTTGCCTTCATTGTTGCATTGTTGCAGCTGTACAAAGGTGTGTGCCATGCAACACTTGATGTCCTCAAGGCAGGTCATGAGCCTGACTGCAGAGACAGGACTGGTTGTTGGTTTCAGGGAAGATAAAGCTGTAAATCTTACCATATCGTCTCATCAATCATCAGGTATTTGTTTCGAATGTATTGGCATTGCGTGAGAGCATACACAACCTTCAACAACATGAATTCATGCTCAGACACAGTACATCTAGTGGTCATACCTCCAGGCTAATTTCATAGAACCTCAATGAGTTTGGTAAGAACACATAAACAAGTGTTACATTACACTCATTTATCTGTCATCATTCCCTTTGGTTTTCTCCCCACACAGTATTGCATTGAATATTTTCCAAGGTAAACTAAGGTGATAAACACCCACTTAAGATCTTGTGTGTTTTTTGAATGTTTAGGCGATTCCTTCAGTATGACCTTTGGGGCTGTTATTGACATGCATTACTAAGACCTTTATATGTGACTCGAAATGCAAAGTTAGCAAGCAGCGATGACCAGGCCTTCGCACCTCTGTCCACGTTGGGTAGAAATATCGACGTCATGACCCAAGGAATCAAGGGAAAAAAAGATTTTTATTCTACGACCTACGGTTCAAGAGTTATAGGCCAAAACGTAAAGTGGGCTGTTATAGCGCCACCATGAGGCCAACTTGTGTAATTATTGTTTTAATAATTTCGCACTAAATTATGAACCTCCCCTCCTAGTCTTGTAACTCTAGCCCTTACGGTTTCTGAGAAAAAAAATACTTGAATGGGAGTTTTTTCATTTTCCCATTAAAGTGGATGGGGAAATTTAATGCACTAATAAATCAATATCAATTAAACTATGTAACCAATCTCTTAGCAAAATACAAGCGCACGATTCCCGGTGAAGCCGGTCATTTTGACATATGGCACTAAATTGTGAAAAATAAACTGTGGGAGGAGATGCAGTCCAAAATAAACTGTTAGGGCCTCGGAGGATAACAATAGTCTGGTTGCCCTGTTAGGGCAACCACACTAATAAGAGCAGACCAGCACTCACGGAACAGTCCTTTTTAAGGTACATTTATTTATATATTTTAAGCATTTTAAGCATGGTAGTAAGCTGCAGAACAGTTAACAACGGACGCGTCCTCAGGACTCAGCTGTTTGTGCATTATTTTGTCTTTACCTAGACCCCTTTATTGGAACAGACTCAGATGAATTGTATTTGTATTTGAAGACTGCAAGGACTTTATGTGTAATTTAATGTGATGACCATAACGACCAATTGATGTGGTGTTTATGTATTTGGATTATGACTGCGCTTTTTGTGTACAAATTGGTTGGAAGTTGTTGATCTCTACATGGACAGGGGGAGTTGTCTTACCCGGACCCTATAAATTGGACACTTCCGGTGCCCACAGCACACAACGCTGATGAAGGCTTAACGCCGAAACGCGTCTGTTGTTAACTGTTCTGCAGCTTACTACCATGCTTAAAATGCTTAAAATATATAAATAAATGTACCTTAAAAAGGACTGTTCCGTGAGTGCTGGTCTGCTCTTATTGCAGTGCGACAGTACTGACTTACATTTTCATACACCTTTTAAACACAGTAGCTTCACATTAGAATACAGGCGGGTGGGGGTCACCCTGAAAGGTGACCAGATCAACTCCTTTCATGTCCTTTGATCAATGTCTGACTTGATTAGCAACTGCATATCGAAGCTTGGGAGTGAAGACAAAGGCCAGACCTGTTGTCTCTCAGGTTAACAAAAGAGATGTAAATCACACTTCACAGCTAGCAGAGTGTCCCTGATTTTCTATGCAGACACCTCTTCAAACAGTGGGTTAAGATTATAGCATCAGGCATAAGCAACATGCCTCTATGCAAACGTGGACTTTAGTAAAGTCATAGATGGTTTATGTTCAATAAATATAAGCAGCTTGTGACCCACAATATACGATAACCCCAATACACCATAGGTTCTAAACAGAACTAGTCAAATAGGAGGATTAGAATAGATTAAACATGTACCTAAAAAGGATCAAAATAAAATATGCAGGTGATTCAACATCGGAAGCTATATTGATTAATTTGTATTCAATGATGGCGCTTAGTGAGCTGACAGAGACGATGGTAATTAACAAACCTGCCTATTCCTGGAAAGGTGAATTAGAGCTAAAGCCTGGTTTTAACCCCTATCCTGGCTTAATTTAGCCAGGATTAGGGCTGAATCGGTTCCTAGAAAGCTGAATTATCTTGAAGATTAGTTTAGCCAGTTCACCCTGGCTAAGTTTAGCCATGACCCGATTCCACAAAAGAGAATTTAAGCAAGCCTACCTTAGTTACCATGGCAATTTAGCTGTGAAGTTAGCCTGGTCAGGAGCAGGCTAACAGCCGAGCTTACTTAATCCAGTGTCTTTGTTCTTCAAGTTTTTCCACAGTTAATTCAACACATGTGTTTGTATATGGACTCATTTGAATGACCCTGCATTCAAATAAAATGAAATCAATACAATAAGATATAATCAATGTAATTATATTACTGAAATAGTGTGTGACCATGAATCATAATTGTTTCACAATGACTCATGTGATATGTCATTGTCACACTGTTAACACTATAGTTAGTGTGGTTGCCCGAATGGGCAACCAGACTATAGTACTCTACCGACTTTATTTCACTAGATAAACTTTTTTCTCACGTGCTATTTCTCCTCTCTGTTTAATTGATATTGATTTATTAGTGAATAAAATTTCCCCATCCACTTTAATGGGAAAATGAAAAAACTCAAATTCAATTATTTTTTTTCTCGGAAACCGTAAGTGCTAGAGTTAAAAGACTTTGAGGGGAGGTTCATAGTTTATTGTTAAATTATTAATAAAAGAAGTACACCAGTCGGCCACATGGTGGCGCTATAACAGCCCACTTTACCTTTTGGCTTATAACTCTTGAACCGTAGGTTGTAGAAAAATCCCATGGATTCCTTGGGTCATGACGCAACTCCCCATATAGGCCACGCCCATTTCCGTCTGGATAGATTTTCCGCCATTTTGAATTTTCTTCAAAACACACTTTTATCTCCTACTCCTACAGATTTTGTCCAAATCTCACAAAAATCGGTACACATGATCTATGGACGGTTCAAGAGTTATAGGCCAAAACGTAAAGTGGGCTGTTATAGCGCCACCATGAGGCCAACTTGTGTAATTATTGTTTTAATAATTTCGCACTAAATTATGAACCTCCCCTCCTAGTCTTGTAACTCTAGCCCTTACGGTTTCTGAGAAAAAAAATACTTGAATGGGAGTTTTTTCATTTTCCCATTAAAGTGGATGGGGAAATTTAATGCACTAATAAATCAATATCAATTAAACTATGTAACCAATCTCTTAGCAAAATACAAGCGCACGATTCCCGGTGAAGCCGGTCATTTTGACATATGGCACTAAATTGTGAAAAATAAACTGTGGGAGGAGATGCAGTCCAAAATAAACTGTTAGGGCCTCGGAGGATAACAATAGTCTGGTTGCCCTGTTAGGGCAACCACACTAATAAGAGCAGACCAGCACTCACGGAACAGTCCTTTTTAAGGTACATTTATTTATATATTTTAAGCATTTTAAGCATGGTAGTAAGCTGCAGAACAGTTAACAACGGACGCGTCCTCAGGACTCAGCTGTTTGTGCATTATTTTGTCTTTACCTAGACCCCTTTATTGGAACAGACTCAGATGAATTGTATTTGTATTTGAAGACTGCAAGGACTTTATGTGTAATTTAATTTGATGACCATAACGACCAATTGATGTGGTGTTTATGTATTTGGATTATGACTGCGCTTTTTGTGTACAAATTGGTTGGAAGTTGTTGATCTCTACATGGACAGGGGGAGTTGTCTTACCCGGACCCTATAAATTGGACACTTCCGGTGCCCACAGCACACAACGCTGATGAAGGCTTAACGCCGAAACGCGTCTGTTGTTAACTGTTCTGCAGCTTACTACCATGCTTAAAATGCTTAAAATATATAAATAAATGTACCTTAAAAAGGACTGTTCCGTGAGTGCTGGTCTGCTCTTATTGCAGTGCGACAGTACTGACTTACATTTTCATACACCTTTTAAACACAGTAGCTTCACATTAGAATACAGGCGGGTGGGGGTCACCCTGAAAGGTGACCAGATCAACTCCTTTCATGTCCTTTGATCAATGTCTGACTTGATTAGCAACTGCATATCGAAGCTTGGGAGTGAAGACAAAGGCCAGACCTGTTGTCTCTCAGGTTAACAAAAGAGATGTAAATCACACTTCACAGCTAGCAGAGTGTCCCTGATTTTCTATGCAGACACCTCTTCAAACAGTGGGTTAAGATTATAGCATCAGGCATAAGCAACATGCCTCTATGCAAACGTGGACTTTAGTAAAGTCATAGATGGTTTATGTTCAATAAATATAAGCAGCTTGTGACCCACAATATACGATAACCCCAATACACCATAGGTTCTAAACAGAACTAGTCAAATAGGAGGATTAGAATAGATTAAACATGTACCTAAAAAGGATCAAAATAAAATATGCAGGTGATTCAACATCGGAAGCTATATTGATTAATTTGTATTCAATGATGGCGCTTAGTGAGCTGACAGAGACGATGGTAATTAACAAACCTGCCTATTCCTGGAAAGGTGAATTAGAGCTAAAGCCTGGTTTTAACCCCTATCCTGGCTTAATTTAGCCAGGATTAGGGCTGAATCGGTTCCTAGAAAGCTGAATTATCTTGAAGATTAGTTTAGCCAGTTCACCCTGGCTAAGTTTAGCCATGACCCGATTCCACAAAAGAGAATTTAAGCAAGCCTACCTTAGTTACCATGGCAATTTAGCTGTGAAGTTAGCCTGGTCAGGAGCAGGCTAACAGCCGAGCTTACTTAATCCAGTGTCTTTGTTCTTCAAGTTTTTCCACAGTTAATTCAACACATGTGTTTGTATATGGACTCATTTGAATGACCCTGCATTCAAATAAAATGAAATCAATACAATAAGATATAATCAATGTAATTATATTACTGAAATAGTGTGTGACCATGAATCATAATTGTTTCACAATGACTCATGTGATATGTCATTGTCACACTGTTAACACTATAGTTAGTGTGGTTGCCCGAATGGGCAACCAGACTATAGTACTCTACCGACTTTATTTCACTAGATAAACTTTTTTCTCACGTGCTATTTCTCCTCTCTGTTTAATTGATATTGATTTATTAGTGAATAAAATTTCCCCATCCACTTTAATGGGAAAATGAAAAAACTCAAATTCAATTATTTTTTTTCTCGGAAACCGTAAGTGCTAGAGTTAAAAGACTTTGAGGGGAGGTTCATAGTTTATTGTTAAATTATTAATAAAAGAAGTACACCAGTCGGCCACATGGTGGCGCTATAACAGCCCACTTTACCTTTTGGCTTATAACTCTTGAACCGTAGGTTGTAGAAAAATCCCATGGATTCCTTGGGTCATGACGCAACTCCCCATATAGGCCACGCCCATTTCCGTCTGGATAGATTTTCCGCCATTTTGAATTTTCTTCAAAACACACTTTTATCTCCTACTCCTACAGATTTTGTCCAAATCTCACAAAAATCGGTACACATGATCTATGGACCCATGCGATAGTCTATACCGTTCGGCCGTAATTGGCTTCCAAAGTTAGCGGGAGGGGCTCGTTTTACAAAAAATGCCTAAAAACGCGAACGAAAAGTCAAGTCAATCCCAAATTTGAATCACATGTCAAGGGTGGTTTACTCAACGAATCCCCAAAAGCATTTCCACTTTGATCAATAGGAGGCGCCACAAATGCGCAAAATGTAACCGTTTGATGCAAAAACATGATTTTTGGCGGGATCAGTTCTCTCAAAAAGAAAAGCAAGTGATCTCAGGAGTGACGTGACGATGTCATCGGCCCGCTACATTTGTGCGATTGGGCCTGTTTCTTTAGTGGGAGGGGCCTATTTCCTCAAATCAAAACGGCACGCGTCACGAACGCGGGATCCGATCGGCACCGAATTCGAATCGCACGTCGCGCGGCCTCGGACGGTATTCCTCCCGGCGTATTCCTCGAGTCCCGGCGGCCGCGACCCGCGACGGCGCAACCACACTTTGCAATTTCCCAGAATTGCGACAAGTCTAGTTCATATTGTTGTTAGATGTTTGATAATATATCACCAATTTTGTTTTAATATTATAAAAAATGTCTAACACATACATATACATATACATATATACATATATATATATATATATATATATATATATATATATATATATATATATATATATATATATATATATATAAATATATTTAAATATATATATAAATTATTAGTTACGGGTTTAAAGGAGCCTCTTTGTAAGACAATAAGGAGCATATTTTAAAGTATCAATTTCTAGTCAATGGAGAAATTGTTTTTTATTTCTTGTCCACCTTTGGAGTTACATCATGATGGCAATTAACTACACAACCCAAATCTCTACCAAAGTGGTCTTGCAAATATGGGGTTATTGCGTGTCTCGTCCCGTGCCCCGTCCCCCGCTCATCCCGTCACGGTCAACCCCCGCGTCCCCCCCGTACCGTCCCGTCCCGTCCGTCCCGTGCGTCCCCCGTCGCAGTACACCCCGTCCCGTCCCGTCCCGTCCGTACGTCCTGTTGACCGTCCGTCGCAAACACACACACACACACACACACACACACACACACACACACACACACACACACACACACACACACACACACACACACACACACACACACACACACACACACACACACACACTCTGTGTGTGCTTGCAATACTTTGCCACGCTTTCTCCCTGGATCTATTTATTGCGGTCACGTTTCCTTTCTTGCTTAAATACATTTTACTTCCTTGCATGATTTCATGAGCTGCTGCAGTGCTGCTGTTCGCGCATGCGCGCAAAAAAAATCGGGTCTAATTTGGGTCTAATTCGGTCTACGATGTCATCGGCCCGCTACATTTGTGCGATTGGGCCTGTTTCTTTAGTGGGAAGGGCCTATTTCCTCAAATCAAAACGGCACGCGTCACGAACGCGGGATCCGATCGGCACCGAATTCGAATCGCACGTCGCGCGGCCTCCAACGGTATTCCTCCCGGCGTATTCCTCGAGTCCCGGCGGCTGCGGCCGCGACCCGCGACGGCGCAACCACACTTTGCAATTTCCCAGAATTGCGACAAGTCTAGTTCATATTGTTGTTAGATGTTTGATAATATATCACCAATTTTGTTTTAATATTATAAAAAATGTCTAACACATACATATACATATACATATATACATATATATATATATATATATATATATATATATATATATATATATATATATATATATATATATATAAATATATTTAAATATATATATAAATTATTAGTTACGGGTTTAAAGGAGCCTCTTTGTAAGACAATAAGGAGCATATTTTAAAGTATCAATTTCTAGTCAATGGAGAAATTGTTTTTTATTTCTTGTCCACCTTTGGAGTTACATCATGATGGCAATTAACTACACAACCCAAATCTCTACCAAAGTGGTCTTGCAAATGTGGGGTTATTGCGTGTCTCGTCCCGTGCCCCGTCCCCCGCTCATCCCGTCACGGTCAACCCCCGCGTCCCCCCCGTACCGTCCCGTCCCGTCCGTCCCGTGCGTCCCCCGTCGCAGTACACCCCGTCCCGTCCCGTCCCGTCCGTACGTCCTGTTGACCGTCCGTCGCAAACACACACACACACACACACACACACACACACACACACACACACACACACACACACACACACTCTGTGTGTGCTTGCAATACTTTGCCACGCTTTCTCCCTGGATCTATTTATTGCGGTCACGTTTCCTTTCTTGCTTAAATACATTTTACTTCCTTGCATGATTTCATGAGCTGCTGCAGTGCTGCTGTTCGCGCATGCGCGCAAAAAAAATCGGGTCTAATTTGGGTCTAATTCGGTCTAATTCTTTTTTTTTGCTGTAAAAATATTTGTATCAGCCCCCCCGCACCGTAGCACTTGCTGCCCCTCCATTACGCCACTGACACACACACACACACACACACACACACACACACACACACACACACACACACACACACACACACACACACACACACACACACACACACACACACACACACACACACACACACACACACACACACACACACACACACACACACCTTATTAAAACAGAGTCATACCTGACATCCAGAGCAAGGTGAGCAGCATCATTATTGAGATCTATGTCTCTAGATGTCAGGACTGTTGAGTGGATATGATACTGAGATCCAGTCACTTTCTGTTTTGCATCACTCCTTATTGCTTCACGTGGGAGTGGTTTCTGTTTAACTACACCTTCCTCCCTGACAGGAAGCTGTCATCAACATACATCCCCATGTTTCTTTCTATCTATCCATCTATCCATCCATCCATCCATCCATCCACAATCCATACATACATACACAGTACACACACACACACACACACACACACACACACACACACACACACACACACACACACACACACACACACACACACACACACACACACACACACACACACACACACACACACACACACACACACACACGTTGTGTGCAATTACAGAGAATGAGCAGCAGGAAGGCACAATGTAGCTTTTCTGAAGAACATGCTGCATATAATTGTGAACTAACTGAAATAAAGAAAAGGGACACCTGGCCGAGTCCATTATTTCTAAGATTACAAGATAAAATCTCACGACACACACACACACACACACACACACACACACACACACACACACACACACACACACACACACACACACACACACACACACACACACACACACACACGAGAGATCAATGCTATATTTTAATTAAACATATGAGACATTCACTCATTTCAACATTGTCAAATAATGTCAGCTTTTCAATCACTCGCAGAGATTAGAGGCAAAAAAGTTTAAACAATCCTGTTAACTTTGGGATGTTTTGTAATCATTCCTTATCACAGATCTCGTTTTCACTTTTCGTGTGTGCAGTTGTGCACCACTCGCTCAACCATTTGACAGCACAGCCTCTGCCTGTTTGTCATGCACGAGCACGAACAAATAAGTCATCAAGTGATGGACATAAAATCCCACAAATGACAAATCAATGTGATTTATGTCATTTTAGATGTATGGTAACACTTCCTTATAAGGGGCAAATTCATACACGTACTGTAATTAACTCTGACTGCCAATCGCGTAGATCTACGCGAACCTATTTAAAGCCGCCCCGTGCCAGTCGCGTAGATCTACGCCAACTTAAAAATATATATATTGTTTTAAAATTTGACCCAAAGACCAAGGAGATATGATTTTTCGAAGATCTAGACTCCTATCCACTTCCTTGTTAACTTAAAACTTTAAAATTCTGTATCTCGGCTCCTGAGTACTTTTTTTCTTTTCAATGAAAAATCTCTGGCAGTGGGCAAACACGGTCAGAAATAATTCAGGCAGTGAATGAGTTAATTAATGCTTAAAGGGATATTTCACTTTCAAAAAAACTTTCGGTCATTTTATCGTCTACTCAGGCTTTTGTGAGCCCCCCAGATCGTTTTTAAGTTGCTTGATTCAGTATTTAGATATTTGATATTCATTTTATCAGACACGCCCCCTTCCTATACAAACCCATTATAACTTCAAACTCCATTTTTAACATGTTAGATTAATCAAAAACACCCGTCTTTGGTTCTGGTGACTCACCCTGCCCTCCTAATACACGAGGGGGCCGTGTTTTTTTTATTCCTTTTTTCATTTATTTTATTTAATTTCTTTATTGTATTTTTTTTTTTTTTTTTTTTTTTAAGTTATCGAAAAAACACGGCCCCCTCACATATTAGGAGGGCAGGGTGAGTCACCAGAACCAAGGACGGGTGTTTTTGATGAATCTAACATGCTAAAAATGGAGTTTGAAGTTATAATGGGTTTGTATAGGAAGGGGGCGTGTCTGATAAAATGAATATAACATTTCTAAATAATTAATCAAGCAACTTAAAAACGTTTTGGGGGGCTCACAAAAGCCTGAGTAGACGATAAAATGACCCAAAGTTTTTTTGAAAGTGAAATATCCCTTTAATTAATGATTAACTCATACATGAATTCATCATGAATTTATTAATTCCTGTTAATGCTGAAGTCACACACACACACACACACACACACACACACACACACACACACACACACACACACACACACACACACACACACACACACACACACACACACACACACACACACACACACACACACACACAATATTGGATTAACACATTTTGTCTATTGTCTACAATTCCAGAGAACATGGAGCTGCAGGAAGACTCTGTGGTCACGTGTAGTTCCGCTACGGAACGTAGGCGTGGTTGATATTTCTGAGAAACTACAAGTAACATTATGTTATTAGATGTGAGGAGGTGAGGGAGAGGCGAGGTGAGGTGTTGTAACGATGGTTTCGTTTGTGTGTGTGTGTGTGTGTGTGTGTGTGTGTGTGTGTGTGTGTGTGTGTGTGTGTGTGTGTGTGTGTGTGTGTGTGTGTGTGTGTCAAAAAAGATCCCTTTTCTGAAGAAAATGCTGCATGCGATTGCAACATAATAATAGCTCAGATTTCTATAGCGCTTTTCTAAGTACCCAAAGTTGCTTTACAGGAAAAAAAAGGAACCAACTTCATTAAGAAAAAACAAAAGAATAAAAAGAGTGCTAGTCAAAAAGAAACCAGAAAAAAGAAACATTGAGTTGTTTTAACATGCATGGGAATGTGAGACAGGCTGGTGTAGTTTGAAACGCTGAGGAAGGCCGACGTGCCGAAACGCGTCCGTTTCTCTAGATAGACCTGTTTGCTGCGGCTGTTCACCCTTTAAAAAATAAATCAAGAATATAACTGAAGAGAGTGCGGATGTTCCTTTATTTTATGTCTCACAGTCAACAGGATACACAGGGTGACAGGCAGCCTAAACCCCATATGGGTAACCCGGAGTCCCTCAGGGCTCAATACTATTGTCTTTTCTGTTTTCTGTTATTGTGGGGGAAGCTTTCGTTGAAAATAGCCGATCGACAAGCTCACACTGGCTGCAGTTACATGGACATATTTATGAATTCAGAATGAACTCATTCCAAACAGAGATTCATACCCAACTGTTTACATGGAACCTGAATAGAAGTATTCCTCGTTTACATGACCCAAAGCATTCATTCGGAATGTAACTTTTGACATGCGCAAAGTGGTTCACGCCTACGCCCGGGCATGGACCAGGGGCCACCCGGATCCACTGCCCCGGGCGGATCTTCCCTGGGGAGGGCATGGGAGGAGGCAATATCCCCTTGTGCCTCCGCGGCGGAGGTTTGCCGGCCGTAGGCAGGCCGGGAAGCAATGCACCGACTCCTGCCAGGCAGCGTTGTATGCGGTGCGAGCCCGCGTTCCTTCGTTATCGCCGTTTTAATGCTAAAGTAGCAGATCTACAAGTTCAGACCAGTTTATTTTTTCGTATTGGTACCAAACACGGAACAACTTAGGCTAGCCTACCACTTGTCACATTTCTCATGTAGGCTACCTTGATTTTATTTAAAAAGCGTTTCATCTGACTGAATAGATTCTTTTGATTATAATAAGTTCCCGTTTCATGTTAAGGCCAGGTAAAGATTGTTCCTCTATCACAGGCTCAGATCCTCGGAGCGTCCATTCTCCTGGACAAGTCTGGGCTTAACTATTACATTAGATAAGCTTATTAAATTACGCTATTAATCATTAATTTTATCCCGCAGGAGCGAGTGCTTCTCAGCACCAACCGTGGCCGACACATACAGAGACATAAATAGACTTATGCAGTCTTTGAATTAAAGTTAAAAATAAGGAAAATTCGAGATTTGATAGGTCATTTTCGGCCAATTCTGACAGCACAACGAATGTGCAAAAGAATGCATGTATTCCAAACAGAGAGGAGCATTCCCAATAAAGTGTTTATATGGTCAATTCCGATTGGTATATACCACCCCTCCTAACCCGAATGAAAATTCATTCAGATCAGACCGGAATGGAATATTCTATTCCAATTGAAGTGTTTACATGAGCATTTTTATTCTGAATGAATTCATTCATTAATTCCAAATGTAAGTGGAATATACCTGTCCATGTAACCGCAGCCAGTGCAACGCAACGCACAGTTGTAAGATATTATACCTCGTGGATGTTAGCTGTGGTGTACAGTTTTGTTTACCGTATAGATAAACCTAGTCAGTTGGGATAACAACCATGGAAGGGAAATTGGAGAGAAAAAACGATAAAAGTGACCTTAAAGGGGGACCCTTTGAGGTCATAATGTTCACTTTAATTTTTTGATCTGAGATGACTATTTCTATGCATTTGATGTATTAGCTTGTGTTTTCCTTGCTTACTGTAAGTTGCTCTGGAATAAGAGCATCTGCTAAATAACTAAATTGTAAATTGTAGGACCCAAAATAAATGCAGGATGCAAGTCAAGAGCAGGTTCAGAAGTGTTTATTAACGCCAAAACAGGGAAGACGAGGAGCACCAGGAGATAACCAAACTCTAGGAACAAGGCAATCAACACAGGGATGGGCTAGAAGACCCCCTGGGGGGGGGGGGGGGTACCAGGGGGTCCCCAGCAAAATAAGTTAATACAGCATCACAGTCATTTTAACCACTTTAACCATATTTTATACTTTGGCTATTCAAAAATAGCAGATAAACAAGCTCATAGTGCCGTGCTATATGAGCTTGTATATCTGCTATTTTTGAAAAATATTGAAAATGTGTGCAAATCTTTGAATATTGTTTTTAAAAAGCGAACATTTTTAACACTATAATCTTTGCTTCTGGGGGTCCCATGGCACAAAAAAATCAGATGGGGGTCCGTAGCCAAATACATATAATTTTGGGGGTCCTCCTTGATGAGAAAAAGTTTGAGAAGCACTGCTTTAGAATACTAAATGCAAACCATCTACAGTATGCACGTTATGGTTTGCCGATCATAACAAATCTGTTTTTTCTTCAGCACTGGAATCAAAAAGGTTCTTCGCTCCTGATCTCTGCCGTCTGGTGGCCTGGAGAAACAATAGAATCCAACTTTAACTTTGACTGGATCAGATTTCTTACCTTGTTGTTGTTGTTGTTACTCTTAATTATACATTTGTTATCGCTGCTACAATGTTGAGGAACCAAAACCAAATAATTGTACTCTTGAGTAGGCCTACTCATATATGAGATGCAACAAATACAATTTTGAATGGTGAATCTGTCTCTCTGACATAAAAACAGTTTAACTCAATTACATCCCAGTCTTGTATTGAATGAAAAAGTATACATTACCCTCCAGAAACAATAGAAGGCAACGATGCACCACAGCAGCAGCAGCAGCAGCAGAACCACCACCACCACCTCAAACACCTGCTGCTGGCCCTCAGAAACTGAGGGCCAGATAGAGATAGAGATTTCAATTAGGATGGATCTATTAATGTAGTACCCAGGGTTTTATTTTATGGTATTGTTTTTAATATACAGCAAGGTCAAAAGGGGAGCTATAGATGATAAATCTGTCATGCCTACAACTTTATCTGACATGTTTCATCTGGACAGGAGCGATATACAGTACTGTATATGTGCCTGACTAGTATGTTCAAGCATGGTACACCCATACATCACAGGGTCTAATCAGAACTGGGTCAAAAAGTAGGATTAGCTATGTAGCCTTAATGGGTTTGTATGTTTGTTGTGTTTTTTTACAGCCACCTCACAGTGTGAGAGAGAGTATTGTGTGAAAGTAGGGCAAAGTCGCTTATGATTTTCAGACATGGCAACGCTGTGGTGAAGTACTTTGGAAAGATCCCATGTGAGAATCAAATTAACTAGAGGTCATTGTATTGGAGTTTGTCTCAGAAGAAGAACCTGATGATGCATTTAGACGGCCAATATGGACAGGCTGAAATGTCTTAAGCCCCGCCCCCTCTGTTTTCCTATTGGCTGGGCTTTAAACAGCCATAACTCCAGTTCCCAGCATCGAAAACCTATGTAACTTCCTAGTCAAACATTTTGAATTTATAGTGCCGTTGTTGTGCATTTCGCGCAATTTCACTCTAACAAACTCCTCCTATGCGGATTGTCGGATCCGCCTCAAATTCGCTCAGTGTACTCAAAAGACCTTAACGATGAAAAGCTATCAAAAGCTTGAGTTCTCGTAAAAAGGCGTGACGTGGCAATGCGTCAAACTTCAACGCCAAACAGGAAGTGAAAATAGCCGATCTATAATTCCTATTGGCTGGGCTTTAAACAGTCATAACTGCAGTTCCCAGCATCAAAAACCTACGAAAAATTATTGGTGCACTTAGACGGCCAATAGGGACAGGCTGTAATCACTTAAGCTATGTAGCCTAACGTGGACAGAGCTGCTTGCAGTTTTAATTATTCCCAATAATGAATCACGTTTTTGACGGGCAATACGTACTCCAAATACGCGACATTGCACACACATCACCAGTGGCGAACAATTACGTATTTAGTTGTCTCTAAAAGGGTCATGGCCTAATGGCTCATTAGCGCCCCCTACAAAAGTTTGTGCTTCAAGCCCGACAATGCGGTTTCATCTACATGCATGCAAATTGGTACACACCTGTATTTTATTCCGACTTACAAAAAACTCTTTTGGAGCCATGACCTAAACCAAATAGGAAGTCGGAAAAATAAAATCATTTTTAAGAATCAACAAACCTTTTGCTGGAACCACTGTGACCTTGTCTTTAGGAACCTCAGGCTCTAGAGACATAAAATCAACAAATGGTCAGTTCATTTGCTGCAACAGTAAGCCTAATCTGGTTTACTATAGGTATACAGTATCATGCTTACATGAGAAAAATCATGACTGGAATACTACTACATTGGTGTGCATGTAAACACTGTCAATTTGTTTCTGTTATCTGTAAGCTTAGGTTCTGAAATAATCACACAAGTAAAGGAGAACATTTTCAACAAATGTCTTACTTTGTCGCACTGCAGGCCCTATCCAGCATTATGTAATTCTACAGAGCACTGAGATGCATTGCTTTATCTCTAGTTAAGCAACAAGTTACTTACTACTCCAATATGCTTTCTTACTAATGTTATCACACTTTGCATGACCGTTTGAGTCATTATCATGTAGTGCATTTATACAATATTGCAATTTATAATTAGCAATATCACACTTATGTCATCAACAGCTGCTTTAGGCTTTTCCTTGGAAACCACAGGTGCTACAGTATTACATTAATGATTGTTTAACTCCAACGCATAAAGGAAAATGTTGAAAGACATGCTTGATTAACAATAAAAGAGAAACAATTCTAAGTGGGTTTTGTTGCCAACACAGTGTAGCATATATGCAATATAGATGACATATATGACATTTACAATAGGTAGGATTTAGGCTTTTAGCATAATCATAACAAGCTAATTGTTAGGAAGCAAGCCAATTACTACATGTCTTCTCAGTAATGTTGACAGTTTGTGTCATTACTGCATAGTGCATTTGTACAATTTTACTAAACTAGAAGTTCGGGTCGCGTACGTCTAGCATGACGCGTCGTCCACTTTGCATCGCAGATCCACCTTACAGCCACCTCACAGTGTGAGAGAGAGTATTGTGTGAAAGTAGGGCAAAGTCGCTTATGATTTTCAGACATGGCAACGCTGTGGTGAAAAGTAAGGCAAATGCGCATATAATCAGAGGACATGGCAACGCTGAGTGTCCTGTGCTCCCCTCTTTCCGCGGACCCCTTGGAGTCTTGTGACACCCGTGAAACATGGTGGAGCCCTTCGGACCCCCGCGAAACATAGCGGACCCCTTGGGGGTCCCGCGAGACCCTTGGGGGTCCCTGGAGACCTACAGACACGGCAAAGGAAAATGGAAAACTGTAAAGCCACAGCCACGCATGCAAGAGTTTGCACATGAACTCTTCAGCCGCATTGAGGCGCTCCAACACAAACACTCTGACGCTCCCCTAAATCCACTCCAGGGTTTGAAAATACCCACTTCACAAAGGGGTGACGTGCATCACCGTTCCAATGACCAAAACTCCACTTCGGGATTTCGCAAAGACCCACAAAAGCGTTCAGTAGGTGTGTGTGTGTGTGTGTGTGTGTGTGTGTGTGTGTGTGTGTGTGTGTGTGTGTGTGTGTGTGTGTGTGTGTGTGTGTGTGTGTGTGTGTGTGAGAGAGAATGGAGCACAGCGTTGGCTTGCAGTGTTTTGGTTTCGGTTTCGCTCGGCGGTGGTACTGCTACTTTAGGCTTTTCCTTGGAAACCACAGGTGCTAGAATATTATATTAAAGAGTGTGTACACCTGATAGCATACAGTTAAGTGATGATGTCAGATACACCTGAATAACAAGGAAAAATAAAAACATTTTTAAGAATCGACATCCTGCTGAAACAAACCTTTTGCTGGAGCCACTGGTTTGTCCTTAGGAACCTTAGGCTCTAAAGACATCAAATCAACAAATGGTTAGTTCATTTGCTGCAACAGTAAGCCTAATCTTGTTTACTATAAATGGTATATCATGCTTACATGAGAAATCATGACTGGAATACCTCTACATTGGTGAGCATGTAAACACTGTGAATTGGTGTCACTATCACACAATAGCTACACATACCTTTTTTCGGTGGCACAACTTTGACCCTCTTCTTTGTTAGACTAGCATTTTTCGGTGGGACAACCTCTGCAAAAACAGATAAAATTATCTCTTGTGCACTTGATGTTTCAGCAAAAGAATTGGCCTAAAAGTTACTGGATAAAGTTGGCTGTACCTTTAATCACTGGGGTTGGGGTTGTCTTCGCCACTATTACAGGAAAAAAACACCCGATTAGCAATACATATTATACTGAATAATGGATGTGGAGTATTTCATTACTTTTGTACCTTTCATCTTTTTTCTTTCCGGTGCTTTCACAAGCTTTGTTTTGGGCTTTTCAGCTTCCGTACAAATACATTATGGATGTATGAAGCCAATTCTTTTACATTTACCAAACAGGCCTTGAACGTTTAACTCTATAAATAATAATAACTGTCGTAATTTTGAATGTCTCTGTTATCTGTAAGCTTAGGCTCTGAAATAATCACACAAGTAAAGGAGAACATTTTCAACAAATGTCTTACTTTGTTGTGCTACAGGCCCTATCCAGCATTATGTAATTCTACAGAGCACTGAGATGCATTGCTTTATCTCTATAAGCAACAAGTTAGTTACTACTCCAACAGATATGCTTGCATCGGATATGCTATCTTACTAATGTTATCACACTTTGCATGCCCGTTTGAGTCATTATCATGTAGTGCATAATATTGCAATTTATAATTAGCAATATCACACTTATGTCATAAACCTTTTTTCTTTTCAACAGCTGCTTTAGGCTTTTCCTTGGAAACCACAGGTGCTAGAGTATTAAATTAATGATTGTTTAACTCCAACGCATAAAGGAAAATGTTGAAAGAAATGCTTGATTAACAATAAAAGAGAAACAATTGTAAGTGGGTTTTGTTGCCAACACAGTGTAGCATACAGTATATGCAATATAGATGACATATATGACATATACAATAGGTAGGATTTAGGCTTTTAGCATAATCGTAACTAGCTAATTGTTAGGAAACAAGCCAATTACTACATGTCTTCTCACTAATGTTGACAGTTTGTGTCATTACTGCATAGTGCATTTGTACACTTTTACTAAATATCACACGTGTCACATATTTTACCCTTCTTTTCAACAGCTGCTTTAGGCTTTTCCTTGGAAACCACAGGTGCTAGAATATTATATTAACGAGTGTGTAAACCTGATTGCATACAGTTAAGTAATGATGTCAGATACACCTGATTAACAAGGAAAAATAAAAACATTTTTAAGAATCAACATCCTGCTGAAACAAACCTTTTGCTGGAGCCACTGGTTTGTCCTCCTCCTTAGGAACCTTAGGCTCTAAAGACATAAAATCAACAATTGGTAAGTTAATTTGCTGCAACAGTAAGCCTAATCTGGTTTACTATAAATGGTATATCATGCTTACATGAGAGAAATCATGACTGGAATACCTCTACATTGGTGTGCATGTAAACACTGTGAATTGGTGTCACTATTCACAATAGCTACACATACCTTTTTTCGGTGGCACAACTTTGACCCTCTTCTTTGTTAGACTAGCATTTTTCGGTGGGACAACTTTGACCCTCTTCTTTGTTAGACTAGCATTTTTCGGTGGGACAACCTCTGCAAAAACAGATACAATTATCTCTTGTGCACTTGATGTTTCAGCAAAATAATTGACCTAAAAGTTACTGGATAAAGTTGGCTGTACCTTTAATCACTGGGGTTGGGGTTGTCTTTGCCACTATTACAGGAAAAAAACACCCGATTAGCAATAAATATTATACTGAATAATGGATGTGGAGTATTTCATTACTTTTGTACCTTTCATCTTTTTTCTTTCCGGTGCTTTCACAAGCTTTGTTTTTGGCTTTTCAGCTTCCGTACAAATACATTATGGATGTATGAAGCCAATTCTTTTACATTTACCAAACAGGCCTTGAACGTTTAACTCTATAAATAATAATAACTGTCGTAATTTTGATGTCTCTGTTATCTGTAAGCTTAGGCTCTGAAATAATCACACAAGTAAAGGAGAACATTTTCAACAAATGTCTTACTTTGTCACGCTACAGGCCCTATCCAGCATTATGTAATTCTACAGAGCACTGAGATGCATTGCTTTATCTCTATAAGCAACAAGTTAGTTACTACTCCAACAGATATGCTTGCATCGGATATGCTATCTTACTAATGTTATCACACTTTGCATGACCGATTGAGTCATTATCATGTAGTGCATTTATACAATATTGCAATTTATAATTAGCAATATACTTATTGCTAATTATACTTATGTCATAAACCTTTTTTCTTTTCAACAGCTGCTTTAGGCTTTTCCTTGGAAACCACAGGTGCTACAGTATTATTAATGATTGTTTAACTCCCAACGCATAAAGGAAAATGTTGAAAGAAATGCTTGATTAACAATAAAAGAGAAACAATTGTAAGAGGGTTTTGTTGCCAACACAGTGTAGCATATATGCAAGATAGATGACATGACACAATAGGTAGGATTTAGGCTTTTAGCATATCATAAGTAGCTAATTGTTAGGAAACAAGCCAATTACTACATCATCTTCTCAGTAATGTTGACAGTTTGTGTGCATTTGTACAATTTTACAAATTAGCACTAAATATCACACGTGTCATATACTTTACCCTTCTTTTCAACAGATGCTTTAGGCTTTTCCTTGGAAACCACAGGTGCTACAATATTATATTAACGAGTGTGTAAACCTGATCGCATACAGTTAAGTAATGATGTCAGATACACCTGATACCTGATACAACAAGGAAAAATTAAAACCTTTTTAAGAATGAACATCCTGCTGAAACAAACCTTTTGCTGGAGCCACTGGTTTGACCTCCTCCTTAGGAACCTCAGGCTCTAAAGACATAAAAAAAACAAATGGTCAGTTCATTTTCTGCAACAGTGTGTGGTTTGGATGTGATAAGTTAGCAGATCCCCTGGGCTAGTCCACACGTGGTAAACATGGTGAAAATATATTACTAAGGTGTAATATTACTAAGTCGATAGCTTTAAAGCACAGCTCAAGACCTATTACTTCACTCTTGCTTTTAGCAGATTCTTTGGTTGATTTTTAATTCCTCACTGTATTCCCTATTTTAATGTTGTTTTATGCCTTTGCTTTTGTTTTGTGTGAGTGGAAGAGAGAGTCACGGTAGTTAAAAGACAAGAGTCTGATAACTCCATCCGGAGGATTTAGTGAATTATCCTCTGGGGCACGTCGACACGTGGTGGACCCTCCAGGGCAGATCCTTTTGTCTATGTTTAGTCTATATATCTTGTATAACCCCGATATCATTCTCAGGGGTGTACGGTGTGTGGTTTGGATGTGATAAGTTAGCAGATCCCCTGGGCTAGTCCACACGTGGTAAACATGGTGAAAATATATTACTAAGGTGTAATATTACTAAGTGAAAATATATTACTAAGGTGTAATATTACTAAGTGAAAATATATTACTAAGGTGTAATATTGACAATTGTGTGAAGATATATTACTAAGGTACACAAGGTACACATGTAATATTGGCAATTGTGTGAAGTGTGGATATTTCTTTAGCTGTGTTGTAGAGGACAGTGGTCACTACATTTAAGTTATATCCATTTGTGTTGTAGTTGTGTAGTGGCGAGGGCCACTGCATTTTACTGCATTTTACTGCTTTTATTTTATTTTATTTTATTTTTGTTTGCTTTATTGTTGAATTGGTTCTAACTGTAATTGTATTCTTGCTCTGTAAAGCACTTTGAGCTGCATTTCATGTCATGAAAGGTGCTATACAAATAAAGTTTATTATTATTATTATTATTATTATTATTAATCTGGTTTACTATAAATGGTTATATCATGCTTACATGAGAGAAATCATGACTGGAATACTACTACAGTACATTGGTGTGCATGTATACAAACAAACAACTAGCGGTCAGTTTAATATCAGCTTAATGTTTTGTTAATATAAAAGGCATACAATACAAGCTTTTCACAATAATTTCAAACACCAGAGATGTGTTCACTCCCTTGCATTCAATATGCAGGTTTAAGTTACTTAAAAAAATAGATAAATTCCATAGATAAATATTGTGAAAATAGCAGATAAGCTCACAACTACAACAACATCTAGATAGGCTATTTTCATTCATTTTGCCCCTTTCTTATATTATTTGAAAATTTGTCCAATGTTTGACCAGTTTTTATAGTAGCCTATAGTTTGTTGTTTACTTTTGATGCAGTAATGGTCTTTTTCTTTTATTTCTGTCTTTTGTAAGCTTAATTGGCTCGCTAACACTAATCACAATAAGATTACGATGACTTTTCTTTGGCATACAAAAATATGCAAATATGTAGGCCCGATATCTATACGAAAGAAATAGTGCAAAACAATTAATTGGCCATTTTATTGGAAAATAATGCTCTCTCATGAGTCAGTAGACCAAGATGTCAAATGCAGTCAGTTCACAGATTATCTGGTCTTGTTGTCCCTAAACTAAAGCGGAATTACAGCAATGCCTGCCTCCTACAGTTAAAATAAATATGTTGTCTGGTTTGTACCTTCTCCAGTCCAGTGGTTCTTAACCTTTTCAGGCCGTGACCCCCAAAATATTATGTTTTCTATTTTCTTTTGGTATTAAATAGGTCTTAACTCTTAAACTGCCAGGGTTTTTCAAAAATAGTACTCAAAAATTTTACATTGTAAAACATAGGATTTTTTTTCTCCGTTTATTTTTTAACATTGAAGTGAATGGAACAGCAACATTTTGGAAAATGTAATCTCCTGTTTTTTTTTTAGGTTTTTTTTAGTTTTTGATAAAAAAAAAAAAAAAACGTTTATAAACGTTTTTGGCAGACAATAGCTCAATTCTCAAAAACGTTTATAAACGTTTTTGGCGGAGTCCTAACATTTTAATTTCACTGTCATCTGGGGACCCCCATCCAAAATCTTGTTTGAGAACCACAGGTTGAGAACCACTGCTCTAGTCTAAAGAACAGGACGTGAGTCTGTTTCTGGATGCATTGTTGACCTACTGTTGAACTATTATTTCAGAAAAACAAAACTGGATCAAATCTATAAACAGCCATAAGCACAGGTCCATGTCTACTCTCTGTTGAGTGGATTTTGTAGAGGTCATTGTTAGTTTCAGAAGAACCTAATGCCACACAGTTGTAAAGGACATAAAGGATGTACTTACTCTGCATTGTTGTTGCAGGTGGCAGTTGTGTTGCTGAAATGCAATAAATGAGAACGTTAAGGTATATCCATCATCTATCATTTTGCACGGTGCTCATGGGAAATGAATGGGGCTGAATAATAAAGATGAAATCAAGTACTAAAATCTATAAAATACCAGGTTGCTCCTTCCTGTTTGGACACTTTTTCCTTCACACATAATTGAGTTACACATATAAAGATTGTTTTAAAGGCCTTGTTAGTAGGCACACAGGACACATGAAGAGGACGCAAAACCTGTTGACGGTCTGTACAAGTGGTCGAGTCAAATCAAATCGAAAAATCTAAATCATCATCGTCTTATTTGCATGAAAAATAAAATTATGTTTTTATTGTTTCATCACAGCTAATCGATTATGTATGAGATTGTAATGACTTTAGTTTGTCATACAAAAACATATAAAGATTTCTATTAGGATAGGTCTGTTAATGTGAGCCTGGCATGGCCAGAATAATATCACTGTGTAGATATTAGTTTGGAATCTCTGTGAGGAACCAGCATTTCCAAGGGGCGAATAAAAAAAATGCCTCCGCCCCATATTTGCAAACTGGGCCCTGATTGGTGCCCCACAACTTCGGGGGAAAGGAAATCCAATCACAACCGAGCGGGGCCAGACCAAATCTGAAGAGTGGCTACTTTCTTTTTTCCGTACTGGCAGATTCGTCTGGTTTCCAGGCTATGTTAATGTAGTACCCAGGGTTTTCTTTCATGGTATTGTTTTTAATATACAGCAAGGTCAAAAGGGGAGCTATAGGGGGTAAATATGTCATGCCTACAACTTTATAATCTGACATGTTTAATTTGGACAGGAGCGATATACTGTATATATAATGTTCAAGCACGGTACACCCATACACCACAGGGTCGAATCAGAACTGGGTCAAATAGTAAGATTATGGGTTTGTATGTTTTTTTTTATCGTTTAATTTTTGTATCCTACTTTGGCAAGATCCCATGTGTCAATCAAATTAACTAGAGGTCATTGTTTTGGAGTTTGTCTAAGAAGAAGAACCTGATGACGCACAGGAGTAAAGGACATAAAAAATGTACTTACTCTGCGTTGTTACAAGTGGCGGTAGTTTCGGGATGGCTGAAATGCAATAAATGAGAATGTTAACGTTTATTCGTCATCTATCATTTGGCATGGTACTCATGGGAAATTAATGGGGATGAATATTAAAGATGAAATCAAGTACTAAATATGTTCCTAAAAGACCACGGCTCCTTCCTGTTTGAACACAACAGGAACTATTATTTGCCTGAATAAATAAGGATGTACTTTCTCCTTCACACACATCTACATAAAGATGACTTCAGGACATTGACTGTAATGCTATTCAATGGTTTCACAAACTTCAAGGCTGAATGTGGTTAAGCGAATGTGGTTAATAAAGTACGCGGACGACACGACAGTGATAGGCCGAATCGTCAACAACGACGAGTCTGACTATAGAGAGGAGATCAACTCACTGGCACTCTGGTGCCGGGAGAACAACCTCTCTCTTAACGTCGACAAGACCAAAGAACTGATCGTGGACTTCAGGAGGCCGCGGAGAGACCATGCGCCCATCCTCATCGACGGTGCTGCAGTGGAAAGGGTCAGCGAGTTCAAGTTCCTCGGAGTACACATCGAGGAGGACCTCAAATGGGAGACGCACACCACACACGTGAGGAAAAAGGCTCAGCAGCGACTGTACTGGCTCCGCCGCCTGAAGAAGCTCGGAGTAGGACATCGCATCCTCAGGCTGTATTACAACAGTTCTGTTGAAGGCATCCTAACAGGCTGTGTCACGGCCTGGTACGGGAACTGCACTGCCCGAGAAAAGATCAGCCTACAGCAAGTAGTGCGATCGGCAGAGCGAATAATGGGAAGCGAGCTCCCAGCGCTCCAGGAACTGTACAAAAAGCGGTGCGTGGTCAAAGCCAAGCGCATCATCAAGGACAAGCACCACCCAAGTCACAGACTGTTCAAACCCCTACAACGACTGCGACCGGGCAAGGGGCTCTACCGCAGTATCAAGAGTTCCACCACCAGGCTCTGGTGCAGTTTTAATCCGGCTGCTGTCAGAATGCTGAATGAGGCATAAGCCTGAATGAGGCATAAGCCTTGTTCAGCAGCCTGACAACAGGCGGTGCAGACTTTTCTGGCTCTTCCTGAACACACCTGTGGATTATACCAGGGACAATGACTTGGACTTAGCTCCCCCTCGGACACACCTGTGGACTACACCAGGTACAAATGACTTTTTGTTGCACTCCCTCATGGAGCTACTTGCGGATTATACTAGGGTCAGTCCACCCTAGGTGGACACGCACTGACCTTTTGCACCTTAATCCCATGTATAACGCACTGACTTTTTTTGTCTTTTTTATTGTGCTCTTTTCCTCTAAGCACCTTAACGTCCATATGTATATCATGCACAGTATAAGTATAACAGGCACAGTATACATACATTGCTGCTATGCTCAGGCAACTTACT
The DNA here is from genome assembly GCF_963280865.1 of Gymnoscopelus braueri. Classification (NCBI taxonomy): domain Eukaryota; kingdom Metazoa; phylum Chordata; class Actinopteri; order Myctophiformes; family Myctophidae; genus Gymnoscopelus; species Gymnoscopelus braueri. Next base: position 11,330,151 of record NC_137608.1, on the reverse strand, counting down.
TTTTTATTATCTCAGGTACTTTGTAAATATGTAGATAACTTGTCTGGCCTTCTGTTGCTCTCTTGTTTTGATCTCCTTCCCACTTGCCCCCCACCCCCTCTTCTTCTCCCCCCCCCCTCTTCTTTCTATGGAAACTAACGTTGCGATGGGAACGATGTACAAAAACGAATTTCACCCACTTTTTTACCTTGTAAACCTGTGATGTGACAATAAAACTGATTCTGATTCTGATTCTGATTCTGCGTTACAATAATAATATGTATAAACCAGGCTTAAAACCCATTCAGCAATATACAGTATCTCTGGCAATCATCATAATGGAGAATTGCAAGGCATTATAAGAGATGTAAAACCACTGAACAGCCTATGTTACTTCATTTGTGTTGGGGTTCAAAGGTCATTAATGAATTACCCCCATACGAAAAACATTTCAAATCAGCCACACATGAGAATTACATCTTACGTCTACAAATGAGACTGGGCTTCTTTGTCCACTGTCCAACGTTTTTAGTCTTATTGCACTTGACGAGGTCGGAGGTGCTTGCCTCACTCACGTAACCACCAATACACCTGTACCGGTAGCTGCCGTCAATTTGACAACAATTCACTGCATCTGGAGGTTCAGCAGATTCCACGTGTGGTAACTGTGAGCAGAGACATGGGCAGCTGTCGTTGCCTGCAAACAAAGATTGGAGATTCTCAGGATACAATGGATTATTGCATCGAGTGGTCGGGTCAAATAAAATCAGGTCTTACTTTCATGAAAATCCTAATTAAGCTTAATTGGCTTGCCGCCACTAATCACAATAAGATTATGATTACTTTTCTTTGGCCTAAAAAAATATGCAAATATGTAGGATCAATATAAAGTATACGAAAGAAATATTGCAAAAATATATAATTGCCAATTTTATTGTAAAAATAATGATCTCTCAGTAGACCAAGACGTCAAAAGCAGCCTGTCCACAGATTATCTTGTCTTGTTGTCCCTAAACTAAATTGCCTGCCTCCTACAGTTAAAAAAAAAGATATGTTTGGTTTGTATTCTCTAGTCTACAGAACAGGGCTTGAGTCTGTTCCTGAATTCCTGGATGCATTGCTGACCTACTGTTGAACTACTATTTCAGAAAAACTGGATCAAATCTATAAACAGCCATAAGCACAGGTCCATTTCTACTCTCTGTTGAGTGGCTTTTGTAGAGGTCATTGTTCTAGAGTTAGTTTCAGAAGAACCTGATGCCACACAGTTGTAAAGGACATAAAGGATGTACTTACTCTGCATTGTTGTTGCAGGTGGCAGTTGTGTTGCTGAAATGCAATAAATGAGAATGTTAAAGTATATCCATCATCTATCATTTTGCACGGTGCTCATGGGAAATGAATGGGACTGAATAATAAAGATGAAATCAAGTACTAAAATCTATAAAATACCAGACCAAATCTGAAGATTGGCTACTTTCTTTTTTTCGTACTGGCAGATTTGTCTGGTTTCCAGGTTATGTTAATGTAGTACCCAGGGTTTTCTTTCATGGTATTGTTTTTAATATACAGCGAGGTCAAAAGGGGAGCTATAGGGGGTAAATATGTCATGCCTACAACTTTATAATCTGACATGTTTAATTTGGACAGGAGCGATATACTGTATATAATGTTCAAGCACGGTACACCCATACACCACAGGGTCTAATCAGAACTGGGTCAAATAGTAAGATTATGGGTTTGTATGTTTTATTTTTATCGTTTAATTTTTTTATCCTACTTTGGCAAGATCCCATGTGTCAATCAAATTAACTAGAGGTCATTGTTTTGGAGTTTGTCTCAGAAGAAGAACCTGATGACGCACAGGAGTAAAGGACATAAAAAATGTACTTACTCTGCGTTGTTACAGGTGGCGGTAGTTTCGGGATGGCTGCAATGCAATAAATGAGAATGTTAACGTTTATTCGTCATCTATCATTTGGCATGGTACTCATGGGAAATTAATGGGGATGAATATTAAAGATGAAATCAAGTACTAAATATGTTCCTAAAAGACCACGGCTCCTTCCTGTTTGAACACAACAGGAACTATTATTTGCCTGAATGAATAAGGATGTACTTTCTCCTTCACACACATCTACATAAAGATGACTTCAGGACATTGACTGTAATGCTATTCAATGGTTTCACAATCTTCAAGGCTGAATGTGGTTAAGCGTTACAATAATAATATGTATAAACCAGGCTTAAAACCCATTCAGCAATATACAGTATCTCTGGCAATCATCATAATGGAGAATTGCAAGGCATTATGAGAAATGTAAAACCACTGAACAGCCTATGTTACTTCATTTGTGTTGGGGTTCAAAGGTCATTAATGAATTACCCCCATACGAAAAACATTTCAAATCAGCCACACATGAGAATTACATCTTACGTCTACAAATGAGACTGGGCTTCTTTGTCCACTGTCCAACGTTTTTAGTCTTATTGCACTTGACGAGGTCGGAGGTGCTTGCCTCACTCACGTAACCACCAATACACCTGTACCGGTAGCTGCCGTCAATTTGACAACAATTCACTGCATCTGGAGGTTCAGCAGATTCCACGTGTGGTAACTGTGAGCAGAGACATGGGCAGCTGTCGTTGCCTGCAAACAAAGATTGGAGATTCTCAGGATACAATGGATTATTGCATCGAGTGGTCGGGTCAAATAAAATCAGGTCTTACTTTCATGAAAATCCTAATTAAGCTTAATTGGCTTGCCGCCGCTAATCACAATAAGATTACGATTACTTTTCTTTGGCCTAAAAAAATATGCAAATATGTAGGATCAATATAAAGTATACGAAAGAAATATTGCAAAAATATATAATTGCCAATTTTATTGTAAAAATAATGATCTCTCAGTAGACCAAGACGTCAAAAGCAGCCTGTCCACAGATTATCTTGTCTTGTTGTCCCTAAACTAAATTGCCTGCCTCCTACAGTTAAAAAAAAAGATATGTTTGGTTTGTATTCTCTAGTCTACAGAACAGGGCTTGAGTCTGTTCCTGAATTCCTGGATGCATTGCTGACCTACTGTTGAACTACTATTTCACAAAAACTGGATCAAATCCATAAACAGCCATAAGCACAGGTCCATTTCTACTCTCTGTTGAGTGGCTTTTGTAGAGGTCATTGTTCTAGAGTTAGTTTCAGAAGAACCTGATGCCACACAGTTGTAAAGGACATAAAGGATGTACTTACTCTGCATTGTTGTTGCAGGTGGCAGTTGTGTTGCTGAAATGCAATAAATGAGAATGTTAAAGTATATCCATCATCTATCATTTTGCACGGTGCTCATGGGAAATGAATGGGACTGAATAATAAAGATGAAATCAAGTACTAAAATCTATAAAATACCAGACCAAATCTGAAGATTGGCTACTTTCATTTTTTCGTACTGGCAGATTTGTCTGGTTTCCAGGTTATGTTAATGTAGTACCCAGGGTTTTCTTTCATGGTATTGTTTTTAATATACAGCGAGGTCAAAAGGGGAGCTATAGGGGGTAAATATGTCATGCCTACAACTTTATAATCTGACATGTTTAATTTGGACAGGAGCGATATACTGTATATAATGTTCAAGCACGGTACACCCATACACCACAGGGTCTAATCAGAACTGGGTCAAATAGTAAGATTATGGGTTTGTATGTTTTTTTTTTATCGTTAAATGTTTTTATCCTACTTTGGCAAGATCCCATGTGTCAATCAAATTAACTAGAGGTCATTGTTTTGGAGTTTGTCTCAGAAGAAGAACCTGATGACGCACAGGAGTAAAGGACATAAAACATTTACTTACTCTGCGTTGTTACAGGTGGCGGTAGTTTCGGGATGGCTGCAATGCAATAAATGAGAATGTTAACGTTTATTCGTCATCTATCATTTGGCATGGTACTCATGGGAAATTAATGGGGATGAATATTAAAGATGAAATCAAGTACTAAATATGTTCCTAAAAGACCACGACTCCTTCCTGTTTGAACACAACAGGAACTATTATTTGCCTGAATGAATAAGGATGTACTTTCTCCTTCACACACATCTACATAAAGATGACTTCAGGACATTGACTGTAATGCTATTCAATGGTTTCACAATCTTCAAGGCTGAATGTGGTTAAGCGTTACAATAATAATATGTATAAACCAGGCTTAAAACCCATTCAGCAATATACAGTATCTCTGGCAATCATCATAATGGAGAATTGCAAGGCATTATGAGAGATGTAAAACTACTGAACAGCCTATGTTACTTCACTTGTGTTGGGGTTCAAAGGTCATTAATGAATTACCCCCATACGAAAAACATTTCAAATCAGCCACACATGAGAATTACATCTTACGTCTACAAATGAGACTGGGCTTCTTTGTCCACTGTCCAACGTTTTTAGTCTTATTGCACTTGACGAGGTCGGAGGTGCTTGCCTCACTCACGTAACCACCAATACACCTGTACCGGTAGCTGCCGTCAATTTGACAACAATTCACTGCATCTGGAGGTTCAGCAGATTCCACGTGTGGTAACTGTGAGCAGAGACATGGGCAGCTGTCGTTGCCTGCAAACAAAGATTGGAGATTCTCAGGATACAATGGATTATTGCATCGAGTGGTCGGATCAAATAAAATCAGGTCTTACTTTCATGAAAATCCTAATTAAGCTTAATTGGCTTGCCGCCGCTAATCACAATAAGATTACGATTACTTTTCTTTGGCCTAAAAAAATATGCAAATATGTAGGATCAATATAAAGTATACGAAAGAAATATTGCAAAAATATATAATTGCCAATTTTATTGTAAAAATAATGATCTCTCAGTAGACCAAGACGTCAAAAGCAGCCTGTCCACAGATTATCTTGTCTTGTTGTCCCTAAACTAAATTGCCTGCCTCCTACAGTTAAAAAAAAAGATATGTTTGGTTTGTATTCTCTAGTCTACAGAACAGGGCTTGAGTCTGTTCCTGAATTCCTGGATGCATTGCTGACCTACTGTTGAACTACTATTTCACAAAAACTGGATCAAATCCATAAACAGCCATAAGCACAGGTCCATTTCTACTCTCTGTTGAGTGGCTTTTGTAGAGGTCATTGTTCTAGAGTTAGTTTCAGAAGAACCTGATACCACACAGTTGTAAAGGACATAAAGGATGTACTTACTCTGCATTGTTGTTGCAGGTGGCAGTTGTGTTGCTGAAATGCAATAAATGAGAATGTTAAAGTATATCCATCATCTATCATTTTGCACGGTGCTCATGGGAAATGAATGGGACTGAATAATAAAGATGAAATCAAGTACTAAAATCTATAAAATAACAGACCAAATCTGAAGATTGGCTACTTTCTTTTTCCGTACTGGCAGATTTGTCTGTTTTCCAGGCTATGTTAATGTAGTACCCAGGGTTTTGTTTCATGGTATTGTTTTTAATATACAGAGAGGTCAAAAGCGAAGCTATAGGGGGTAAATATGTCATGCCTACAACTTTATAATCTGACATGTTTAATTTGGACAGGAGCGATATACTGTATATAATGTTCAAGCACGGTACACCCATACACCACAGGGTCTAATCAGAACTGGGTCAAATAGTAAGATTATGGGTTTGTATGTTTTTTTTTATTGTTTTATTTTTTTATCCTACTTTGGCAAGATCCCATGTGTCAATCAAATTAACTAGAGGTCATTGTTTTGGAGTTTGTCTCAGAAGAAGAACCTGATGACGCACAGGAGTAAAGGACATAAAAAATTTACTTACTCTGCGTTGTTACAGGTGGCGGTAGTTTCGTGATGGCTGAAATGCAATAAATGAGAATGTTAACGTTTATTCGTCATCTATCATTTTGCATGGTACTCATGGTAAATTAATGGGGATGAATATTAAAGGTGAAATCAAGTACTAAATATGTTCCTAAAAGACCACGGCTCCTTCCTGTTTGAACACAACAGGAACTATTTTTTGCCTGAATGAATAAGGATGTACTTTCTCCTTCACACGTATCTACATGACTTCAGGACATTGACTGTAATGCTATTCAATGGTTTCACAATCATCAAGGCTGAATGTGGTTAAGCGTTACAATAATGATATGTATAAACCAGGCTTAAAACCCATTCAGCAATATACATTATTCCTGGCAATCATCATAATGGAGAATTGCAAGGCATTATGAGAGATGTAAAACCACTGAACAGCCTATGTTACTTCACTTGTGTTAGGGTTCAAAGGTCATTCATGAATTACCCCCATACCAAAAACATTTCAATTCAGCCACACATGAGAATTACATCTTACGTCTACAAATGAGACTGGGCTTCTTTGTCCACTGTCCAACGTTTTTAGTCTTATTATCGAAATCATCATCGTCTTATTTGCATGAAAAATAAAATTATGTTTTTATTGTTTCATCACCGCTAATGGATTATGTATGAGATTGCAATGACTTTACTTTGTCATACAAAAACATATAAAGATTTCTATTAGGATAGGTCTGTTAATGTTAGCCTGGCATGGCCAGAATAATATCACTGCGTAGATATTAGTTTGGAATCTCTTTGAGAAACCTGCATTTCCTGCATGATGACAGATCATGATGGCGCCAGTGTGGTTGGCAGGCTGTCTGAGGCTCTCTGTCTGTGTCCTACTGTTGTATGTTCTCCTGTTAGCGTCTGTCACAAGGACCATCGACTCTCTCCTGGTCTATGACCGTCTGGAGCTTTTGAAAATCAAGGCTTCTGTGGACTGTTTGGTGGAACTTGGCCATGATGAACAAAGGAATTTTGCTCCCCCGCACTTACCGGAAATACCCTCATACCTACTGCATGCTAAGGACTCATTTCCCCGGAGGCGTAAACGTCACAGGCGCAGAGGGACAAGAACCGGCCGGCTAGTCCGGGTCAAAGCCTGGCTTGCGCTCCCCCCTGAATCAGCTCAGTTTTACCGCAGCACTCCACAGGATTACAGAGCATGCCTTCGCCGCCTCACTTCCCGACCCGCCCACTCCCTGGTTCGTACCTGGCTGGTACCTGTTGTTGACCCGTATGAAGAGCTCCAAGGCCTGCGCCCTGTTCTGCCTCGCCCCCGGCATCTTGGTGGAGTTAATCACGGCAACCTCAAGTCGCTGAGCCGGGCGACTCGTGTGGCGGAATCCCCCGCTACAACCAGATGTGCGTTGCTGAACATAAGATCGGTGAAGGATAAGACCTTTATCCTGAATAATCTATTCTCCTCGCACGCGTTGGATATTCTCTTTGTGACGGAAACATGGGTGAAACCGGGTGAGTCTGCTCCCTTCACCGAACTCTTACCGACTGTACTGTTATAAACTTTCCCAGGACTACAGGTCGTGCAGGAGGAATAGCAACAATTTTTAAAGACAGTCTTTATTGTAAGCCCATGCCACCGCTGTCATTCTCCTCATTTTAATTGAGTTTGTTTGAGCTGCGTCGCTCCGACCCGGTTCTATGTGTGGTGATCTACCGGCCACCGAAATACAATAAGGACTAAATAAAGGACTTCTCCGATTTCTTGGCTGGTGCTCTGATTAAGTACGATAAAATCTTAATTGTTGGAGATCTGAACGTGCATGTCTGTTGTATCTCTAAGCCACTGGCTAAAGATTTCTTGGATGTACTTGATGCTTTTAACCTTGTTCAGCATGTCACTGAGCCGCCACACGAGCTCGGGCATATGCTTGATCTTGTCATTTCTTACGGCTTGCTCCAGTCCTCTCTGATCATTTTCCTGTCATTTTTTATTTTGTATTGAGCTCCTGCACGCCAGTGCCGCGTGTTGAAACCTGGTACCGTTGCGCTTTTTTCTTCTGCCTTTGCTATTGTTGCTCAGGCTGAAAATGGTTTCACTGAGGGTCTAGACACTGAGCAACTTACATCGTCCTTTCTCTCCACTTGTGTCGGCATTCTGGACGCTGTTGCGCCGCTAAAAACTATGCGCCCCAGACCTAGGTCTGAGCCTTGGCTAAACGACACCACCCGTGCTGCCAGGAGAGAGTGCCGGAGAGCTGAGCGCAGGTGGAGGAAGGACAGGCTCCATGTGTCACATGACATTTTAAAAGAGTGTTGGAAAAACATCAGAGTACTGTCAAAGCTGAAAAGTCAAGGCATTTCTCCGATGTCATTTCCAAAAATGTTGATAAACCACGTGTTCTTTTTAAAATGATCGAACAGCTGCTAAATCCTCCCCAGCCCACTTGTTTGGAAGCGTCTCTTGAGGTCTGTGAAAAATGTCTTTGCTATTTTGTAGACAAGGTCACTACCATCAGAGCACACATCTCCCCCCTGCCTTTGACCCCTCTGTGGCTGTCACCTGCACAACTGTATTTAGCCATTTCAACCCTGTGTCCTTTTCAAAACTCAGTGAAATGGTCATCCAACTCAAAACCTCATCCTGTCCCACAGATGCTATCCCCACTCACCTCTTTAAGGAGGTCTGGGAGACCATTGGGCCTAGTGTCCATAACATCATAAATAGCAGCCTAGCTTCAGGTGTTGTACTGTACAAGTTTATTTAAAAAAAAGAAGTTGTGGCACCATTGATTAAAAAACCTAATCTGGATACCTCTCTTCTAGCAAATTACAGACCTATTTCAAAGCTTCCATTCATTTCAAAGATCCTTCCTTTCAAAGAAAACTGTGTTATCACAAATTACTTTTTCAATTAAATTCTTGGGCGGTGAAACCGCCCCTATATGTGAGGTTTGGATATTTGCACACCAAATCCTGCGCTGTGATTGGCCACCAGTGTACCCCCCTAACCCTGCACCGTGATTGGCCAATCACAGTCTATTCAGGACTGTGATTGGCTAGGGAAACATGACACATGTGCATAGCCCTATAAATAGGACTATGCACTTAAAAAAAACACATTTATGTTTTTTTTTAAGTGAATCACACTTACTCACACTACTAATCACACTACTCCATTCAGTATTGTGATTAGCTAGCAAGACACCACCCACTTCACACTGGGTGTGATTTTTTTATTGTATTTAATTTTTTCAATTTTCAAAAAAATATATTTAAAATAAATGAAAAAAGTAATTGAAAAAACACGGCCCCCTCACGTATTAGGGGGGCAGGGTGAGTCACCAGAACCAAGGACTGGTGTTTTTGATGAATCTAACATGGTTAAAATGGAGTTTGAAGTTACAATGGGTTTGTATAGGAAGGGGGCGTGTCTGATAAAATGAATATCAAATGTCTAAATACTGAATCGAGCAACTTAAAAACTGTTTGGGGGGCTCACAAAGGCCTGAGTAGACGATAAAATGACCAAAAGTTTTTTTTAAAGTGAAATATCCCTTTAAGGCTTGGATGGCTCTTAACTTTCTAAGTGTAAATGAGAGTAAAACAGAGGTCATAGTATTTGGGCCTAGTGGTCCTGGTGTTGTTCCCTCTGACCTTGGTTCCCTGCAGCCTTATGTTAAATCCGTTGTCTCAAATCTTGGTGTCAAATTTGACAATGTGCTCAAACTTGATAAACAGATAAATGCTGTGGTAAGGTCCAGCTTTTATCATCTAAGGCTGCTCGCCCAAATCAAGTCTGTACTTTCTTTTAATGATTTTGAGCGTGCCATTCATGCTTTTATCACCACACGCTTGGACTACTGTAATGCACTTTATGTTGTTAACAAAGCCTCCATTGCACGTTTACAGCTAGTCCGAAACGCAGCGGCACGTCTCCTAACGGGAACCCGCAAGCATGACCACATTACACCGATTCTGGCTTCACTTCACTGGCTTCCAGTTCGCTTTAGAATAGATTTTAAGATTTTATTGTTTGTTTTTAAATCACTGAATGGCCTGGCACCTCAGTATTTATCTGAACTCCTAGAGGTGTATAACCCCCCTAGGTCACTGCGGTCTGTGGGCCAGTTGAAACTTTTTAATTAACTGGCCCCACGGCCCCACCATCGATACTTTTAAATCTCGCCTTAAGTCCCACCTTTATGCCTTGGCGTTTGACCCTGTTTGAGTGTTTCTGTGGTCTATGTTTTGTTTCACTGTCTGCTGACGCGGCTGCATCGTATTTTCAGTGATAATAATAATAATAATACCTGGAATTTATATAGCGCTTTTCTGAATACTCAAAGTAACTGTCCCAGTGTATTTGTTTTTTTCTGTACAGCACTTTGTTAACCCTGAACAAGTTTTAAAATGTGCTATATAAATAAAGTGGATTGGATTGGATTTCCAAGGGGAGAATAAAAAAAATGCCTCTGGTGATTATCCCGCCCCATATTTGCATACTGGGCCCTGATTGGTGCCCCACAACTTCGGGGGCAAGGAAATCTAATCACAACCGATCGGGGCCAGACCAAATCTGAACACAGTTTTAAAGGACATAAAGGATGTACTTACTCTGCATTGTTGTTGCAGGTGGCAGTTGTGTTGCTGAAATGCAATAAATGAGAATGCTAAAGTATATCCATCATCTATCATTTTGCACAGTGCTCATGGGAAATGAATGGGACTGAATAATAAAGATGAAATCAAGTACTAAAATCTATAAAATACCAGACCAAATCTGAAGAGTGGCTACTTTATTTTTTTCGTACTGGCAGATTTGTCTGGTTTCCAGGCTATCTTAATGTAGTACCCAGGGTTTTGTTTCATGTTATTGTTTTTAATATACAGCGAGGTCAAAAGGGGAGCTATAGGGGGTAAATATGTCATGCCTACAACTTTATAATCTGATATGTTTATTTTTGACAGGAGCGATACACTGTATATAATGTTCAAGTAAGTTTGTCTAAGAGGAAGAACCTGATGACACACAGGAGTAAAGGACATAAAGAATGTACTTACTCTGCGTTGTTACAGGTGGCGGTAGTTTCGGGGTAGCTGAAATGCAATAAATGAGAATATTAACGTTTATTCGTCATCTATCATTTTGCATGGTACTCATGGGAAATTAATGGGGATGAATATTAAAGATGAAATCAAGTACTAAATATGTTCCTATAAAACACCGAGGCTCCTTCCTGTTTGAACACAACAGGAACTATTATTTGCCTGAATGAATAAGGTAGTACTCTCTCCTTCACACACATCTACATCCCCCCCCCCTTTTTTGTACATATTTTTGTATTTTTTCATGCTTTTTTTTGTACATAGTGGTATTTTTTCTGTATTATCTGTATTTTCATGTTGATTTTTGAACTGTTTGGTTGCTACTATATATGTCTACGGAAACAAGTCCGCAAGGACTTTTTTGGCCGGACCTTTTAGACAAAAGCATTATAAATGTAACTGTGTTGTTTAACATTCTTTTGCCTAATAAAAATTTCAATCAATCAATCAATCAATCAATCAATCAATTCAATCAATCAATACATAAAGATGACTTCAGGACATTGACTTTAATGGTATTCAATGGTTTCACAATCTACAAGGCTGAATGTGGTTAAGCGTTACAATAAGAATATGTATAAACCAGGCTTAAAACCCATTCAGGAATATACAGTATTCCTGGCAATCATCATAATGGAGAATTGCAAGGCATTATGAGAGATGTAAAACCACTGAACAGCCTGTTAATTCACTAATTTTGGGGTTCAGAGGTCATTAATGAATTACCCCCATACCAAAAACATTTGAGTTCAGCCACACATGAGAATTACATCTTACGTCTACAAATGAGACTGGGCTTCTTTGTCCACTGTCCAACGTTTTTAGTCTTCTTGCACTTGACGAGGTCGGAGGTGCCTGTCTCACTCACGTAACCACCAATACACCTGTACCGGTAGCTGCCGTCAATTTGACAACAATTCACTGCATCTGGAGGTTCAGCAGATTCCACGTGTGGTAACTGTGAGCAGGGACATGGGCAGCTGTCGTTGTCTGCAAACAAAGATTGGAGATTCTCAGGATACAATGGATTATTGCATCAAATAAAATCAGGCCTTACTTCCATGACATGTTTCATTTGGACAGGAGCAATATACTGTATATAATGTTCAAGCACGGTACACCCATACACCACAGGGTCTAATCAGAACTGGGTGAAATAGTAGGATTATGGGTTTGTATGTTTTTTTGTATTGTTTTATTTTTTTATCCTACTTTGGCAAGATCCCATGTGTCAATCAAATTAACTAAAGGTCATTGTTTTGGAGTTTGTCTAAGAAGAAGAACTTGCACAGGAGTAAAGGACAAAAAGAATGTACTTACTCTGCATTGTTACAGGTGTCGTTTTGTTTTGGATAGCTGAAATGCAATAAATGAGAATGTTAAAGTTTATTTGTCATCTTTCTTTTTGCATGGTACCATTGGAAATCAAAGGAATATTAAAGATGAAATCAAGTAAGCTACTAAATATGTTCCTAAAAGACCACGGCTACTTCCTGTTTGAACAGAACAGGAACTAATATTTGCCTGAATGAATAAGGATGTACTTTCTCCTTCACACACATCTACATAAAGATGACAGGACATTGACTGTAATGATATATGCTATGTCTGGTTTGTACCTTCTCTAGTCTACAGAACAGGGCTTAAGTCTGTTCAGGATGCATTGCTGAACTACTGTGTAACTACTATTTCTGGATCAAATCTACTGTATAAACATCCAAAATCACAGGTCCATTTCTACTCTCTGTTGAGTGGCTTTTTGTAGTGGTCATTGTCAGAAGAACCTGATGCCACACGGTTGTAAAGGACATAAAGGATGTACTTACTCTGCATTTTTACAGGTGTCAGTAGCATTGCTGAAATGCAATAAATGAGAATGTTAAAGTATATCCATCATCTTTCATTTTGCACTGTATCATGGGAAATGAATGGGACTGAACAGGGCCGGATCTAGGCATGGGCAAGGGGGGGCAATGCCCCCCCAAATGCCCTGACTGCCCTCCTTGTGCTTGTGAAAGTTACATTTATGTCATGATATGAAATGTGAGCTTACCATAATCAAAATAATCCTTAATCATATTCCATCATGTATCATCGCACAATTCAAATAATCCTCTGCCCTGATTTTCCACACACACAGTCACACACACACACATGCAGTACTACTCCTAAACAATAGGAAGCAGTATTACACAAACAGCAGAAAAAAAAATGCCAACAATTTTTTTCGCCGCCACGCTTCGCGCGGCGCCGAGGAAGCCGCCCCCCCAATTAATAATTTCTGTATCCGGCCCTGGGACTGAATATGAAATTTTAAATCAAGTACTAAAATCTATAAAAGACCACTGCTCCTTCCTGTTTGGAGTTTGGACACAACAGGATGCACTTTCTTCTTCACATAATGATTTACACCCACAAAGATTGTTTTAAATGGTAGTAGGCACACAGGATGTGTGAAGTGGGTTTAAATCAAATAATATCAGAGAATCTTCATCATCTTAGTAACATGAAAAATTAATTTTAGATTTAATTGTTTCACCACCACTAATCGATTATGTATGAGATTGCAATTACTTTACAATTACTTTACATACAAATTACTACAGTATGTAAAAGAAAAGATTTCTACTGTTATTCCAAGTTGTGCCACAGTTTGGATCTTTCTGTATTTTGGGCATCTGTATCTCCCCTATTGGTTCTTCCCGTCACATATTTCAATTAGGATAGGTCTGTTAGTGTAGTACCCAGGGTTTTACGGTATAGTTTTTTTTAATATATATACAGACAGCAAGGTCAAAAGTGGAGTGATCGAAGGTAAATCTGTCATGCCTACAACTTTATAATCTGACATGTTTCATCTGGACAGGACTGATATACTGCCTGACTGGTATGTTCAAGTACGTACGGTACATCCATACACCACAGGTTCTAATCAGAACTGGTCAAAAAGTAGGATTAGAATAGATTCAACATGTAAGTCTTATCCAACATCACCTAAAAAGGATCAAAATAAAATATGCAGGTGAATCAACATTGGAATTAATTTATATTTAATGATGGCGCCTAGTGAGCTGACAGAGACGATGGTAATTAACGGACTTGGGTTGACGGGGCTTTCTCAGTTGCCAGTGGTGGAAAAAGTACTCAAGTGCTTTACTTAAGTAAAAGTATGAGTACTGCAATGTAGAAATACTCCGTTACAAGTAAAAGGCCGGAATTAAAAATGTACTTGAGTAAAAGTACAAAAGTGTTGGCATAAGAATGTACTTAAAGTACCAAAAGTAAAAGTACTCATTATGCAGAATGTCCCATGTCAAGTTTTCAAATGTATAAAAATCTTTTGAAAATAGCAGATCTACAAGCTCACAATGCGTCGCACCGCAACGCATTGTGGGCTTGTAGATCAGTTATTTTCAAATGGCCGAAATGTATACAGAGTTGAAGTGGATAATGTAGGTAAGTACAGTACTTAAGTAAATGTACTTAGTTACTTTCCACCACTGTCAGTTGCAACTCACATCAAAGCCGCCTCCACCCCCTTGCCCTGCTCAAAGCCTCCATCAAAACCCACCTTTTCAGACTTTCCCTGCCTAATTCTGACCCCTTTGCCTTTTAATTTAAATGTTTTTCTTTATCTTTTTAATGTCTTAATAAAGTTGTTTCTTTGATTTGTTTCTGTTTTGTAAAGCGACTTTGAGTACCAAGAAAAGCACTATATAAATTGGATGTATTATTATTATTATAATTAGCAAATCTCAACTCTTTTAATTGCTCCATTAGCTTCATTGACTCAAAGAGCAGAATTCTTTTGAGCGGTTTATTCAACTTTGTTACACCTTTGATGTTCTAGGTCTAATATAGCAGGCATAGAAATGCCTGCTATATTACACACACACACACACACACACACACACACACACACACACACACACACACACACATTATTAAAACAGAGTCATACCTGACATCCAGAGCAGGGTGAACAGCATCATTGTTAAGATCTATATGTCTGTAGATGTCAGGACTGTTAAGTGGATGATACTGGGATCCAGTCACTTTCTGTTTTGTTTCACGAGGGAGTGGTTTCTGTGTAACCACACCTTCCTCCCTGACATTCTGACAGGAAGCTGTCATCAACATATCTCCCCATGTTTGTTTGTTTGTTTGTTTGTTTCTTTCCATCCATAGCGCGCGCACACACACACACACACACACACACACACACACACACACACACACACACACACACACACACACACACACACACACACACACACACACACACACACACACACACACACACACACACACACACACACACACACACACACACACACACACACACACGATTTGAGGCAAAAAAGGAGTAGACGCACACACATCCCTTTGGGGGTGTTTTTAAATCATTCCTTATCACAGATCTCGTTTTCATTTTTCGTACGTGCAGTTGTGCACCACTCACTCAACCCTTTGACAGCACAGCCTCTGGCACAGATGACACAGAAGCTTTCCCGGTTTCAATGGGTTAAACCACAGCAACCGTTGAAGAGACCTCACCACGGGTGACTAACCTCCACAACAAGTCAATATCTGAACTACACAAAAAAACACAATAGAATCCAATGATGAGAAAATAAAAAAAGACCAGTTAAATTCTATAAAAGGGCTGGACAGACACAAACAACAAATAAGAAACACAAAAATAAGGCAAAACTCAGTATAAGTTGACTTAAAAAAGTGTGTTCACACATGTGTGAGAGGAAAAACTGAAAAAAAAAGGTGTGATATGCCAGCAGCCCACCTTTCCTGTGACGCTTCTTCTTGGTATTAAGACTGAGTGGAAAGTTCCTTGTTGTCACCTTTGAACTTCTTGTCAAGCTGCAGCCAGCATTTGATCATGTGATATCCTGTAGATATGTGCAGTAGCCTACTTTTGACATGGACCAAGGCCAGGATGGACCTATTTTAGAAATAAAAGGAACTGAGAGTATTTAACTCATTCCCTGCCTAGGATGTAAAAAACATATTTTTTTCCAATTACCAAACCTGCCTAGGACGTAAAAAACGTAATTTTGAAAAATATTTTTTTAAACCAAGATCTCGCGTTCCTTCATCTCTCGCCACGACACATTTCATTGTAGCACACCCGGATACGGAAGTACGTCATATCGAAGATTTTCGTTTCTGTCCGCTTCCTGTTTAGGTCCCGCCTTCAAACGGTCTTTTCTCTGCTTTGTATTTCTCCGCCGTGGAATGCTGTTTAGCGACGCTGTTTTGAAACTGCTACTACTGCAAAATGGAATGTCGCCGATTGAAAATGTATTCTCTGGGCCACTCACACAACTACCCCTGTGTGTCTACAAACAGTTGAACACGCGATCATAAGGGATTTAGCAAGGTCTGTGGCGGGGTGGAAAAAGCAAGTGAGTTTTCCGTTTACATAGCGAAACATGGGGTTTTTGCACTGGGCTGGAGGAGAGAGACTCCGCCCCGATCGGAATGTTTGCTGTCTGAGCGGCGTGCACGACTCGCCTGTGTGTTTAGAAACGATTGCACTTGCGATCATAATGGGAGCATTTTTTTTTTTTGAATTTTTTTAAATTATAAAAAACACTACATCGCTGGCAGTGGGCAAACACAGCCAGAAATAACTCTGTCAGTGAATGAGTTAACACTTCCACAAACCCAGCCATCACTCATCAAGAGACTGCCTTGTCTGAGACACAGGTTTAGGGTCATCTTTGAATGTACTTTAATTCATACAACTGTAAATCGCTTTTTTTCTCTCAGTACATTCTCACAATGATTAATTTCTAAAATGACATGTTAAAGTTAGAGTTTTAAAAACATAATTGGGTTCTCTTTGATATGCTTCTTTAATGTTAGTTCCCCCCCCCCCCCCCCCCAGTTTTTTTCTTTTCGATTTGATGTCATAGATTGGCCCAGCTAGAGCTAGACTCCATATTTGGACAAGCCTGATAAAAAAATCACTATATGGGCACAAAAGGGACACACAGAGACAGACAGACAGACACAGCGGGTACTATGATAACGGGTACATCAGGTATTGTATCGGGTTGGGGCAGGCATTTCCAACTTGCATCGTTCCCAGACTGGTGCACACTGGTCTAGTAATCAAAATACTAGAAAAGTGTGCTCCTCTGAGTGCACCAGCTCGGGCTGCCTACCCAGGGCTTTGTTACTCATGGGGTGCAGCATGTGTGAGAGGCAAAGCTGTGAAAAAAGGTGTGATGTAGCAGCAGGCCACCTTTCCTGTGCAATTTGCCTCTTCTTGGTATTAAGACAGAGTGGAAAGTTCCTTGTGGTCACCTCTGAACTTCTTGTCAAGCTGCAGCCAGCATTTTGATTGTGGTATCCTGTAGATATGTGCAGTACTTTTACCATGGACCAAGGCCATGATGGACCTATTTTAGAGCTGAAATAAGAGGAACTGAGAGTATTCTCCCATTGTATATATATCTTCATTCTTAGAACCAAAAACTGCGGGATATCAAAACGCTCACAGACACATATTAGACTCATCACTGCCCTGTTTTTTGTATATGTTGTGATCATGTTGTACACAGGGAGTCCTTGAAAAAGAGAAGGTATTCCCTGATTAAATAAGAATTTACTGTTTTAAACAGTGAATTCTTATCTAATCAGGGACTGTTTATTAGAAGTCTGCATCTGCACCCAGAATCACAGTTACTGTATAAAAGCTGTAAGGCAAACCCTACTGGACACTTGTACTGCAATCTTGGTGATGGAAACTCACCTCCACTGGTCTATAAAATAAATGCAAGGTTCAAATGAAACCATTCTAATAGTAGCTCCACCTCCATTGGTCTATAAAATAAATGCATGGTTCAAATGAAACCATTCTAATAGTAGCTCCACCTCCACTGGTCTATACAATAAATGCATGGTTCAAATTAAACCATTCTAATAGTAACTCCACCTCCACTGGTCTATAAAATAAATGCATGGTTCAAATTAAACCATTTTAATAGTAACTCCACCTCCACTGGTCTATAAAATAAATGGAAGGTTAAAATGAAACATTCCAATGAAAATAAGGGGTGTTGTTTTGTATCCTGATTTGAACTGTAGTCACTAAACAGTCAGTGTCTGTTGCTATGGATACAGGAAAGGTCCATAAAAGTTGTTCTCTGAGTTCTATATTTTCATATTTGCGATAAAAAGAAAGAGGCTTGTTTTAAAATACATTAAAACAAACATATATTAAACAGTGAAGTCTAAGCTGCTGAGTGGTCTCTGTGCACAAAGGAAACAGGCTGTGTGTCAAACCACACTCACACACATACATACGCACATCCTCCATCACAATGCAGCTTCATTGTGTGTGTGTGTGCGCGCGTGCGCACACACACACACACACACACACACACACACACACACACACACACACACACACACACACACACAGTGTGAAGCTGCATTGTGATGGAGGATGTGCGTATGTATGTGTGTGAGTGTGGTTTGTGCACACACACACGTGTGTGTGTGTGTGTGTGTGTGTGTGTGTGTGTGTGTGTGTGTGTGTGTGTGTGTGTGCGCGTGTGCGCGCGCGTGTGCATGCATGTACACGAGCACATGACATTTAATGATGCTGTTAGTGTCCAGTGGCCAGTCACACTATGACTATTCCTTTTCACTATCCACTTTTCACAGTCACTATTCCTGTGACTAGTCACAGGTCACATATTTAACTTTACATTACTTATTATTATCATTATTATTATTATTATTATTATTATTATTATTATTATTATTATTATAATGATGTACCGTGCATGTTCACATCATGTATACTTTACATATAAGAAAATGCAAACATTTTGAACAAAATAGCCAATTTTACATCGAGGTGCCCAGATGTCCCTATTGCCCACCTATCCTGTATCCATATAGACTATTAGCCTTCCCCATTCTCTGCCTATGGTTTCTGGTAATATTATTGACCACTTATTTTGTATGTCCGTGGCAAAAATTCAACTTTGAGAAATGTTGGTGACTCCTGGCGATCATCTCATACTAGTCTGAGTTTGCATATCGTTGCTGTCGGGTTGAAACCTTGCACGTCCAAAGAGGTTTACTTTTCAGAAAATGGAAGAAAGAACTTGTGTTCCAATGGATCCAGTGTAGTTATTATTTAGTCATAAGTTGTTGTTGATACTTTTCATTGGTTCAATATTTATAGAAACTCACACACACACTTAACCAACTTTACAAGAATTTTCAATTAAAAAAATAATAATAATAATAATCACAACACGTCACAATGTGACACGTTGTGAGCTTGTAGATCGGCTATTTTTGCTACTTTTGACTGACAGAGTAGGGCATTCGTTTTCAAAAAAAGTTAAGATATGGAGATACGGGATTTCTGCCCGACAGCAATGATATGACATCTCACAGGATGCTAAGTTGCTCTGAGCTCCTCAGTGTTCACTGACCACAGTTTGAACAAGGCACTTCTCTGGCTGACGTCTCTTTGAAACACTTTGAAACAAACAGGTATACTTTCTTTAATATTCTTTATTATTTAGACAGGCAATGATTGCTATCTAGAATATAGGGCAATTTAAAACATATTTTAACATAAGTAAATACATCTGATAGAGTTATTTGATTACTCTTATCTGATTACTCTTATCTGAATTATCATAATGTGTCTAGGGTCCTTAACCTGGTTAATAATGTCCTATTAATAATGCCATACGGGCCTGTACTTTGTCATGGTAAAAGTACTCTGTACTCTCTACTAGCAGTCTCTGTGTCTGCAAGCCAAGGTCAGAGACATGCTACAGGCTTTCTGTGACAATCTATGTTATGAGAACACCATATCGGTGTTCTTTTCCACACTAATCCTTTCTTACAGCTGTCTTGCACCCATGTCACCAAGCCTCCACTGACCAGTGGGTCAGAGCAAGATGTCAAACGTGTTGACCCAGACATGGGGACGCTGTTGTCCAGAGATAAACTGTCCTCCATCATAATCTACCATCATCTACCATCATCAGACGACGACGTAACCATCGCTCTCATCCAATCCGAGAAGTCCACCTTCGCACGGAACCTCATCGATGTCACATCCTATGATGTCATATGTTTACTGTATGTTACTGGACAATGTTAAAAGCTCGTGCTTGCTCTGTTACACTACGGAGAGATGGACGGCCGATGTTGCGGACCTGTGATATACTGTAACCTTCTATTGTCTCTCTGATCTGAATACAATCATGTTTCCTTACACCCTTGGTTGCCTGTCTGAGTCTGGTTTTTCCTTATTGTCTCCGTGCTACAAGTATCTGTACTTTGTGTGGGTCATAAGGTGAAATTCAACTCCAACAACATCACTTACAAAAAGTTCCATGCGTGAAATTACATCAGCTGTATTTAGAAACGGTAAGCCTATAATTACAGCATGTTGTCTTTTTGTTTGTTTGACCAGTAGCGGATCGAGGGAGCTATAAATGTCTTGGCCGTGATCATGTGTGCGTGGTGTAAGCACAGATTAACTGATCTTTAGAACATCTCTCATGTAAGAAACCTTTGGAGATGATGCAAAAGATCTGCACTTATCATCGCTATGAACAACAGGATGACATACGGTAACTGTGCACATCGTGGCTCTCTCCGAGGATGGCTGATCTACAAGCCCTTGTGGGTCTGCTGTTTTTTGTGTGAGACACTGGTGTGCAATGAAGTATAAATCAGGCATTAGTAAAACAGTTCTACCAGCTCTGTATCAACAGAGACAAAAGATTAAGTGTCTAAAAATCTATTTATGTACAATATATGACCAGAGCTGTGAAATCAAAATGGATTTTGTCAGTTTCCACGACTGATTTCAGTCATTTGGATAAATATTAGGTATAGTATTAGGCTTGGTCAAACTAGTAACAGAATACAAGTCCTATTGCTTAAACATTTAAATTTATGTTCAGAAGCATCTTAAAACCCTAATAATATTTAATAAAAGTGAAGCTTAAAGCCTCAACCTGCTATTTCTTCATGGTTGGCCGTATGTAGAACAGCAAGAACATATTGAAGATTTAGATTTATAATACCTGAACAATAATGCCTACATATTGTGCTAATTGTTTAGGAAACACTGCACTATATTTGCTGTAGCCCAAATGCTTGAAGTCTTACTCACCCCTAAAGGATAATAATACATAAACAACAACACAATGTTGTTTAACACAATAAACAACAAAAATAGCATTGTAATTATTCATATTGAAGTTCATTGTAGATTTAATGGTAGTACAAGTTAAATAGCTAAAAAC
Source organism: Gymnoscopelus braueri (assembly GCF_963280865.1). NCBI lineage: Eukaryota > Metazoa > Chordata > Actinopteri > Myctophiformes > Myctophidae > Gymnoscopelus > Gymnoscopelus braueri. The sequence goes on along the minus strand of NC_137608.1, from coordinate 11,308,941 downwards.
ATAAAGTTAATACATTTCTGTCATATTGTTTTATATAATGTAGTCTTTTCTAAAATAGTCATTGTGTTTCATTCCTGCAAGAAACAACACATACAGAGCTATAGCTCCATTGCGCCACAAGGGGGCATATACACTCCATTGAGTACTGCAGGATTATTACAGTGTGATGCAGACTGGACAGAAATGTGTCTAATTCATGTTTTATTTGTATAAACTGTCTTGTTGCAGTTGCTGAATGTCCAGTAAAATGCTAAACTCAAACCACACTGATATGGACTCATGTTACGTTTCATATCTTCATAAATTGTTTTATACTGTTATACTCTATACCGTTACTTCTGCCACTTTTTGATGTCACAGGATGGATCCCAAATTGTACATGTTTTATGATGATGTCATTTGTCCATGTCTATGGAATGTATGGAATGCATGTGCTAATAAAACATATATAATTGTATTATATTGTCTAATATTAACCTAGGAAGTATTAAGTTGGTTTTAAGTTAGCGCCTTAATACATTCCATAGGGCTGGACCAAATGGACAAATGACATCATCTACTTGCGACTGGCGTTACCCTCCTTGAGTAAACTATTTATAAAATACATGAAATATTTAAGGTGTATTTAAGATGAGAGGCAGAGGCGCTAAAATTAAAGTGTTTGTTAACACCTAATCTCTCAAGAACAGATTCTGCTCTGCGTTGGAATCTGTCGTGAAGGTTCGTCATAACGTGTACGCACTGGGCTACAAGTGGGCATGCCTTCAGATCAGGAAGCAGGCCGCGCTTTACCCAATCAAATGTAGTGGGCGGGATTTACGTGTCCGCCGATCATTCCCCACTCGAAACCAACCGAAACTAATTTAACAATAGCGTCCGCGGAGCAGACAAAACCACGAAAAGATATTCACATTTTAACTTGCTCTTTTATCATAGAAACAAGTGGGCTTATAACCAAAACGATCCATGTTCTCTGGGAGAAGTGGTGTTAGTGTTCCATGTAGACATATTGTTAGTGGGAATGAAAACATAGTCGCACCACCAGAAGTGAAACGCTGAAGGCAGACCAAAACCCCGGTTTCCTTGCGCACGGGTGCTACGTCGTCATTGTCCCAGAGCCAAGTGAGATAGTACAAACAGCAGAGGGCGCTGTTTTTCCTTCTCATTTGGTTCTGGGTTCCCAGATTGGTTAACACCAAACAATAGGAGTAGGCAGTAATCAAAGTCCAGGTACAGGCAAAGTCAATACACATGGTAAAACTAAACTGGGAAAGCTAGGTGAACTAAATACAAGGTTTCAACGAGGCAAGGACTAACATAAACTCACAGGACTGTATGCAGTTTACCAATTGGAAATTGAAGCAAACACAGGATTTAAATGGACAGGGGACTAACAAGACACAGGTGAACTCAAAGACAATCAACACAGGGATTGGCTGGGAGACTAACAGGACACAGGTCGAGAACATAACTAATCAAAGGGAGGTGAGACAAGACAGGTAGCAACAACTACAGGCGACAGGAACACTAGGAACATAACTACACAATAAAAGTACAAGGAGAACCAAGGCAAAAGGCAACAGAGTTACAACAATGCAAGATAAATACAGAACATAATGAACAACGGCCTAAACAGGCCTAAAGAACAGCCCTTAAGAGACCAACACCATACTGTATAAGGCCATTCAAGGTCCAAATAATAAAGTCACAGTCCACGGCCCGAGGAGCGGACCGTGACACTATGAGGAATGGTACTACACGGTTGTCTCCTTGTTTCTATTTAAGGGTCATCAACATGTCCGTCCCAGTTGGTACACGGACAAACAAACATGTCCGTGGCAAGACATGTCTATGTCCGTGGCACTTTTCTTTTTTTTTCTTTTAAAAAAAAATCTAGATATAGCTATATATTTTCTTCATTATAATGTAGAAACATATAAAAATGCGTTTGAATAACTTTGGTGACTCGTAAAGTAACATGCTCATTACATGAGTTGCAGGAGATTTTTAGTAGGCCTATTGCACATGGTACCTGTACACACAATTGCATCAGGTGAGCGACAACAAGACAGCTAAAGGAAATGATTGCTAATAGCTGCCTCAATTCTGTGAAAATAGCAAAAGGGGCTTTAAAAAAAGGTAATATACCAGAATCACATAGGCCTAGCCCTAAATATATAATAATGGAATCCTGATGTGCCATATTGTCTACTCTATTCCACAGCGCTACACATTTAAAACAAGCCACTTATAAAGCCATACAAGCCATAAATAAATACAATATTTGGGGGGGAAAGCCGATCTACAAGCTGGATTATTCTTATCCAAATCAATCAATCACAACATGTCACAGCATGTTGTAGAGCTTGTATGAATAGTAATTTTTTTTATCTTTTTAGCCTAAAATTGGGATGTCAGGGTTAAAGTGGTAGCTATACTTTCGAAAACCTGGAGACTGGGAAGTTATCCACTGTATACTGGCTGGTGGCAGTCCTGAGACAGGCATTAAATGTGGCATGGTCCAAGTATATTCCATGTTTGGGATTTCAATAATTGACAACTATAATAACACTCCACAATCATAATCCATGGACACCCTCCATCCACAGCCTAGGACCTCCTCCAACCTAAAAGTTAGCTCACGTCTGATCAAAGCTAGGCCTTCACGTTAAACTATTGTGACACACTGCATTCAATTAAAATCCTGGCATGCCCTTCATTAATCACTCATCATGTACATCCTTTTATCCTTTTATATTATGACGTTTCTGTGAAAAGCATTTAACACGTAATTATCACGTCAAACATATCAAATGTAGCTTGTAGGGTGTGTCTTTTTTCCATTGTTACATGTGCATGCCTTGGACTTTCTCATCAACAGAGGAGCCTTTGTAAACTTTGTTGAGGTGTGAATTTAAAGTTGTTTTAAATCTATGGGTGTGCCTGCGCGTGCTCCTGGTCGAATAGGTTCCTGCACGGCGTGCAAGGCTGTCCCATGAGCAGTGCAACCCTGGTGGTGACTCAACCAGGCAATCTGGTAGTTTCCCTTTCCATTTCTGTGGAAGTTCTTGACATACGACTTCCCAGTAACTGACAGCATTGACACGTCATCATACGTCACCAGGTAATTTACTGCACTGTTTCTCAACTAGTGGTCGATAATAGAATAAAATACAAAACTTCACTTTCCTACATAACTAAATGCATGGTCAGGGACCACATGCAATACCTTCACGGACCACCAGTTGAAAACCCATGCTCTATATACACTGCTCAAAAAAATAAAGGGAACACTTTGATCCCTTAATTCTTTTGAGCAGTTTTTGTTAGCAGTATGTACACAGTTCATGAAAACTCAAAAGAATTAAGGGATCAAAGTGTTCCCTTTCTTTTTTTGGGCAGTGTAGATAGATTTATTGTGCTCCCTGCATCAAGTGTCAGTCAGAGACTTGTTAAACCAGTTCAGGAGATCTCTTTGACTTAAAGCAAGTGAAAGACGGGCAGAGCCAAGCAGATCATCATTGGAGGTGAGGAGACCAAATGTGAGCATTTTTCCTAAGGGTAGTTTAATTTGAATTGAAATAGAGATTAACTACATGTTATGTCATGGTTGATCAACATCTGTAGATAAAACATCCAGTTATCATGAGGTAGAGTTCAGTAAATCCTTTGTGAGTTTCACTCCCTCACTGTTAGGACTTCTCTTCCAATACAACTTCAGGTATGTACAGCAAAGCCCTACTCTTGTTACTTACTTAATATCTACTCTTACATAATTTTATGGCAGCACGATTCTTAATGAAATGTAAGTCCCGATTTTTCTCTCTAATAATTGAGATCAATTCTCTCACACCATTCATATTGTGTTCATTAAATGAATAAATAAAATAATGTATTTGCACTCTTAGATGCAAGTAGAAATGTTGCTGCCTACAGTAGATAGGCTTTACCTTAACACCCATTAAGACCTGGAACGCATCTGTGTCACTTTAGATTTCTTTGGCTATTCAAAAATAGCAGATATACAAGCTGTGCTGCGCTATGAGCTTGTAGATCTTTTTTTTTTTTAATTTTGAATAATCTAGATTTTTTGGGGGGGGGGGGATAAGGATAAGGATAATTCCTTTTAACAGGTCGTTCATGAAAGTCCTTGCGGTCTTGTTTCCAATGAGAACCTGTGAGCAATTGGGGTGAAGAGTCTTGCTCAGGGACAAATTTCATATCATCGGCACATATGCTGGGATAGCCTGGAATCGAACCTGGGGCAACCAGGGCCAGCTCTGGTTCCCTAGGCGGGCTCACTAACCACTCAGCTATGGCCGCCCCCCGGGGGGGGATTTAAAAAAAAAAAGTTAGGTTTAGAAAACTTTTTTTAAGAATCGCCTCAGGTCTTAATGGGTTAAAACTCTTAAAATGCCACTTCCACTCAGTTTGCCTCCGTTGCTGTTTGAAAATGGAAGGACCACACCGGCAGACTGATCTATGCTGGCCAATGGGACTGGCAGCTAGACGTGCTAGGGGTCACATAGTTAGACAGAAATCCAGAACAAATGCAGATCTGTAATAATAATAATAATAATGAATTGCATTTATATGGCGCTTTTCTAAGTACTCAAACTTACTCAAAGCGCTTTACAATGGTTCATTCATTCATACAGGGGGGGGGGGCATTGGGAGGTGGAGCGGCGAACAGTCGACGCCAGCGTCCCCACTTTTCCCACATTCACACACCAATGGTGGCAAGCTAGCGCCGACCGAATCATTGGAGGCAATGTAGGGTTCAGTGTCTTGCCCAAGGACACTTCGACATGTGGACAGGAGGAGTTGGGATTCGAACCGCCGACCCACGGATCAATGGACGACCTGCTCTACCTCCTGAGCCACAGCCGCCCTAAAAATCTGTAATGTATAGAACCATTCCAATATGGAATACTTGAAACTTGGGAATTGCTTTAGACTGACAACATACTGTACATGCTAAGTGCTGTTCTCTTGTTACAAAAAGTCTCTTGTCCTCTCTTATTATTTTACAACACTTAATCAAAGTCAAATCAAACTTAAATGCCTCTGAACATAAAAGAGATAATGTAAAGTTACAGCATTAAAATAATTAAAATATAGCAAGCACCCAGTCATTTTTGGACATATACTGTAACTACTTTACTGTACTTTCTTGTCCAATAACATAGACTATTGATATTTTGAGGCTTTAAGGGGAATAGCCCCCAACATTGAAATATGTCATTTATATACTTTGAGTCAGATCTTTCAAATTCCATTCAAATTGGCTATGACTGTCTTCCAAAGTTGTAGGAAACCCGGCCTGGCGGAGAGCTGTTCTCCGAGGAGCACACTTTTATTTATTTCCTTTTTATTTATATCAGTTTCCTTTATCATTTAATGTTTATTATTATGTTTTTCATTATTGTTTTATACATATGAAGGTACAATTTGTCTGCTCAGTATGCTCATTGTTTTGGTTTATCGCTTCCAATTTGTATGAAAAACACATAAGGAGGGTATAATCTGGAGTAGTCCAGAGTATGCCCCAGGGTATAAAACATATATTTTCATATGCAAAAATATGGACTTTGCATATGAAGGTAGAGTTCAGTAGAGTAGATTTCAGTAAATCCTTTGTGAGTTTCACTCCCTCACTGTTAGGACTTCTCTTCAAATACAACTTCAGGTATGTACAGCAAAGCCCTACTCTTGTTACTTACTTGTTATCTACTCTTACATAATTATATGGCTGCACGATTCTTAATGAAATGTAAGTCCTGATTTTTCTCTCTAATAATTGAGATCAATTCTCTCACACGATTCATATTGTGTTCATTAAATTTGCACTCTTAGATGCAAGTAGAAATGTTGCTGCCTACAGTAGATAGGCTTTGCCTTAACACCCATTAAGACCTGGAACGCATCTGTGTCACTTTAGATTTCTTTGGCTCTTCAAAAATAGCAGATATACAAGCTGTGCTGCGCTATGAGCTTGTAGCTTGTAATGGGGCAGCAGGATTATCCCCATTGTTTTATTTTACCTTACTTACTGTATATATTTAATGCCCCAAATGCTGTTCAGCACTTTGTAACTAATGTTTTGAAAAGTGCTATATAAATAAAGTTATTGTTATTATTTTTATTGTTTCCACGTTTATTTCATTGGCCCAGTTTGACGCTTTGCTACTGGAGCCACATTGAAAAGAAGACCCCTGCGATATCTAAACAGCGACTAACAGCACACACACACACACACACACACACACACACACACACACACACACACACACACACACACACACACACACACACACACACACACACACACACACACACACACACACACACACACACACACACACACACACACACACACACACACACACACACACACACACACACACACACACAAACACACCGTCCCATCAGAATAGTATGTGCAATGTGAGCTTTTCCTCAATCCACAGGCTGTGTAGACTACAGCCTCAAAACACTGCAACATACAGACAAGATGATGCGGAGAAAGCAGGAAATCAAGCCTGGTCCGGAAAAAACTATAACGGAAGAACATTTCCGAGGCAGTGCGTAAACATGAGTGACACAACGTGAGGTAGAGTTTTTTTTTTATGAGCGACGAATTCCGGGCAAAAAAATTGGGACCATTGTGCAAGCTCCTGAATCATGCAGGCCTACATTTATTCTATTATAAGCTATTATAAGTTAACTATTTTAGTAATAACCATGTAGCTTCTAAGTAACTTGAATCTTTTAAATTGGCAATGACATGATATATCCTATATTAAAACCGACGGTGGGATGACACACGTTACGATATTACTTCATTATCATCCGTCACTGAAATTAGGAATTTGATACAGACATCTAGACCAAACTTTTCTCAAACACTGTTCAGGAGTCCGTTATGAAAATAGTCACACCCAAAAACCTAAATTGCACACAAAGTGCCATGTAGGGGCACTACATGTTTTTTACCCTTCAAATGGCTATAATTATAGTATTGCTCTGCTCAGCGGCCAGAAAGTCTAGTAAATAGCTACAATGACCTCCTCATTACTGAGTAATATACTGCGGGATTAAACATAGATTTTTATGAGACCAAGACACTTGGTAATGTCTGTATAATTAATGACATACAAGGTTTACCTTTATCATGATTTCCTTCTGTTTACATGACCATAACGTTCATCGCTTTCACTTTCCTTTCATCTCCCATTCCAGGCTTGCTATGACAGAGAGAAAGACAAAGATACTTGTTAATCTGCCAGCACTAATGTCTCAGTGTATTCAACAACATTGTTCTGTTTTCTTAGGCTTTGGCATTCCAGTTTGTGACAAATATGGCAGCTGCAGTAGGTAGGTACACCTACGTTGCTCAACAGCCGACACCCCAGGGTGGGCGGCTGAGCGGGGCTCTGGAAGGACTGTGCGGGGATCTGGAACGACTGAGCACGTCTCAAGAGCCCACAGGCCGGCGTGTTTATACCATGTACCACGGCACCACAGTCACCAACGCACGCAGCATCATCGTCAATGGCTTTCGGCAGTCGTCCACTGGCATGCTGGGACCTGGAGTCTATGTCAGCCGCGATCGGGATAAGGCTGAACGATACCCACTTAATGCTGCCGTCAGTGATCGTGTGGTTCTTGAGGTGCGCGTGCACGTTGGCTGCGTCAAATGCATTGACCAAGACAACCACCCCTTGCAGTACAGCTGGAACGCCCATGGGTTCAACACGGCCTGGGTGCCCCCCAACTGTGGCATGAAGTCTGTACCAACTGGCTGTGAGGAGGACTGTGTGTTTAACCCCAGGCGAGTGGAGGTCATAGGCATTGCTCTGGTACCCAACACCGGCATACTGAGAGAGTTCCAAACACTGATGGCAAATAGTCCCAGAAGACCATGGAAGAAAGGAAGAGCTCAACGACAACGGAGGAAGTGATGGTGTATCTTTTCTTCTATGAAATATGTTCAGAACAGATATGCAAATAAAACAGAACATATACTACACAGAAATAAGGATATGAGGAATAAGGATGAGGAAGGGCTTGTAAAAAAAAAAAAAAAAAAAAAAGGGTCTGGAAAAAGGGAGAGACTCACTACAGTACAGTATCTCAGTCTTCTGTTATATTCCTGTCTCGCCCCTTTATTGCTTTGTCTCCTGCAGATTACAACAGTTATTACTGAATTCAGGGAATTAGTGTTTCTTAAGGTGCATTACTGATTATCAGGTAAAGGAATACTGTTAGAATTAATCTATTCTATAATGGTTTTATGTCTGTATTCTCTCTATGATAATAGCTGTTCTACTAATGTGCAGGGATTCCACAATTAATCAATCAAGATCTGTTTAGATGAACCTTATGTGCTTTTATTGAGTTTCGGCTGTGGACATGTTATTTTATGGCAATGTGAGATTGTGAGACACCTTCCCTTCTTTTAATGTTCTGTATTTTAAATAAACAAACAGCTGCTGTCATAACAATATTGGATTTCATTTTTATCATTAGCAGTCCTGTAGTTGATGTGGTCCCATGAACTCCACTGTTCTATAAAACAACTCTAACTTGGTTCCCTTCATTCCTGTAAACATCTGACATGATTCTCACATTTGATGAATGGAAGAAACGCTGCAAGAATGATTAAAGGAGTAGTTCACCCAAAATAAATCGTATTTTCTATCAATTACACACCCCATGAAGCCTTGAATTCATGGATTATAATTTTTTGTCACATTCCTAAGGCAATCATTTGATGACCGGCGGAAAGATGCTAATATATCCGGTAGGAGACTCAAAGTAGACTCTTTAAGACAAGTCTTCCCCCGGAAATACAAATGCGACAAAAACAAAAACAAATCCATGAATTCAAGGCTTCATGGGGTGTGTAGTTGATAGAAAATAAGATTGTTTTGGGGTGAACTACTCCTTTAAGACAAATATATTTCACAGGCGCTCGGGTGGCGCAGTGGTAAAGTCCCTGCCCACCACCACGGAGGTTGTGGGTTCGAATCCATCGTGGCAAACCGGCTTTGGAGGGCGTCTACACAAAGACAATTGGCCCGTGTTCGGGGGATGGAAGCCGGACGGGGAGGGTGATAATGGTCATTGCATGTACTCCTACGGGCTGGGGGCGGCACCTGTCAGCAGGGAGTGTTGGGCGGGAGGAGTAGGACGAAGGTATATTTATCCTCCTAGTGGGGGCTCCTCACTGGCAGGTGAGTCAGTAGGATACAACAGCATTGACAACACAGAAATGTGTTTGGGGAGAAATTAATTGGCATAACGACTAAATTGGGGAGAAAAAGGGGGTACAAATTATTGTTATATATAAAAATAGGTGATAGGTCTCCGATCATCGTAGGCCCGGGGCTGAAGCTGATGTGCATTAAACCATTTACCGTATGATACGTCTAGTTCAGGTTCTCTGGTTCTCACATTTATTAATACCAGGACCACCTTTTTATTGGGAAACTTTTTTCCCCTGAATACCTCTGTTTCGGGTCGATACCTTGGTTTCCTATTAAAATAATATTTTGCATCGTGGCTACGAGATGTGCAACCTCTATTTTTATTTTCATTCCTTTGCACCGTGGTCAGCACCTGACCTCAGCACTACTGGTGTGCACCCTTCCAGCTTGTTTGACAGTTAATTGTCTCCGCCAGGCCGAAGGCATGGCGGGGACAATTAATGCAGGGTGCAATAAATGTTTTGCACCCTGTCCGTCCGCGTGTCCTCAGTGATGCTTGCGGAAGTTGCGGAACTCGGCTCCACCACGTTCCTGACCCCATCACCGGCGTGCCAATAATCACAATAACGCACACCCTCTCGCGTAATATTGCTTAATTGAAAAGTATTTCTGTAAATTACATTTGTAAATGGAACTATAGTATTATAGACTATATGTTGTCAGAACCTAAAAGAATTTAAGAAAATTTAAAAAAGAAATGCATTTATTGGCTATGCTTTTCAAAAACAATATAAAATACTTTTTCTATTTTTTTCAGCAACCCCACCCTGCCTCAAGCGTCAGTCAGAGACTTGTTCAACCGGTTCAGGACATCTCTTATACTTAACCCATTAAGACCTGAGGCCGATTCTACAAATGCCTCCTACTGTATATCAGTATTTTTGGGCGGTGAAACCGCCCCTATAAGTGAGATTTGGAAAAATGTACATTTTCCTGCGCTGTGATCTGGGCCCAGGAAATTTGTACAATTATCCTGCGCTGTGATTGGCCAATCACAGTCTATTCAGGACTGTGATTGGCCAGTGTCACATGACACATGTGCATAGCCCTATATAAGCAACCATAACTTGAAAAAAACCAAATATTTGTTTTTTTTCAAGTTATGGTTTCGTCCATCATAAAGAGTGTTTCAATAAATGTATTTATCTTTTTTACATGATTGGTTGACTCCATTCAGTATTGTGATTAGCTAGCAAGACACCGCCCACTTCACACAGGGTGTGATTTTTTTTTTTAAATCAGAAATAGCAGATGTACAAGCTCGCAGCGCGGCACGAAGTGACGTGCTGTGAGCTTGTATATCTGCTATTTTTGAATAGCCAACACTACAATCTAAAATGACACTTTCCCGGTTTTAATGGGTTAAGCCTTAACCCTTCTTTCACTTCCTCAACCGTTAAGTGAAAGTGAAAGAAGGGCAGAGCCAAAGGAATCATCATTGGAGGCGATGAGATATGAATTGGAGCATTTCTTCATAAAGGTAGTTACATTTTAATTTTAATCAAAATAGAGAATTAACTCCATGTTGTTATGTCATTGTTGAGTCACTCTGTTAAAGGGATAGTTCCAAAAAAAAAAGTTTTCCTATTGATTAGTCACCCCATGGAGACTCGAATTCATGGATATTTTTTAGTTTTTGTCACATTCCTAAGCCAATAATTTGATGACCTGGATTCAAGTCTCCATGTAGTGACTAATCGATAGAAAAAAAGTCATTTTGGAGGTGAACTATCCCTTTAAGACAAAACACCATCAATACACAATACACATACAAATACAATGAACGGCAAACAAGGCAAAAAGGGTAAAATAACAGTGGAAAACAGTGGCTAGATTGGCTCCTTTAAGGAAACGTATTAGTTACCAGCCCTAATATCACAAAATAATTGCGCATAGTGGAATTAAAACATTAGTAAAAGAACATGCATCCTACTATCCTACTATCCTACTATCCTACTATATATATATATATAATAATAATATATATATTATATAATAATTGGAGTAACCTCTGTCTGTCTGTCTGTCTTGGTGTCTTGGTGTCTTGGGTCGACCGGGTATGGGCTAGTACAACATAAACCTACTTTGCTTGCAGTGACCCAAAACTCCTGCAGCACAACGATGCAAGGAGTGGGGGAGAATTCCAGCACCGTGGCTATGAAAAAAAGACAATGATATTACAAAACAAAAAATTTATAAAAATACACAAGGAGAAACATACAACGCATAGAATGTATAGTTTTACCTGTGTCTTAAGGTCTCTAGGCACAGCAATTTGTTGGAGGTCACTTAAGTTGTAAACTGAAACTTACATTAAAAAAAAATACATTTGAATAAAATAAAATAAAGATAAAACACAGTATTTAAGATGATGTTCGACACAAATTAAAGTGCTACAAGCATGGCAAACATCCATGTGCACCTAAACCAAATAAAGGCCAGCTGTAGCATTAGCCATGCAACAAACAAAGGATCGCATTAGACAAGGCTATTCTGTGCTACACAAGGCTTAAACTATGAGCTTTGGCCTACAATGAGTTCTACTTCACTCTGCATGAGGGAGATCACTAGACTTTTATAACTTCCTGATGATGTGACTATAGGTCAGGTACAAGGTGCACCATTCACATGGATTCCCACGATTGTATGTTGGAATACGCAGTAGGAGGAGGAGTATACTCCTGTTTACTTATACGAATTAAGGTATGTACAGTAATGTCCTACTGTTGTTACTTATATATTTTAGGGGATTCTTGCTGAAATGTGAGTCACTCTTTTTCTCCCTAATACAGTAAGCTTTAAACTGGCAACATAGTATATCAAAATGTAAGCATGCCGAGTGCTGGTCTCTTGTAACAAAAACAACTCAAGTCTCTTAACCTCTTATTATTTTGGAACACTTAAAGGAGAATTTTGGACTACGGTTTTCTTACCTTTTCTATTAAGGTTATGATATCTTAGGATGAATGGTACAGTAGAAAAATGTCATAACTCCATCCCGGGTCCGCCACAGCTTAAAACGTGCGCGGATAGGCCTTGCGTTAGATCACATATTTGAATAGGTTTTTTTTTTCTTTTATTTTTTTGATCCGACGTTCATAGTGACAGAACACTGTCAAAAATAAATAAAAAAAACGTCGCGCTAGACGAGATTGAAATCTCGAGATTGAAATCTCGTCTAGTGAGACTTGGGCTCTTTTTTTTTTTTTTGCATAGCGTTCTGTCACTATGAACATCAGATCTAAAAAAATTTAATAATGCGACCTAACGCAAGGCCTATCCGCGCGCGTTTTAAGCTGTGGCGGACCCGGGATGGAGTTATGAATTTTTTTTACTGTACCATTCATCCTAAGATATGATAACATCATAGAAAAGGTAAGAAAACCTTAGTCCAAAATTCTCCTTTAATACAAGGGATTAATTTAAATGCTGCTAAACATAAAAGATTATGTAAAGTTACATATTTAAAATACATAACTACTGTGTTATGTTCTGTGTCCATTAACACAGCCTATCTCAGAGGCTCAAATGTGTTGAAATACGTATTTCTTCTTCTTCTTTATTCTGATAGTAGTCATTACTAGAGTGTTTGTTCAGCAACAGGGGTGTCCCTGTATACCCAGCTCTTTAGTAAGCAAAAAACTAATTTTCAGATGGTTTGCCAATTTAATCCAATCAGGAGATAGTACCCATTTATCAGCTTCAATTTTATAGTGTTCCAGTTCCAGGTTTTTGGCTCGTCGCTTCCAATTTCACTTGTTTTTGTATCCTGTATGAACTACTTAATGACATACAAGGGTTACCATGATTTCCCTCTGTTCACATGACCATATATGTTCATCGCATTGACTTTACTTTCATCTCATTCCAGGCTTGCTAAAACAGAGAGAGGAAGACAAAGAGTACTTGGTAATCTGCCGGTTTATTCAACAGCATTGTTCTGTGTTCTTATTCTGATAGGATGGCATCCCATAGATCGATCAGGTCATATGGAGCAGCAAATGATCTGGTACTGAGCGGGTCTCAGGAGCCCACAGACCGGCATGTTCATACCATGTACCACGGCACCACCGTCGCCTACGCACGCCTCGTCATCGCCAATGGCTTTCAGCAGTCGTCCACCGGCATGCTGGGACCTGGAGTCTATGTCAGCCGCAATCAGGCTAAGGCTGCACGATACCCACTCAACGCTGCCGCCAGTGATCGTGTGGTTCTTGAGTTGCGCGTGCACGTTGGCCGCGTCAAGCGCATTGACCAAGACAACCACCCCATGCAGTACAGCTGGAACGCGCATGGGTTCAACACGGCCTGGGTGCCCCCCAACTGTGGCATGAAGTGTGTACCGTCTGGCTTTGAGGAGGACTGTGTGTTTAACCCCAGGCGAGTGGAGGTCATAGGCATTGCTCGGGCACCCGACACCACCATACAGACAGAGCTCCAAACACTGATGGCAAATAGTCCCAGAAGACCATGGAAAGGACCAGCCTGGAAAGGAAGCGCACGCCAGCCTCCCCCACACACACACATACACACCTCCCTGTGCCACGTTTGTTTACAATGGGCAGAACATCTGCACCCTCACTGATCAAACAACTGTGTCTCCTGATAGAATGGTTCCTCTGTATCATGTCAATAAAGCTGCAAATACTAGATTTTTCTCCAGACAAGATGAATCACATCTTTTCTTCTATGAAATGTGTTCAGAACGGATATGCAAATAGAACAGAACAAATACTACACAGGAATAAGGATGATGAAGGGCTTAAATGTAAAAAATTAAGTAAAAAGGGTCTTTAATTACACTACACTGGAAAAAGGGAGAGACTCACTACAGTATAGTATCTCAGTCTTCTGTTATTTTCCTGTCTCGCCCTTTATTGCTTTGTCTCCCTGATTACAACAGTTATTACTGAATTCAGGGAATTCAATAGCTGATCTGTATTAGTGTTTCTTAAGTGGTGCATTACTGATCATCAGGTAAAGGAATACTGTTTAGAATTAATCTATGATAATAAATCTACAAAGTCACTAATGTTTTCAAATAATTGTAGTGGAGTAAAAGAACAATATTTGCCTCTGAGTCTGAGATGTAATGGAGCAGAAGTAAAGTAAAAATACCTCAAACTTGTACTTAGGTAGAGTATTTGAGTAAATGTACTTAGTTACTTTAAACCACTGCTGCTACTCTGCTTCAAATTCACTTCATCTCCTAGCCAGCCTGTGATCTTAGTCCTGAAAGATAATATCCAATGGAAGTGATATGTTTTACAATTCTTCATTGTCTCCGCCAGGCCGAAAGGCATGGCGAGAGAGTATGTTCTACCCCCTGTCCGTCCGTCCGTCCGTCCGTCCGTCCGTCCGTCCGTCCGTCCGTCCGTCCGTCCGTGTGTGTGTCCGTCTGTCAGCAGCTAATCTCTGGCACCGTTGGCTTGATCGCAGCGAAACTGTGCACACACACTTCCTGGATGCCAATTCAGAACCTCTGCCCCAAAATGTTCACATGGGCCTGTTATAGAGCCATCAGGAGGCCGATTTGTGCAAAACCCATTTTTGGGTATTACTCCTAAAGATTGTATCCAAACGTCATACAAATTGGTAAACAGTATCTCTATAGTCATGTGATCAACCCGGATCTGTCCAATTTCCCAGATTCCATCCTCATTGGCTAAGGTTAGCCTCCAAAGTTTGCAGGATTGGTCCGTTTTGAACAAAATGCCTCAAATCATGAACGTAGCTTGCAATTTCCGTGAAATTTCACACGCACATTCCCATTAGGCCGAGGAAGAAATGCCACTTAAAATGTTTCAAATCTGCCTCATGGTGGCGCTATAACAGGCCGATTCGTGCTTTTACCAATAACTGCACCGATCTGTGTAAAACTTTGTTTGCACACTCTCTAGAGGCCAAGGAAAAACCTTTGCCCTGCATTTTTCACATTTGCTTTTTATAGCGCCACCAGGAGGCGTCTAAAGTAAAATATTTTTTTTAATATTAAGCCTTCAGATTTTATCCAAATTTCACGCAAATCGGTACACATGATTTCTATAGTCATGTGGTCAAGACCGATCTTTCTGATTTCTCATATTCCATCCTGATTGGCTAAGATTGACATCTAAAGTTTGCAGGAGTGGCCCGTTTTGAACAAAATGACGCAAATCATGAACCCAGCGTCCGATTGCGGTAAAACTTTGCACACAAAACATTCGCACTTCGTTGAGGAACAAATGTCACCCTTTTAACATTGCCCTATTATAGCGCCACCAGGAGGCAGATTTTTGCAAAACTTCTCTTTTTTATATTACTCCAACACATTTTGTCCAAACATCATGCAAATCGGTACATATTATCTCTGTAGTCAAGTGATCAAGATGGTTCCGTCCGATTTTTCCTATTCCATCCTGATTGGCGAATTCCGAACATTGCTGGCCCACAACAACCTACCTGACCTGGCGGAGACCTGTGCTCCGAGGAGCACTTTTTCTAGTTGTGAACTGTTTTGGTCAGTGCAGAGAGTGAGACAGGTGCACCGTGACGGGAGCAGAAAGACAGCTGTGTGTCTCATCTCTGTTCATTGACGTTTCCACCACTGGTTAAAACGAAAATGAAACTGCTACAACTCTAGTTTCAAACTTTCTGCAAATCCCCTATGCGCATTGCAAGCTTGACAACGGTCTCACAAGGTCCTGCACTCAATTCCTGTTGCTGTCAAATCTGGATATTAAAACTTGTGTCAGGTATGTTTATAAAAATGCAATTTGAAATGTGAGTTCGCTACCCAAGAGCATTGCGAGCAGTGGTGGAAAGTAACTAAGTATATTTACTCAAGTGTTGTACTTGAGTACAATTTTGAGGTACTTTTACTTTACTGGAGTATTTCCAATTTTCAGTACTTTTACTTCTATTCCACTACATCTCAGGCAAATATTCTACTTTTCCTCCACTACAATTACTTGACAGTTTTAGTAACTAGTTACTTTGTAGATTTTGATAATTACAAAACATACATTAACCACTTCAGCCCTATATTTATTTCAGGCATTTGAAATTAGCCGATCTATAAGCCCACAATGCGTTGTGATGCAACGCATTGTAAGCTTGTAGATCTGCTATTTTCAAAAGATTTTTATACATTTGAAAGCTTGTGAAATGGAATATTCTGCAAAATGAGTACTTTCTACTTTTATACTTTACTGTAAATACATTTTGATACCAATACTTTTGTACTATCTGCAAAGTCACTAACTAACGTTTTAAAATAATTGTAGTGGAGTAAAAGTACAATATTTGTCTCTGAGATGTAGTGGAGTAGAAGTAAAAGTATTGAAAATTGGAAATACTCCAGTAAAGTAAAAGTAGGCTACCTCAAAACTGTACTTAAGTACAGTACTTGAGTAAATGCACTTAGTTACTTTACATCACTGATGCTACTCTGCTTCAACTTCACTTAATCTCCTAGCCAGCCTATGATCTTAGTCCTGAAAGATAATATCCAATGGAAGTGAAATGTTTTACAGACAGCTGCGTGCCTCATCTCTGTTCATTGAAGTTACTATAGTAACCCGACACCGGTACTGCAACAACTGTTGTTGCAGCCGAATGTATACTTCGTTGTACGACGGTGTCGTGCACCGAAAATAGCAGATCTACAAGCTCACAACGCGCCGCGGACGCAAGGCATTGTGAGCTTGTAGATCTTCTATTTTCGACACGTGACCTGCTGTACGCCAAAGTGTAAATGGAGCTTGTATGTTGGCCTACAACTGCAGTCATAAATCAGCATTACATTCAAACGGACTGTAACATCCAAATCGTTGGTTCTTGAATTGTTATTTAGTTTCAGCACACTGGCCAGTGGCTGCTGTTAATAATATCTGAATTACTGTTCAAGCAGAATGTAACAAACACAGTAAGTAAATTGTTGATTCTGGACTTATTATTTTGAGTTTCATTATGTACCACTGGCTGTTATATAGATTTTTAAGCAGACTAGAACAACCACATATTTAAGTAAAATTTTGGTTGGTTCTCAACTTATTTTGTTTCTGTGTATTTGTGTTCTTTCAAGAGTGCATTTTTTCCTTGTGTGACCC
The DNA here is from genome assembly GCF_963280865.1 of Gymnoscopelus braueri. Taxonomy (NCBI): domain Eukaryota; kingdom Metazoa; phylum Chordata; class Actinopteri; order Myctophiformes; family Myctophidae; genus Gymnoscopelus; species Gymnoscopelus braueri. Next base: position 11,291,579 of record NC_137608.1, on the reverse strand, counting down.
TCAACACAGGATTTAAGAATCCCAGGCCTAATTAGTACCACCGGTGGTGGACGCACACACTTCTAGTTCTATTATAAGCTGACATGTTAACTCTTTAGTAATAACCATGTAGCTTCTAAGTAACTTGAATAATTTAAATTGGCAATGACATGATATATCCTATATTAAAACAGACGGTGGAGGACACACAATACGATATTACTTTATCATCAGCTGTCACTGAAATTTGAAATTTGATACTCAGGCGTAACATCCGGACTTGCGAGACACCCTTACTCCGATCCGCACCAAACTTGGCACAAGCACTATCAGGAATCCGTTATGAAAATAGTCACACCCAAAAACCAAAATTGCACACATAGGGGCGCTACATGTTTTACTCTTCAAATGGCCATAATGATAATATTACTCTGCTCAGTAGCCAGAAAGTCTACAATGATCTGCTCATTACTGAGTAATATACTGCGGTATTAAACATAGATTTTATGAGACCAAGACACTTGGTAATGTATAATTAATGACATACATGGTTTAACTTTACCATGATTTCCTTCTGTTTACATGACCATAACGTTCATCGCTTTCACTTTCCTTTCATCTCCCATTCCAGGCTTGCTATGACAGAGAGAAAGACAAAGATACTTGTTAATCTGCCAGCACTAATGTCTCAGTTAATTCAACAACATTGTTCTGTTTTCTTAGGCCTACGGCATTCTTCCAGTTCTTGCATAGACATGGGAGCTTCAGTAAGTGTACCTGTAGACGGCGATCTACAGCCGACACCCCAGGGCGGTTACACCATGTACCATGGTACCACAGTCGCCGGCGCACGCAGCATCATCGCCGATGGCTTTCGGCAGTCGTCAGACGGCATGCTGGGACGTGGAGTCTATGTCAGCCGTGATCAGGACAAGGCTGCACGATACCCACTAAATGCTGGTGCCAATGATCGTGTGGTTCTTACGCTGCGTGTGCACGTTGGCCGCGTCAAACGCATTGACAGCGACAACCACCCCTTGCAGAAAAGCTGGAACCAACATGGGTACAACTCAGCCTGGGTGCCCCCCAACTGTGGCATGAAGTGTGTACCAAAAGGCTTTGAGGAGGACTGTGTGTATAACCCCAGGCGAGTGGAGGTCATAGGCATTGCTCTGGCACCCAACACCACCATACAGACAGAGCTCCAAACACGGATGGCAATTAGTCCCAGAAGACCATGGAAAGGACCAGCCTGGAGAGGAAGAGCTCAACAACAAGGTGGAAGATCTGTAACTGTCATACCCTGAGCATGGTTCTTCTGTATCATGTCAATAACTCTGCCAATACTAGATTTTTCTCCAGACAGGATGAATCACATATTTTCTTCTATGAAAAATATTCAGAACAGATACGCAAATAGAACAGAACATAAACTACACAGAAATAAGGATATGAGGAATAAGGATGATGAGCTTGAATGTGAAGAAAGGGTCTTTGATCACACTACACTGGAAAAAGGGTCAGACTCACAAGTCACAACAGTATCTCCGTCTTCTGTTATATTCCTGTCTCGCCCTTTATTGCTTTGTCTCCCTCCCTCCCAGATACCAGTACAACAGTTACTATCTATACAAGTAAGACGCGCGAACGCGGGAAGCGAACGCTTTCAACTTGCCATCCGGCCTGAAATATGCACAAATGACATGGAATTCTTAGAGATCCCAATAGCTGAACTCGTGTAGATGCTTTTAGATGTGTTATTTTTTACTGTAGCTGCTATATTTCTCTCAGAGGAGTGTAGTGTGTGTGTGTGTGTGTGTGTGTGTGTGTGTGTGTGTGTGTGTGTGTGTGTGTGTGTGTGTGTGTTGGATTTCAGCCACACTGTAGTGCACTCTGGCGCACTCTGGCGGCTGCACACAGGCAGTGCACACAATACTGCACACAGAGACGCACACAAGCCGAGCACGGTTGCATAGTAAGCTCCACTTGCGGAGGCGCGCGCCTCCTTCCGCTGCGTTCGCAATCAGTGTTTCTGAAGTGGTGCATTACTGATAATCAGGGAAAATATTATGTCTGTTAGAATTAGTCTGGTTTCATGTTTGTATTCTCTCTATATGATAATAGCTGTTCAGTGATGTGCAGTGATCAATCAAATAAAATCATATCTATTTAAATGAACCGTAAGTGCTTTTATTGAGCTTCGGCTGTGGACATGTTATTTTATGGCAATGTGAGATTGTATTAACAGTGAAAAGAAAAAGAAACACCTTTCTCACGTACTGTACTGCAAATAAACAATCAACTGCTGTCATAACGATATTGGATTTCATTTTTATCATGAGCAGTCCCGTATTTGATGTGGTCCCATGAGCTCCACTGTTCTATAAACCAACTCTTACTTGGTTCCCTTCATTCCTGTAAACATCTGACATGATTCTCAAATTTGATGAAGTCAAGAGAAGCACTGCAAGAACGATTAACACAAATATATTTCATGATGTTTTAAGTTCATGTTGCAGCAGGCTGTGTATAAAAACAAATACCAATGCATTAATAACTGTTTTCTAAGTATGTATATGGACACAGTTGATGGCTGGCTGGGTAACTCTTTGCAACTTGGAGAGTGAACAAATGTAACCAAATAGCCCCTTGGGGGATCCAAGTACCATACAATGGGGATCCATTGTACCATACAGTAGAGCAGTGGCTCTCAGCCTTTTCAGGCGGCTAACCCCCAAAATAATCATATTTGAACTGGGGCCCCCCCACCCTGATTAAGCACGTGGAATTGTAGGAATTGCATTTAGGTTGACTTGGTTCCACAGATAAATGTATTTACTGTGGATTAAATGTTTACTTTTGAGCTAGAAAACAAGGCTGTACATGAAGCTAATCATCTGGGGACCCCCCAAAATAATTTGGCGACCTTTGTTTGGGAACCACAGCAGTAGATAATACATTTTACGGTGATGGATACAGATGAGAGCTGGGTGTTTCACGTTGTGTAAGGTCTGTACAGTGGCTGAGCTTCAGGATGAGGTAAGCAGAGAATGAAACTCCAGCAGTCTTTGGTCTTTCTTCATTTTGGCGTGTTCCAAAAGAGTCTACAGGACAAAAGACAGTTAAATGTTTCATGACATTCAATTTTACAACACATTAAAAGTCTTTGTCATGGTCCTTCAAACGTGTATAAAAAGTTTTAACTGAAAATTCCACTCTCGTGGGCCATTGCAGGTGTTTTTCTCTCACATTTCTAAAGCCTTTTCAACTGCAATGAAAAAATAAATCTTTGCCTGCGGATGTCGCTGTTGAGGGATTTTGCCTGTCAATCATCACCTCTGCTCCGCCCCCCCCAAAGGAAAGGATAGGGGAGGGGCGGGGCGAGGGCGGGATTAATGGCCTGTGACTTCACTATCCAAGGGCCAATCTCAGATTACTTTTCAGCCTAATTATTCAGAAAACCCCAGACCACAGAAAATCAACTGAATGTTCAAAGCTTAGGTTTTTTGGGTGTAATTGAGGTCATAACCCCCAAAAAAACATTTAAAAAAAAAAAGTTAATTAATGTCATAGAACCTTTAATAATACTATACAGTTAATACGTACTATATTACAAACACCATTGGTCTTTTTATAGTCATAATGGATAATGGAAAAATATGGGACAATTCAGAATCAGAAGGCCAAGCAGGGGCGTCAATTGGGTATGCTTGGCTCCAGGAACAAAACATTTTTATTTATTTTTATTTAAAAATCATGAATAGTAGCCTAATGTGTCTAGTGAAGGGCTCGGTAGCGCTGTTGCCTCACTAGAATAGAAGGTCCTGGGTTCGATTCCCGCAGGGGACGCTGGGGGCGTGTTCTCTCCTCCGCGTCATCAGTGCCCATACCCTAGGTGGGGTTGGCGAAAGGGCCTTTCTGTGTGGAGTTTGCATGTTCTCCCCGTGTCCCCTAGGGTAGTTACCCTCACAAAAACATTCAGTAATTCTGGTCACTGTACTGCCTCCCCCAGGCCAGCCGGGGCGCCTGATGGAGGGGAAAAGGAACTAGTTGGAGTAACGTGTTCCTTCCACACGCTTTTTCTGAACTGACACCACTGAGGCCAAGTAGCTACTCAGATGTTTTACTATACCACAATGTAGAAATACTATAGAATAGGCACATTAAAAGAGTTCTCAACCTTTTTTGAGCAATGAACCCCATCTGTCTCAAAGGTGTAACTGAAGTACCCCCTATGATAAAAAAAATAGGCTGTAAGTGTTTGAAAGCGTCTGTTGCCAAAAATCAGCTGTTGAATGGGCGGTGGGTACACTGTCGCGTCGGGTCGCAAGTTGTAGGGAAGCGTTGAAAGCCGACTGAACATGCTTGTCGGCTTTCGACCGTCGGATAGCACCGGGCTTGTTGTTGAAAAAGACATCAAGGCCATTTTTAGCACCATAATAGCTGTCTGTCTGTGTCGGCCCTAAAAGGTGCATTCAGCAACTTTTTTTCACATCTTCCAACCGACTGATCTCCAGACTTCATTCGACTGCCAGTCTGTAGTAATTTGTAGTCTGTTTGGTGGAGAACTACCTTTACACAGAGCCTATACTGACAGGTTGGGGGGGGGGGTTGAATTCTTTCAACTTGACATACATGTAGGAGGAAGGGGAGGCAAATCTGAATGGCTTGTGGAATCACATGCCCACAAGAAACTAACTGGCTTGTCTTTGTTCATGGTTTGTGTTAAGAGGCACATTAGAGACCCAAATGTATGTGCACAAGCACTGAAAACGTGATTTTCTTTTTCTATATATAGAAACTGAAGTGCCAATGTACTCACATCCACCAGCTCCTGGTCATCTTTGGCATGGAGGTGTCTGAGGAGGTACCACCTGGCCACCTGGCCTACTGACCCGGGGCAGTCCTGGGACGACACCCTGTACACCAGCCGCTCCAGCAGACGCCTGGTTTCCCTGGAGACACACCCACAGGCCGATGAGACTATAGTGCAGCGGTGTCAAACTCGCGGCCCGCTGGCGTTTTGCAGCCCACAGGCATTTTGCGGCCCGCGGAGCGGTCCAGTTCAGCACAGTATGAAGGGTTAAAAGTTCCTCGAGTGAGGGATATACTGGCTCTTCTTATATTTCAAATAAGAAGAGCTTGTCTATTAAAGTCGTTTAATGGACTCAGTTATCAACATCACTTAGTTGCAAAAGTCACTTGCCAATGTAATCTCTCTCTCTCTCTCTCTCTCTCTCTCTCGCACGAACACGCACACACTTTGAGCTTTTTATGTTGCTTTTCTTATTCTATTTTATGAAGCATTGAGTGTCATTATTGTGGTTCATTGATATTTTCGGAATATTCTATTATTGTTCATGTGATCACTTGCTGAACGTAGGGTTGCTTAAAAAAGCTTGAGCAGCCTTTTTTTGTGTCAGTTCTGCATTTGTTTTACAAAGTTTCACTGTTCTACTTTTAAATGTTTTTTCATCTCTCATACCACATTTCTTGTAGCTTACAACTGTATTACCAATAATTAAAGTCCATAAGGAGCTATTCTCCTTACTAATGAACAAAAATTGTAAAGCGATATCATAGTTATCGCTGAGTGAGACTGAGACAACAGGAAAAACAAAGCCAGTGACAGCTGTGTAAGTGTACGAGTGTGCGCATGCGCGTCGGTGCAACTGCGTTTTTAACTTTGTCAAGCAAGCCATGACAAAATAAAGGCTTTTTAAACGGCTTTTTAAACGCCCTCTAGATATATTATAACTCTATGGGTTGGGCTCTCGAGTGCTTACCTAGCGGCCATCTTGGTGGTGAACTGCAGCAGAGCCTGGAAGAGGGCCACCACAGGGGAGTGTTCCAGCTTCAGCACCTCAGTAGTGGCCTCAAGAACCAAGTCCTTCCAGTCATTACCAGGAAGACCAGCCTGACAACAAGTCATAAACACACAGATAGGAATTGTTGTTGTTGTTTATACTGTCTGGGATTTCATCAAACACTTCCAAATAACATATTTCTTTTACTTGTTTTGTATTATGTAGTTTTTTTTTGGTATGTATACGTTAGGGACTGAGGATGTAAATTAGCAGTCTTGCTTACTCTTTATATTTTATTTATTTTATCTTTACACTGCCTCCTTTCTAAGAATCTCAATCTGTGCTTCACTTCAACTGCACTTTATTGTCATTATCAAAAGTTTACAGGTGTACAGAGTGGGTGAAATTCCTTTACTCAAAAATTGCAGTTACATTTTAAATAAGAATTGGAGGGCAAATGTCAAATATCACATCAAATCAAAGTATGGGTAGCAACTGGGGCTCTCCCATGTGACATCCACCATGTTTCATAGTACAAGGGTTCCCAAACTTTTCAGGCCACAGCCCCCCAAAATAATCATATTTGAGCCCCTCACCATGCAGGGCCTCAGGGCCAGCAGAGCCAGTCTGAGCAGGCTGGATATCTGGCTGGTGTGCTCGCCCAGCTGCGAGGCCAGCTGCAGGCTCTGTCTGTAAGCCATCACAGCCTGGACCAGAAGTCCCTGGTTACGATACACCTCCGCCAGCCACTAGGAAGAGAGCAACAAGAGAGCAGAGGATAGGAGGACAGAATGGCACAGTTACAAAAAGGACACAAGAGGTTGAGAGGATATACAGTAAGCTTCATACTCTGTGGCACGACGTTAGGGCTGAAACTAGCGATAATTTGCTTAGCGATGATTCTATCGATTACTTTTTTGATTAATCGAATAATCAAGAAGCATGTTTTCCATAATTGTTGGTATTTGTGATATATCGACACATAATATATGTATATAGTAAATGTACTTAGTTACTTTCCACCACTGCAATACACCTCCTAGTCCTCCTAGGATTAGGTGAAGGGGCATCCAACACTTACATGCCAGGCTCCTAGCACTAGGTGAAGGACCATTAACCACTTACATGCCAGGCTCCTAGCACTAGGTGAAGGACCATTAACCACTTACATGCCAGGCTCCTAGCTGGGTGGGGTTAGCCATGACAGTGCTGCTGAGCTGTTCCAGTACGGCCTCGGGTAGTGCAGCGCCGCCTTCAACCAGGAGGAGGCGCTGACACTGCACCTGTCTGAGCAGCAACATGACCGCTGGATGTTCTGGAGACACGCTCAGCACCTAAAGGAGAAGAGGAGGAGGAGGCGATGAGGAGAGGATGAGACTATAGAGTCTACAGTAATACTCCAATAGTCTAACTCAGTGGTTCTCAGAGTGGGGTCGGTGGACACCCAGGGGTCCTTGAGGGCGTTCCAGGGGCTCACCAGACAAATTTGTTCGCATCACAATCATTTTAACCACTTTATCCATCCAAAACAATCTTCTCTTCTGGGGGTCCCTAGCACAAAACATTTTCAGATGGGGCTCCGCGGCCAAAAACATATCAATTTGGGGGTCCTTGGCACGAAAACGGCTCTAACTTCCACACTCGCGGCCTCCACTCGTGCCTCAGTCCCACCTCCGAGCGAGGAGGTGAGGATTAGATACGAGTCCGCAGGTTGGACTGATGGCCACATTCCATGAATACTCAAATCTCGTCCAGCTCGCTCCTCTGTCCTGGACGCTGTATTTCTGTCTTATATCGTTGTTGTCGGGCAGAAACCTCTTATCTCCATATTAACTTTTTGTGTTTTTTCATAAATTAACGCCCCTACTTGATACTAAAGCATCACACAAAAAGCAACAAAAGTATAGAGGGAAGCACGCACATCCCCAAAAAACTTTTCAGGTGCTGAACAACATCTAGCACCTGTATTCTCCCACACCCATGCACAACAAACAGCATGACTGTGTAAATAAAGATCAAACCATTATTCAATGTGTTACTTCAGTAGCTTTTATCACTGTTATTCAGATATAAAGTATGTAAATGCACTACAGTATATCTTCCAGTTTAATCAAGTGGGACACTTTCACTTTCGCTTTCAACACACACACACACACACACACACACCAGGGTTTCCACTAGGCATTTTTGGGTCCGGCCACCAATGGTGGCCGGCAGGATTATATTTTACCGGCCAAAGAATAAATTTACCGGCCATATAATAATAAACGTCACATGCGTGTTTGCACTGCATACATGCACCCAACTGATTGGGCTCATTACACCTCGTTACGTTAGAGCTGCGCTTCTTTCCACTTTATCACAGATGCAACCTGTTCCTGTTTTTATAGATAACTAAATTATATGATCTACTATAGTCTATATCATGCAGAGATGTCGCTTGCCAAAAATGAAACGAATAAAGTGGGCATGAGTGAACTGCTGCGTGACGAATACCAAAACGCTCGCCCCAAAACACAGTCGCCCCGGGGAAAATCCGGCGGTATTCGCCTGGTATTCCTAAACATATCAGTAAACTATGCCTAACCCTAACCTTATTCCTAATCTTAACCTCAGTAAAACTATACCTAATCCTAAACCTATTTCTACCCTTATCCTCAGTAAAACAAATACAAGAAGAACCGCTGGTCCACCTGAAAAATGGGGGCGAGGGTGTTTTGGGGCGAGTCCTAATTACCCTGCGGGCTGTGGTTTCCCTGCGCAACACCGTCGCACAGTATAAACAAATTAATATATATTTTGGGCTTTACATCGATTCTCATTCAACCTTGATATGCAAAAGTAGGTTTTGTTTTGTTAACGTTAATTATATATGTCATGATATATGTGGCCTTGCGCGAGGTTGATTACTTGCCTTTATAGTTGCTTTCAGTTTCAAAAACTTTCACCACTTTATCCATTGCAGACAGACAGTAACTGTGCTTGCATAATATCCACGACCCACACGTGTTCGGGACGGGACGGGTCCCTTTATCGACAATTGGGTCCGGTTTGGTTCAGATTCACCTCGGAAAATCCCGGTTCCGTTTATCAACACCCGAGCGAGCCACCCTACTCAGCGCTGATCAGGAGGAGACACAGCTGTGGCTCTTAGCGGTTAGCCAACTACTTTATGCAAATAATAATATTAATAATAGGCTTAAATGATAAAATAGCCTAATAACAGCATTTTCCCAACCGGCCACGGTGGCCGGTGGTGTTTATATTTACCGGCCAATTAAACATTTTACCGGTCAATGGCCGGTAAATACCGGCTAATGGAATCTCTGACACACACACAAGGGCCGCAGGAAGGGTAGTGCGAGCGGTAGGCCCCGCACTTGGGGGAGCCCCGCAAAAAAATGAAAAAAAAGTGAACAGAATCACATTTATTAAGAGTTATAAAAAGAAATAACCGCAAATAACCACCAAAAACTCAGAAAAAATAGGAGGGAGCGCGCATGCGACTTCGCACAGGGCCCCGCATTTCTCCCAGACGGCTCTGACACACACACTTATGTTTACATTAGGATATGAGCAGATGAGATCAACCACTGCTTGTTGGAGTAGGCCAGTGTGTGTGTGTGTGTGTGTGTGTGTGTGTGTGTGTGTGTGTGTGTGTGACCTGTGAGCAGAGGGCCTCAGCTTGGTCCAGCTGTCCTCCCAGGGTGAGACCTGTCACTGCTTGCTGCAGTACCCAGCCTTCCAGAGCCTGTGCTAGGGGGCGCTCCAACTCTTCCACACCACGCACTGGAACACAGTCATGTTTTTCATTGCACACATCTGTACACAATCGATCAGTAAGTGATATTTTTGGGTTAAAACAGAAACGATTTTTATAAAAAGGTTAAAGCACTATATTCTGATAGTAATCCTTGCTATAGAGCGTGCCAAAAATCCTGAAGGGGGGCGTCAACAAGTGTCTTTTGGTAGCGGCGGACATCTTTGAGGGGTAAAAACCAGGTTGACTTAACATTGCCCAATGCCACGACCCCCTGTGGTGACGACACGTTGGCACGCTCTATAGAGTGTTTGTTCAGTAACGGTCTCCATGTCTCTCCAGCTCTTTAATAAACAGAAAACACATTTTCAGGTTGGTGACACAATTTCAGCCAATCAGGAGAGAGTACCCATTTATCAGCTTAATTTCTATAGTGTTCCAGTTCCAATTGTGTCTGCTCATTACTTTGTGCCATTACTTCCAATTTCACTTGTTTAATCTGTATCCTGACCTGAAAATGCATTTTCTGTTTTCTGTTGTCAGTGACTGGCTGTCACTGAACAAACACTCTATCGCAATCAGAATATAAAGCTATTTAACACTTATTTTAACCAAAGAACATCACTTACCCTACCTTTAACACCAGAGGCTTTGAGGCCTACACTACGTTTACAGATCACTAGATTGTGTATTTAGTGATTACATTTAACTTACAGTAGATCATATCACACACCTTAAACTGGGCAAGTTTTGAATAGTTATGTGTTGAATTTTGCAGAAGTAGAACTAAGTTCATTCGTTTCTGACAACAACACACGACCCACCTTTCTCAGAAACCACTGCCATCAGGGTCTGCTCCAGTCCTTTTCTGCGAGGGGCGGAGCCAGAGAGGAAACCGCAAGCGTTCTCTGTGTGACAGGCAGCCATTAACCCCGCCCATGCTGCAGGGTCATCTGATAGGAGAAAAGGAGTGACCTCAGTTGAGGTGGATTTCCAAGTAGTCTTAGACCCTTCTTTATACGTAGTAAAACAAACCTGAGTTGGTACTGTACTTGTTGCGCTCTTTTCCCCTCTACAGAAATTCTCTTGGCCAAAAAAAGCAGATCCACAATCTCACAATGTGAATGTTCCCCCAGAAAAGGGATGCCAGGGCTCAAGTGGTCAATCAGGACAAAGATGTGGTTAAACAAGCTCCTTTGTGTAGCAAAGCAGCGAGCCTTGATTTAAAAAAAACATATATATCAGTGATACCATCCTCTAGAGCAGGGCTACTCAACTTAAGATGAATCAGGGGCCACTCAGCAAAATACCAAAAGTCCAAGGGCCACAAGTTAAAAATGTCGGTCCTATTTTGGATTTTTTGATTTTGTAACATACTACACATTGTTATTGTTATAAGAAAATGTACATTTTGACATATTCTTTTCACTGTACCTGTTTATTTTGTGTATGTCCAGTGGCGTCAGTTACAGCAAAAGCTAAGGTATGGCAAGGTTAGGGTTGCCAACTCCCAGAGATTGAAATAAGGGACACCTATGACTGGGCGTGCGGCAAGGGCGCAAATTTTTTGGGGGGGTAAAACCCCCCAAAACCCCCGAAATGCATAGAAAACTATGGTATAATGCATAGTTTATAACAGTTATAACACAATACAAACACAATGGTCTTACACCTGCATTAGGTTACTATTCCTGATTTATTTTCTAGAGCAGCTCCAGTTTGCTAAATTGCCAATTTGTGCATAATGTTAGAACGTGACGATTTTGCAGGCTTATGCAAAGGCTAAAATAATTAAGATAGCATTTTATGTAGACAGATGCCAGGTTCATTTGTAGACCTGGAATCCTATAATTGTACAGTTTCAATTTACAGATTATTGCTTTTTTGATATTATACTGTTTAGACTGATGATAAGTTCTTGGTTTACCTATCATCCTAGATTACTATTTCTATGCATTTGATGTATTACCTCGTGTTTACCTTGCTTACTGTAAATCTCTCTGGATGATTAAGAGCGTCTGCTAGATGCCTAAATTGTAAATGGATATAAACTGTGTGTATGTGGTTACCGGGACACAGCAGCACAGCTCTCTGCATGGTCTTCAGTGCATTCCTGTGCTTGTCTTCTCCAGAGTGTCTCCCATTGGCCAGCTGGTTTACTCCACTGTACAACAACGCCCTCTGCAGGTGCACAAATGTCATATCAGTTGCCTAACATTGTAGTAGAGATACAGTATAATCCATGGGATGTATTATAATGCCTGGGACAGTGAGAGATAGACAACAGTTTAACAATCCAAATATATATGCATATTTAACTTTAAAATTAATATCAAGCTAAATAGACCTTGCTGATCTTTGTCAAAACATACAATATTGTCTATTTCTTAGGACTCAAGAGTCATAACTGGAGAAGAATAAAGCCAGATTATTGTAATACAAAGACAGACGTTTACCTTTCCTAGGGTCATACTGGACAGACAGGCCACATGGCCGGCCATCGCTCCGCCCTGAACACAAAGGAGGTGTAAGTGAGACATAGTGAATTTTGCCTCACGTTACTCATTTTTGACAGTGGGATTTGAGCACATGTTTCGTTCAAGTAGGAGTTTCAATTTGTGCTAATATGTGAAATAGACACAATGTGGGTGGCCCAGTGCAAATTTGTCTCTTTTCTTTCTTTGACTTTGGATGTAATCGTGTTGCGAGAAAAACTCCTTTGCATCCGGTGTGAACACACCAAGGATGACACCTTGTAAGTAATGTCTAGACAAGGCTGCTGTCCATGAGGATGTACAGTAGCTGTATGTTTTTGATTGATTGATTGAATACTTTATTAGACAGGAATGTGAACAGCACGAGGTACAGTCAGACATTAAAGCTAAAAGGATAACACAAAAAAAGTCCTGGGGAGTTGTTTCCATTGTGGTCCTATGTATTCAATTCATCAACATAGCATAACAATTACACAAAAATACATATCATAATGTACGTGAATGATGTTGTATATCTTGAGTTTGTGTGTGTGTGTGTGTGTGTGTGTGTGTGTGTGTGTGTGTGTGTGTGTGTGTGTGTGTGTGTGTGTGTGTGTGTGTTTACATTGGCTTTCTTGGGGCAGTACTTTGGCACCAGCCTGGACAGGAAGGCCCATAGAGATGGGTTGCCTGGATTGCTGTAAAGAGAGCAAAGTAGCACAAAAAAAAAGAAAAAACTTACAACACTGCAGACTTTGCATAGATTTACTATTGATTAGAATTGAAATAAATCATGTAGTTACATTCCTGAAACCTTTCAGTTTACAATCTAGCAAGCTCAAACATTTGTACATCTGTTATAGTAGCCTAAAAGTGTGCTACAGGGATGAGTTACCCCCACCACCACCATGGGTTCCTACAGTACCAAGAGTTTTTAATTAATTAAGAAAATAAAATTATTTGTCTATAAAATGCACATATGTTTCAAAAGACATGGTCGAGATATTGCAGGTGTAATTTATTTCATGGGACAAAACTGGTCTGTGGTCAACCAGTTAAATAATTGGAAATATGGTGATAAAACCCACTTCAAACTTAATTTCGGGGTTTATACAAACTGTTACACTATTGCAACTATAGGAAAAGCAAGGTCTTATGCACACCTTATCAGTGCAGAGGCGGGGGCATAGGCAGGGATGAGACATATAGAATAAAAGAAAATAACCCGTACACTGTCTACACTCGCACAATAAGGACAGCTTTATTTAAATAATGTTGTCCTTATTGTGCAAGTGTAGACGGTATGCAGGTTATTTTATTTTACACTATTGTAACTTAAAATATCATCTGTACATCGCATAAACTAGTCCTGAGTCCAAACGAATCAACTAAACAAGTGTACCTGTGTACGGCTCTGGCTGCCTCTCTCTGCACAGCGCTGTAGTTCCCCTGTAGGGCCAGCAGGGCGCAGGTGAGCAGACATCGCTGAGACACAGCGTCCCCGGTGGCCGTTCCCAGTTTCAGCAGCTCCGTCAGAGCAGCGGTGGCCAACGTAGCGTCACGGTGGACCAAACCGAGGGCGCACAGGCACAACAGAGACTCTGGGATAGGCTCCTTTAACATGGAGCTGTAAGGACAGGAACACAGGAACATAAAACCCATGTGCAGCACATAGAAAAGCATTTTCATTCCAACATATATAAACTAGAGATCGGATTGGGGTGTGAACTGCCGACATTGGTCCAAGAATGTAGGTATGTACAGTGTATATATATTTATATATATTTGTTTTTGTCTACTCTGTATACATGTAACAACTGTGACATTATGTTGGGACCCCCTCCAAAACAAGATGGTACATCTCAAGGGGTTTATCCCAAGCCCCCAGAACCACAGTAGAACAGTGAAGCTGCCTTCGCCTGGTGGTCAAATCTGGGATAGCAACACTTCCGCATTTAAAATGCTACTGCGCGTGCGTCTACCGTTAAAACCTACTAATGTCCCTTCAGAGGCTCCATAGAAACCCTGGTGCGCCTGCTCAGAACCAATATCGAACCAATATTTCTTACTTCCGGGTGCTTCAAAACGCCACTGAGCAATTTCATAGAAATGAACAGCTGGGGAATCCGCCCTCTAGATATATTATAACTCTACGGTTTATCCTAATAAAGAAACTTGAACACACATTCACGGTACCACACAGCCTCTCTTCCCACTCAGCTATTGGCCCCCTAAACAGGTAAAGTCCACCATTTTGACAGAGACAGTGAACTGACCATTTGAAGAGCAGGGTTTTAGCGGCGTCCAGGTTGCCCTGCCTGTGTTGCAGCAGGGCCAGTGCTGTCAAGATGTACGCCTTCTCCTTCTCGTTGGACGCCACCGCCAGGGCACGCTCGTACGCTGCGAGAACGCACAAAGAAATGTGAGCAACGCTTATACATAAAATGATACAGTAAGTTACAGATTCCTTTACTGTTGTCCTTTAAATTATGTCTTACTAGACCTTGTCTGGGAGGCATTGCGTCGGAGCTTGGACAGCAGGGGCGCGGCCACTGCGTTGTGATTCAAATCAACAGCCAATGAAGAAAAGGGGGCGGGATCCACATGCACTGGGTGTTGCATCTAAATAGGATCGACGGGAAGCAATTTCCCCTTGAGAAATTGCGGCCGCCATTGTTGTGTACTGCTGTTTGCCTCTCGTTGGACTTTTTAGACGAGTTGCACAGCTCTCAGACCGGTAAGAGGCGTGTCCGCTCAGATTCTGAGCGTAAGTTACATCCCGCCCACAAATACCAGGGCTCTGGCCCAGAAGTTCCTCGCCGAGCTGGCGAAAACTTCTGGGAACTCAGATTATACTAGAAGACCATACCTGTGGGGGGATATGCGCACACGATCTGGCAACCCGGGAGCCAGCGAACACAAAAACGCTAATAAACAGCTGAGATTTCGTGTAACCGGAAAACGGGCTTCGCTGTTAGGTGCACATGGTAATGGTCAATGGCTGTGTGCAAATTCAGATCAATTGCTCCAGCCAGAGGAGAAACGGGCAGAACCAATTTTGGCCTCACCACTACACCACACAATACACCACTATGAAGAGGTTTGTCAAATTATAGGAGGATTAAAAAGGTATTGTTTATAAAGGAAAAAATATATATGTAATTTATATGCAATGTTGTTCATACTTTTTATGAGTAATTAACACTTGTACAAGGGCTGTAAAATATGTCTGAAATCATCATGATCATCATATTATTTAATCAAATTCAGCTTTTTTTGCGTGGCAGTTTCCTAGAACACCAAGCCTTCTAAACGAAATAAATGAAAAGTTACATTCAATATCCATGGCCTTAGTATACGCTCTTCCAAGTCTGATGCACCTTCATGGATTCAAACCCTAAGACTCCACCGTGGTGGACAATTACTTTACCCCTGCACCACCCGAACGCCCAAAAACCACCTCTTTTTGAACAAAAACTGTTATCGTTAATGAATTTCAAATATATTCTGGAATTGAGTTTCGTGGCCTGCTGACAGTGTGAACACAAAATGTGATGCTGATCAGTGTAATGGTTATCCAAGGACAGACACAAAAACGCTGTTGTTTACAGCTTGCCCCTTAGGCACCATGCCCCCCAAAAAACTGAAAGGCATACTCATCTACTGGCAGGGAAAGGTGTATTCCTGCATATACACCCGCACATTTTTGTGGTGAAAGGGTATTGGTGTTTCTCACCATCGGTGCTCTGTGGGATGAGTCCTGCCCTGCAGAAGGCCAGAGCCAGGCCGGTCAGATCACAGAGGTCCTGCAGCGGCGTGGAGGAGTACACACGCACCGCGTCCTCCCACTGACCCGAGGCGCTGCAGAGAACACGGCAGGGTTTTAAAAACCTACATCCTATGCAAACCTACATGTGTACTCGCTCTCATTAATTCATGGGTATGATACATGGGCACTAAGACCTGCTGTTTCCATGCTGCTATTAAAATATTCATCTGTAATTAATCTACATAGGCTAAATGACTATTATTTTTCTTCCAGGTGTGTCTGCCGTTTTGTTTCCTGAGATTAATTGCACAGCTTGTGTTTTGTTGTTTCTAATCATTTGAATGCTTCTGCTGTGTTTTTCTGATTTCTGTTGTATGTAAAGCACTTTGTGAGTTCTCTCTCTGAGAAGTGCAATACAAATAAAATTTACTTACTTAATACTTACTGCGATGCTGCTTTTAAAATATTCATCTGTAATGAATCTATATAGGCTAAATGACTTCGATTTTTCTTCCGGGTGTCTGCTGTTTGTTTCCTGAGAATAATTGTAAAGCTTGTATTTTGTTGTTTCTAATCATCACACGTTCTGTGTGCTATACAAATAGAATGTACTTACTTACTAAATCAATCATAATGAGTACAGTATGTGGTGTGCGTGGGTTGTTACCATAATGCACGGCCATAGCTTCCCAAAGCAAAAGATAGTTGTTCTGAAGGAGATGTTGACTGAAGCAGTTCCACTGCCCTGAGGAAAGAAACACAAAAACGTAAAGAAACATGACATTCTTCACATAACACACAAAATCATTTATAACATTAGAAGACAAGAAAAGATCGGAAAATAAACTTGTTTTGTGTCATAAATGTAACGACAATTTAATAGATAGAAAGTGGCTTACTTAACCTCTACAGGCTCTCAATATACTTTTAATTACCGGTAACGGTAATACATTTTAGCAATATAGATTTCCTTTTACACCCAATTTAAATTTTATTCATTAATGTTTTGATCTGTAGGGATCTTCATCAAGTCAGAGACAGAGAGACATGGACAAAGCCAAAGACAGGCAGACAGTGGGACAGAGACCTCTGGTAGGCCTGCACAGCCTGCGTCTTCAGCTGCAGGTGTTCGTTGAGGTATCCCAGCATGATGAAGGCATCAGGATCACACTGGATCCTCTCTGAGGGCGACATGAAATCCACATTCAATTTACAGTTTTAGTATCACGCGCACACACACAATTTAGGCATTTAGCAGACGCTTTTAATCCAGAGCGATTTACAAGCAAGGTAAACACGAGGTAATACATCAAATGCATAGAAACAGTAATCTAGGATCATAGGTAAACCAAGAACCTATCATCAGTCTAAACAGTCTAATATAAAACAATATAAAAAATCTGTACATTGAAACTATATACACACACTATAGGATGCCCAGGTCAACAAATGAACTGGCATCTATCTACATAACATGCTATCTAAATTACATTTTAGCCTTTGCATAAGCCTGCAAGGTCATCAAGGCTAGGGCAAGTGCTACACACCCACACATACATACACCCACACACACACACACACACACACACACACACACACACACGTACACGCACACTCACACGCACACGCACCTGTGTACTTGCTGAGAGCCACCTGAGCTGCGGAGACAGCGTTCATCTGGACGATGTTGTAGCGATACAGCTCTGAGTCTCTGTTGCTCTTGTCGAGCAGGGTGGAACAAACCCAGTAGGCATAGCCTTTCACTCCCTCTGTCTGCAGGTGAAAGACACCACATAGAGACAACGCAAAGACAAGTAGATGAAGGGTATAAGGGGAAAGAGGGTAATGTGGCAAAGTAGGCAAAGACTAAATGTCGACAAAGTTGTATCATCCCTAATGTCTAAATTATTACTGACATGAAACTCAGACCGCTTGATTAAAGAATGTAAGTGAGAGACACAGGAAGGAACATGTATACTGCTCATTAGCTACTGTAGCTTGTTACTGGCTGGGGGGAGGGGGGGGGGGGTCACTCACATGTGTGCTGAGCTCTGTGGTGTGCCTAAAGAGATCCATGGCGTCATAGCTTCCCACTGTCTCCGCTATCAGGGCCTGGGAGAACAACACAAATATACAAGATAGGTGAGAGAGAGAGAGAGAGACCAAAGATCAAAGACAACCTGACCATAACTACTAAGTTAAGTGTCAGGTGTGGGTAGATTGCACAGTATTACCAAGGCAGTGCAGTCATAACAATATTAAGTGCACTTTATTATCAAATTAATACAGACATCTCAGGTGGAAGTATACGTCATAAACATTTCGGTAAAGATTGTTACTCTGCTCGCAGCAATATATCATGGCATGGCATTGTAATTGTGTTTGTGTGTGAAGAAATATTTTTTTAATCGAAAATCTCAAGCTCACGGTCAAGGTCAAAATAGAGAATGGATGGGCAATGATTACGCTTTGGGTCAAAAAATCTCTCAGAAGTACCTGGGAGACGGACCTGAGTATAGGGGCCTCTGACAAGATATATACATATTTTAGACTTATAGACATAAATATTAGACACACACTACACTAATGAAAAGTTCGCTAAGTTTTACTTTCAATGTCGGTGCAGGTAATAGATATAAGCAGTCCGCTGCAGACTTTGTCCACATGCTGTGGTTGAGCTCCAAGCTAAATGAAGACTGGGCTTAAATATGTGAATCCTATCAGAAGGCTTTTCCATCTGACAATAGATCCTAAACCTTATACTGCAATTGCTGGACTCCCAACGGAGTCAAAAATACCTACTGCTATGCAAAGGAAGGCAGTCCTAAGTGGACATATTTCCTAAATATCCCTCCTGAGTCCTGCTTAGGAGGCTTCTACGCAAATGAAATGAAATAATAAAAATAAAATATCTAATAAGAATAGATCAGTTTCATACCTGTCCAATCCAGCAGGTGACATAAAGGGGCTCCAAGGACTGGGCAATCTTGAAGGCCTCGTGTGAAAGCTAGGAAGACAGACGTCATTTACAAATCAATTACACAGAAACAACATCTAAATCTGAGCCCATTAGTTTAGATAAAAGTAACACTGCAGACCTCTATATTTTCCTTCTTCAGATACAGGGCACCAAGGTTTGTCCAGGCAACAACATTCTATGATGGGAGAGTAGAGGTAAGAAATAGTCTTGAGACATTATAACTATAACACCTGGCATGAAAAAAACACGTAGTACTGTAACTTACATTAGCCTCTGCTTGTATGGATTTGATGAAGCAATGCTGAGCCAGGGCAAAGTTCTCAACACCTGTTATGAGAAACGACACAGGACAGCGCCGAGAAAATGACAATAGCTCTGTTAATCTTCTAGGCCAAGGGTAATCCCCAAAATAATCATATTTGAACACCCTCACAAGCACTTGGACTTGCAAGTATGAGCTTGTAGATCGGCTATTTTCACCATGTTTGCATCTTTCTTACGTAATATTTGACAATCTGGCCTATTTGGTATTAAAAAGGTCTTAAAAGTAATTCAATTGTCACTTTAGAAATGTGCAGATATCCTGTCTATACACTTATACTGTATGTTGGTTCGTTTACTGTTGAGTGAGAAAACAATGTTGCACATTGAGCTAATCATCTGGGGACCCCCCATACCACTGATCTAGGCCAAGGTCACATGACCCAACTAAATACAACAGTAATTGGTTTATAATAATAATCACTTTTGTTCATGGCAATCACTCCCAAAGCATTCCAGTAGCTGTGGCTCCCGCTGTCCATCATGATGGCCTTTTTCACACACTGAGAGGGAAAAAGGACAGAATGGTAAATATATAACAAATTTAAATAATGCTGAACAATAATAATATATTTTTAAAGAGTGTCACCTGCTGGGCCTTTTCCAGCAGAAGGGCTAGAGAGCCGTCCTCCTCCTCCTCCCCCTCTACAGGGCAGAGTATGTGGGCCTGGTGGTAGTAGTTGAGACCAAGGGCGTACCACAGGCTGGGGGCCTCGGGCATCAACTTCAGGGCACGGCCGTAGCACCTACAGGACAAACATGCCATTACATGTCATCTTTGATCGATTAAAAGTCGATCGATTGAATACTTTATTAACATTAACAGTTTGCAAAAAGTACAGAGGTACAGTTATACAATAATGCTAAAATGATAACACAAAAGGTCCAGAGGGCTTGTTTCCATTGTGGTCATATGTATTCAATTCATCAAGACATATAAAGACATACAATACTATACTATACAAGAAAATAAATCATAAATTTGAATCTGTCGGCAACTCCCATTACAACGTGTAGAGTTGTTATTAGGAATGAACAAAAGGAGCACCACCGGAAGAGGAGGTCTGAAGGAAGCGTTAACGGGCCAACATCCGGTCTCTACACGGAGGCAAATTCAAAGGATTTTCCCCTTTTTTTTGCCGATGGGTTCCCAGTTCCTGGTGGCAGGGCATTCTGCATTTTGGTGGGATAATAGTCACCTACTGATTGTCAATATTGTTAGGTTTTGCATCGTAGGTTTGCCTCAATATTAGAAGAAGCAGCAGCTACTAAATTTGGAAGAAAAATAATACATAGCCACTTTTAATTTGACGATTAGAAATCAACGAATACAAGTGAGTTTATCAACAGTAAGTACATAGGATCAGGGGAAGAGTAATAGTTGGTGTGTGTGTGTCTATAAAATAAGCCTGTCTGAGGTCATACCTCTCCCCAACTTTGAGTGTCTGGGCCTGGTTGAGACTGTGGCTCTGGGTGGTGGGTTCTAAACCAGCCAACGGGCCAGGCATCAGAACCTGGGCTCTGTTTGGAGACACGGCTCCCACGGTGGTGGTGCAGGCGTCTCCGAGCAACTTCCACAAACAGGACAGGTCTGGACGAAGCTCCACTGCCCTGGAGGAAGGACAGGACCAGACCAAAGGTCACTCAACAGATGGATAAAAACACAGGAGGATAGATGGATGGATGGATTTTCAATGACTAAACATGAAGCTGTTATTTTAACACTGGGGTTATAAAGCTTCATATTGGGGCTGTAACTATCGATGATCTTCTTAGCGATTATTCTATCAATTAATCCAATAAACGAAAAAATAAAGATATAATTGACTACATCGATTAGTCCGATTAAGCCCTATTTTATATTTTGACATACACTGGTGTACCGCAAAAATAGCCGATCTACAAGATAAACTTGTATATTGGTCCAAAAATCAAAATCATGTATGTCACATTGAGACTTCTATTGCGTACCTGAAGAGGTTTTGTATGGCCTGTTGGATGAGGTCTATGGCACCTCCATCTCTGCAATCTTCCATCAAACCTTTAGCCAGTGCCAGCTGACACTCTCCTAGACCTGAACAAATGATAGATAGATATATCACAATATATCACATCACAGAATAAAATAACTAGAAAACAGTTAACAGATCACAGAAGGTGTGATGAGCAACTAGGGATATGCCATTCCAAATGATCTGGAACCCCTGACAGTAAAGATGATGAAAAAAAGTTATAATAGTAAAAAGTACACAAGGAATACAGTACATACAGTACAGCAAAATAGAATCGCATGACTGAAAATGTAATGATGATGTTTAGTTATCATGCTGCTGTTCTACATACAGCTCAGTTGAAGAAATTACAGATTGAAGCTTTAACCTTTGCTTTATGAAATGTCTGAGACCATTCACGTTTATGGAAGATGCTTCTGAACATGTATTCTATTGCTAGTTTGACAACTTCAAATACTCTTTAATCTTAACAAAACTATTAAGCGATTAGTAGATCAGCTATTTTCAGTGTGCGACATGCTTCCATAGAAGACATGCTGACTTCTATGGTATCCAAATCACTGAAATCCGTCGCGGCGACTGAGAACTTGAATTCATGAGTCCACACACACCTTTGAGAGCAGGGACATAGTCCTCCCGTGCTGTGACCTGCAGGTACTCTGCAGCAGCCTCCTTGAACTTGCCCAGGGTCTGTTTGATGGCAGCCGCCTGGTAGACACTGTAGATGGAGGCAGGGTGGAGCTGGTGGGCCTTGCCGAAGGCCTTCATAGCTGCCGTGAAGCTCCTGCGGTTCAGGTAGGCCTCGCCCAAACACTCCCAACACACCCAGTTCTCTGGGTCAGCCCGCAGAGCTGCCTGCAGGCTACACAGAACAAAATCAAAACATCAATTGCAAGGAGATTAACCACTTAAAAGTGTATACAGTTTACAGTTTAGGCATTTAGCAGACGCTCTTAATCCAGAGTGACTTACAGTAAGCAATTCACAAGATAATACATCATAATACATCAAATGCATACAAATAGTAATCTAATAATAAAGTAATACATAAGTAAACTAACCTAATAATAACTAATACATACGTAAACCATGAACCTATCATCAGCCTACATTGAAACTATACACACTATAGGATGCCAGGTCAACAATGACCTGGCATCTGTCTACATAACATGCTATCTAAGTTACATTTTAGCCTTTGCATTATGCTACAAGGTCGTCAAGGCTAGGGCAAGTGCTACGGGCTGAGATGGAGTCTGAAGAGGTGAGTCTTCAGATTACGGCAGAAGATTGGGAGTAAGTCTGCAGTTCTAATTGCAATGGGGAGTTCATTCCATAGTTTGGGAGCCAGAAGGGAGAAGAGTCTGGGACGTGTGGAGCGTTGTCCTGGATGTTTTAGTGAAGGTTCTGACAGCTTCCCTGTGTTAGCTGATCTGAGAGAGCGGGAGGGGTTGTAGGGTTGGATCAGGCTTTGAAGATACAGGGGTGCCATACCTTTGGTTGCTTTGTAGCCCAACGTCAGTGTTTTGTACTCTGTGCGGGCAGTAACTGGGAGCCAATGGAGGGAGCGGAGAAGGGGGGTGACATGTGAACATTTTGGCTGGTTGAAGACCAAGCGTGCTGCTGCATTCTGGATCATTTGGAGAGGCTTAAATGCACATGCCGGGAGGCCAGATACTTATACTTAGTTGACTGCAGTCCCCCAGGGCTCTATACTAGGGCCTTCCTCTTTGTGCTCTATACTAAATATCTTCTGCAAAAATAACCCATCTACAAGCTCACAACGTGTAGCAACTTGTTGGTAAAGCTCGGCATGAGAGGTTGTAGGGGAAGGGGAAAGTCTGGCCTCGGATTGGATCCTAGATCAGTTTGTCTCAAATGTCAGATTCTTACTCAGCGACGGCCTGTGGGTTCTGTCCAATCTTCAGATGGTAAAGGCCTCTTCTCATCCAGGCCCACTTGGCTGAGCCCGGAGTGGCTTTCTGTAACACTGACTGGAGCACTGCCAGGGCAGTGTCCTATGGCAGAGAGAGAGAGAGAGAGGAGAACTTAATCAAACCAATTAAAACCCACTGAGACCTGAGGCCGATTCTACAAATGACTTCTAAACCAGTAGTTCTTTCAAGATTTTAGAAAATAGCAGATGTACAAGCTCGCAGCGCGCGCTGAGCGCTTGTATATCTGCTTTTTTAATTAGCCAACAATAAAATCTAAAATGACACAGATGCTTTCCCGGTTTTAACAGGCTAAATTTTGAACACCATGGCTTTCAACTAGGGCTGCAAATATCGATTATTCTAATTGATTAATGGTTTGATTAATCAGATAATATTTTTTCCCCCTTTGTTAAGACCAGTTTATAATATCTGTGTACAGAGATATATATTATAATGTGTGTATATAAGTTCTTTCTTTGATTTGTATTCATTTAATTGAATTCCTGCAATGTATTAATCCAATGTGTAATATGTCTGACAGTCCTTATCAGCTAGTAGAATTCCACTCCACTGTCTCCTCCTTTCTCCTCTCTTTTGATAATAAAGTGCTTGGTAGAGGGGAGGTGCGCCATTGTAATTTGGGATCGTGTCCAGTGAGATACATGGTCGTTTACAATCCTCGTACGAGTAAAAGAGATCTCGTGTGTCACATGTCTTTCTTTATCTGTGTGTGATCAAACAGCAAGGGGGTTTATTGATTTACGATCATATACCTAACATTTCACTGGTCCTTCGTGTCGGATTTCTACGTCGTTTTTGGAAGAGGAGAAGAGGACGCATCGCAAGTCTATCGATAGCCACAGATCAATTAGCCCTGTGAAGTCCTGGGTTCACGTACCAGGCCGGTGTTTCAAAGCAAGTCCGGAATCTTCTCTTCGACGAACGACTGCCGAAATCTGAACGTGATCACACGCCTATAAGAAACATGTAAGTGGTCCTGGTGTGGACATATTGTTGTTATTACGAAGGTGTAATATTGACAAGTGTGTTGTAGTTGTGCATAGATAAGCAACTACAGTTCTAGTTGTGTTGTAGTGGCGAAAGCCACTGCATTTTATTAGCTGCAAGAGTATACTGAGAACGAGTTTTGTGTGAGTTCAAGAGAGAGTCACGGTAGTTAAGATAAAGAGTCTGATAACTCCCTCCAGAGGATTCAGTGATTTATCCTCTGGGGCAAGTCGACACGTGGTGGAATTTCCAGGGCAGATGTTTAGTCTATATATCTTGTATAACCCCCATAAGATTCTCAGGGGTGTACGGTGTGTGGTTTGAATGTGATAAGTTAGCTGATCCCCTGGGCTAGTCCAACACGTGGTGAACGTGGTGAATATTTGGGTGTGATACAGTTTTTGACCAGTATACAGCAGTGCCTAGATAAAGTTTGAAATACTGTACACTCAGTTAGGATAAGAACAAGATCTTTACAGTGAATATAAATAATTTCTACACATTGAACAGAACATTATAATAATCACACATATTTAAGTTTTCACCCAAATAATAGTAATTGACTGCTAATATGGAGAAGGAAAAAGAAGATCCTGTGAAACAAGTGATTGTAGTCGATGTTACCAACGAAGGAGATAAGCCAAAGCAGGGCAAGAAGAGAGGCCAGCCAAGGGCCCCCAACTCATGTTTTAGGTGTGGTCGTATGGGCCACTTTGTGGCTGATTGTAGATCAAGCACAACAGTACATGGATGGGATGATACGAGGAAAGAGAAAGGCCAACCAAGGGCGCCCAACTCATGTTGTATATGTGGTCGTAAGGGCCATTTTGCGGGCCATTTGGCTGTTTGCGAGTCATGCAATTTCTATGGCTGGGATGATTAGAGAAGAGAGAAAGAGAAGAAGATAGGAGGCTGTGCGCATTAGAGCGACAGCGAGAGAGAGAGAGTTTTGTAGTAAGAAGAACATGTTTTGTTTTGTCTAAAAGATGTGTAAATGAGAGAGTGGAATGTGCATTTTTTTTGTGATCTGTATGAATGCCCCAAATAGATGCAGTAATCATTTAAACATTTCAAAATTCCATGTCGTGGTGCACAACGACATGTAAAGAGTGATGTTTAAATGAGAGTAAGAGTGTATGTGTGTGTGTGGATGAATGTATTTTTATTTAGTAACAACATGAGAATCACAGTACATGGCAGTACAGTCCACCTAGAAGTTATTTTTCTGCATGAAAGGAGGAAGAGAGAGAGTGTGCATGTGTGTTCAGGTGTTAGTGTACATGAATTGTAAGTGAATGTGGTGTTTGGGTGTAATACATATGTACTATATGTAAAGTGTGAAGGGTAGCAACAGTAGTGTGAACAAATGGATTATGACGTGCGTGTGTGCTTGTATACGTGCATGTGTGTAGTTTCATGTACCGAAAAGACTGTGTGTGTGTGTGTTTGGCATGTGGAATGACGTCACTTACGTTGGAGAGTGTCAGGTACTGTGTGTGTGAGAGGAGTGAGAATATATATATTATAGAAGTGATGCATGAGTCTGAAATGAAATCTGTAATGTGCAGATTGTATGTGTGTCTGTCTGACTGTCTGTGTGTGCGCATGTGTGTGTGTGTTCACATGTGTGCGTGAGAGAGAGAGAGACAGAGACGCCATACTGGAGAATGTGTGTGTGCGCTCCAGTGAGCCTGCCTGTGCGTGAGTGTGTGCGTGTGTGTGTGTGTGCGTGTGCGTGTGAAGTCCAGCCAAGAAAGAGAGAGAAGGAGAAGCCCAAACGATTCATTTAGAGTATTTTTACTCAGTTTGGGAGCTTTAAAGTATCTGTACAAATTTTTTAAGTATTTCTACTCATTTGAGTATCCACAGGGCTTGTTAAGTCCAGCCAATTTCTCAAGGGAAATAGCAAAATTTTGAGGCCACGTTTCTTAGTTTGTCTCACGTTATCTCTTGTGTTGATTTATTTTGGGAGCATCTCCCACACGTGAGGTATGTGTGGAAAACCACAAGTAAGCTCTTAAAGCACTTACAGGTCACGGGCAATAAAGTATCTAGCTTCCTAGGCCACTCACTCAGCATGCACAAAAGCCCAAGACTAAGAGACATGATGCAAATTTATGGGTTTAACGGGTTTGTTAAGACCTGGAACCTGTGTAAAATTTGTTTTTTTTGTTGATATGTACTCAACCTCAGCTCACTAGAGTTCGTTGTGATATTTTTGCATTTTCTACTTTGTTTATTTTTTTGCTGCACAGTAAACTCGCAGAGGTACTTTTACGCCTGGGAAACGCTTATGTAGATAAGATAGCAAAGGAACCTAGTCGCGCTTCACATGGGAGTTTTTATTTGTTATGTCTGCCACCAGTGACACAGACCATTTCACACTTAGGATCTGAAGTTGAGTCATGACCATAGGTCATATCTCAAACAGGAGGGATGGTACACATATAATATATAATTAAGCAGCATTTTCACACTTATAATTTTCAAAATTATGCTAAACAGTTTTGTACATGTTTTTAGACAATGAAAAGGTAACGAAAGGCCATATGTAAGACTATTATTTCCACTTATTGAAAAGTGATGATACTGTAAAACTAGATTGAAGTACAGATGTGTCAAAACGGCCATAGCCATAATGCATCACATTAGTGGAGCTTTACATGAAAATAGTCCATACTACTCAGGGCCCAACCCCTTTTGAAATTGTTAATGGTAAAGAAGTTAGACTCCCACTTATGGAGAACATTCAGGGCACAGGTTGTACATCAAGAAAATACACTGGAAACTGGATGTTTACTTAATTTAAAAGCGAATAAAGTCCAAAGTGCAAATTATCTGTCTAGTCTTTTCTCTCTCCCTACAGGGACTGAAGCACTGGTGATCTGCATGCCGTGATAAAGATCATCAAGCGAAAGGACCAGGACCAACTCTGCGCTGAGAGGGTCCGTTCCGAGTCCTGGTCACCAACACAATTGCTGTGAAACGTGTTATTTGGATCCACAAAAGGCCACTGCAAATTGGTGCGAACATTATCAGACATTCAGTAATAGGAAGTGGTAAAACCAGCAGAGGGTGGGGCCTAGCGGATAGAGCTCAGGTCAGACCCAAACCTGGAGAAGACCCCCATTAGAATAATCCCCATTTCCCCACTCCTATTACACTTAGAATTGCACCCCTGGTATTTTTGTGAGTTTTATAATTTCTATGAGTGTATATATATTTGTATTATTAAAGTTACTCGTAAATCGAGGAGTGTTGACGAAAATGTTTCTCACCGTCTAAATCTAAATGCTGGGTATATTTTTACGCTAATCAAATCGCTAAGACTAATGGTAATATGAATGTTTATGTTTGCACACACATAAATATATCTGCTTCACACAACTGGTCATGAGAAGTGACATGCCTCGAAATCCAATATCGCTGGTGAGCCTTGGGAGAAAATGACTTTGAACCAACAGCAGCTATTTGCCGTGTAAACCGTACCATCAGTTGAAATACGCCCTAAATAGCACTGTTAAGCCTGTATGTCACTCGGAAGCATAACCTTTGTTATGTCCACGCTGGCTCTGTGAAGAAGGGTCAGATCAACGAACACAATTGTCAACAGACATTAATGCTGACTCCCCCGTGTTTGTTTAGATCAACTAAGAATTGGAGGTTGTAAGAAAAATACAATCTCACTGGTATCCCGTGCCAATAAGGTTGGTTTGTCTCTCTTTCCCCATCTTGGAGTGGGAAAGCTTATGTTACGTGTAGAGACAATTAACTATAGACTTAGCCTGTTCCTCAATGCTACAAAGACAATTGAAGAGGCCCAAAACCGTGAGTTGAGTCAGCGTCGTTAATGGCCGTCCAGAATAGATGGACTCTTGACCTTTTGACTGCTGCGAGTGGAGGGGTCTGCGTTTCTGATAAAAACGACATGCTGTGTTTTTTTTTTATTTCAGATGACATTAATTCCAAGAATGTTAGTGACGCAAAGCAAAACCATTAGTGTATGGTCAAATGAAAAGGTCGTGCAGACATATGCGGCGTTGTCTCAGACTGATGACGATATGTGTCCCAAGAGCTCCACTCCACACGAGAGTGTGTATTCCTTTCAAGCCCTATTTGAGAGTGACATAGAAAGTTAGTCCCAAGGCCACTGGAAGCGAAGAGGCAAATGTTTGAGTTGTTGGGTTGATTAATAAAAATCCTGTTATGATGTTCATTTTGAAATGTGAAGGCAAGAAAAATGTGATTGATGTTCAGAAGTATTAATTAAATGAACAACAGGAGGGAATGTTAAGACCAGTTTATAATATCTGTGTACAGAGATATATATTATAATGTGTGTATATAAGTTCTTTCTTTGATTTGTATTCATTTAATTGAATTCCTGCAATGTATTAATCCAATGTGTAATATGTCTGACAGTCCTTATCAGCTAGTAGAATTCCACTCCACTGTCTCCTCCTTTCTCCTCTCTTTTGATAATAAAGTGCTTGGTAGAGGGGAGGTGCGCCATTGTAATGTGGGATCGTGTCCAGTGAGATACATGGTCGTTTACAATCCTCGTACGAGTAAAAGAGATCTCGTGTGTCACATGTCTTTCTTTATCTGTGTGTGATCAAACAGCAAGGGGGTTTATTGATTTACGATCATATACCTAACACCCTTCTTATGTTATATATCAACAAATCGACACTATAAACCCATTTACTTTGTTATACAACCGTGTTGCACAAAAATATAAAGCAGCCCTATTGGACAGTCCATTTATGCTACTCTATTCGATAATAATCGATTCAATTGATTAGTTCTATTAACTGTTGCATTCCACTTTATTTCTGCCACTTGATTTGTTTTGACACAGGTTGCATTTGCCCTACAGTGTTTTTGCTCCCACTAGGGTCCTCACCATGTCCCCTTGCTCCATACTGAGGTCCACAGAGGCGGCCCCCGACTCTGCATCGCTGTTGTCCACCTCAAAGGCCTTCTTATAGCAGCCCCGCGCTCGGCCGAGGTCCTTAGCCACCCCGCGGTAGTAATGTCCCAGGTAGCGGAACACACAACCCAGGTAGGGGTCCTGCTTCGCTGCCTGATGAACAGTTGCACATTTAGAAGAAGTTGGAGGTGAGACAACCAGCAGTCTCCAAACGAAATCCCTCTAAACCTGGTCTGTGTCCATAAGAAAGTATGACACTGTATGCTCTAATATCCAATTAAACCCTATATTCTTTGTTGACCGAGGTCCTCGAGGTGTCCTTACTTGGTCCCCTCCTTTTTCCTCTCTACACCAAATCTCTTTGACGAAAATAGCTGATCTAAAAGCTCACAATGATTTGCAAAGCAATGTGTTGTGAGCTTGTAGATCAGCTATTTTCGGAATGTTCGGTCCAGAATAGAATAGACTAGACTTTATTTGCCATTTGCACAAATGCGTAGGAAATCTTGGAGCTCAGCTCCCAGGGTCAGCATTTAAAAAAGACAAAAAATACAGACACAGAAAGAACATACATCCTACAATACTGTAACACATATCCTACAATACTCCTTAAAAAGACAAATAAAATAATGACATATTCTAACTATAAACCAGTGCAATCAGTGAAATACATTTATCATGATTCAGTTCATCTGTCATGATAGAGAAGCTAGGATTGATGTGGTTAATCTCACATTATAACTGTCTCCAGGTGAAGAGCATCAGCTAAACAACTCGTCGATTAGGACATGTCAATCTTACTAACCTTCAACAAGTGCGTGTGGGCCTTGGTCCTGTCTTGACGAGTCTCTTCTCCCATGTCCCAGTAGAGCTGCCCCAGGAGGAAATAGTATTCCCCACAATCTGGGCTCTGAGCTGCCGCCTGCATGAAACTACAGTAGGAAGACAACAGAGCAGTTTCTACATTGTTAAAGGTAGGGTAAGTGATTTGCAATTATTCAAATAATTGCAAAATGGGTCTATGTTCTGATAGTGCTCGTTACTATAGAGTGTCCTGTCCATATAAGGAGTCTCCATGTCTCTCCAGCTCTTCATAAAACAGAAAATGCATTTTCGTTTCAGTTTCAGTTTCATTTCCAATTTTATCCAATCAGGATAGAGAACTCAATCAGGATATAGATTAAACAAGTGAAATTGGAAGTGATGACACTAAGAAATGAGCAGGCAAAATTAGAACTGGAACACTATAAAAATGAAGCTTAAAAATGGGTACTTTCTCCTGATTGGATGAGATTTTGACACCTACCGAAAAATGTATTTTCTGTTTATTAAAGAGCTGGAGAGAAGGGGAGACTCCTGTTACTGAACAAACACTCTATAGCAATGATTACTATCAGAATATAGTGCTTTAACCTTTAAAAAAAATACTTTTTGTTTTAACCCAAAAATATCACTTACCCTACCTTTAATGGTTAGCTAAAGAGACATTATCACACAGGCATTCATAGACGTAGGCAAGGGCTGACGCAGCAAGAAATACATAATTAGTTTATCACATACCCATAGCCTTATGTATTCACAAATACAAAGAAAAAAAAATGGCATTTGATCAATTATAGATTAATGTTACTGTCAACAGGACACTACCCTGGTGAATGAAATGGTAGACACATAGGGATTTCCAAATGACTTGGCTAAATTGCTAAATGACTGTAATGGAATGGATTTCCTGACATTGTGGGGAGGGAGTTGACCAACAACACAGCAGGTGCTACTGGTGGGTTGTAGCCCTTGTTGGTATACGCGGCCATCTTACTGTTTGATTGATTGATTGAATACTTTATTAGTCAGAAATGTAAACAGCACGAGGTACAGTAAGACATACTACAAGCTACTCATTTTTATTACGCCTTCAGTATAATTTTACTGCAGCTTGTATACAATCTGTGTTTCTTATTTACCATCACCCAGGAGGAACTAAAAGGCTGGGTATGTAATAATCTAATGTAAACATTTAGTATCAAGCAAACTTCAAAATGCAGAGTTTACAAAGGGATATACAGAAAGGCAAAATGAGTAATTATTAGCCATGCTACCACAATAGAAAGGCAAAGAAAATACATAAGTACCTCTGCTCAGCCAGCTGATGCTGATTCTGGGCTAACTGGGCAAGTCCTCTTAGTGCCAAGCCTGGTGCAAAGTTAGGGTCAGATCCTAGTAGCTCAGATGATACCTGTCAAAGACACAGTCAACGATGGAAGCAATCATTATAACAGCAGTTACATGTCTTGTTTCTTATGATAAAATGCCGGTAGACTAACTTTTTAACCCTAGCATTGATTGAACGAGGAAAGGTAAGCATTTATAAATATAGCTGTAACACAAATACTGCCAATTTTCCCAAGTTGAGCAAGAATGTGTCATCATATTATACATCTTATATCATATAATATTGTCATATTACAAATGTGTATAAATGTAAAATGTGTACACGCTTTGGAGTTCAATTAACACTAAGGATTTTACTGTGTAGAAACAATGCAGAAGGTTAAAGGTATTTTACCTGGAGAGCATGGTCCACCTGTCCTTTATTCAGATACGCTCTTCCTTTAAAGGCCATCAGAACAGGATCATTTTTAGCACCGGGGATCTAAAGCAAAAAATAAATAAATAATCAAAATCAAAACCAGAAAAAGTATTACCAACATTTAGTATTCGCAATTCAACTTTTTTGTTCAAACTGCCAACAATGCAGGTGCTTGTGGGAAAACCGCTGTATAGTCAAAATAAAATAAACTCAGATGTGAGAAAAGAGAAATAGTTGACTGACAAGAATCAGAACTAGTCAAATTCAATGAAGGTCACAGATGAACCCCATGCTATATATAAACACTGACAGAGCGTGAGAGTGTGTACATGTGAACTGAACTGCAATACCAAAAATCTGTGAATTGTTGGAATACTTTTTCCATTCAAAATGGGCAGCAACAAAACCCCAAAACAAGATTTTGTCCTTTAGTAACAAGTGACTGAATCGGGAAGAGCAGGTTACAACTTCATGCAAGTGTCTTAAGGCCATTTTATGCTTTTAAAGCATCGCCAGAGTTTATTTCATCTTCCCATCCAATCAGATAATGCAACATTTTATGAAGTGTCTGCGATAATGGATTTTTCCAGAGGTACGCGACACCGATCCTCAAATATTTTTGTTGTGGCATTCACCTCTGTGAGCATCTCCAGAGCCTGGTCTGCAGCTTTCTCCTCCAAGCTCCTCACCAGAACCTCCAGTCTCATCCTCAGGAGGCTGAGCTTCAGTTTCTCATCTCCAGGCTCACACAAAGTCAGACCTATGAATGATGCAAGAAGACACACACGTTCAGAATCTCTCTGAGAGCTCAAACACAGCCTCAGGCCACACGGGAGACACAGCTAATGGTGATGCTAACTAATAAACAAATAATAATCATCATATTTTTTGGTGAATACTTAGGTAACAATATGAAAGTTTAAATGTCTATTTTAGGACTTGAAAATGGTTAAAACTGAGGAGGAAGGTTTGGTGTGAACAACAAAATTCATCTTCAGCAACACAAAAGTCGCAAGCTCTTGGTCATCGGTCACACGGGTGAAACACACCTTGGCTGCAGGATGTGGCACAGTCTGAGTATCTGTGCATTCTGAGCTGGGCCTGAGCCAGACTGGACCAGCCTGTACTGGAGGCCGTTTTCCTTAACCCTAATGAAAACACAACAGAAAGACACGTCACACACCAGCAATAAGGCAACAATAAAGTCAGTGTGTTTGATTCCTAAACAATTAACACAATATGTAAAATGATGATGACTTAGTAATATTGTTCCTGCTGTTCTACATAATGCCAAATCCCAGATTGAGGCTTTAACTTTTATATGAAATATTCGAGACTATTAAGATTTTATGGAAGATGCTTCTGAACATATTGCTAGTTTAACCACTTCAAATCTATAATAACCGAAAATAGCCTGATCTACAAGCTCTCAATGCGTCGCAGACGCATTGAGAGCTTATAGATCGGCTATTTTCGCTATGCAACATGCTTCCATAGAAGACATGCTGGTTTCTATGGAATCCAAATGACTGAAATCAGTCATGGCGACATTTCATTCAGGCAGCTTTTATCCAACATTTTGAAATCATTATTTTCAGCGTGTAAGATGCAATACCTTGTTCCAGCTCTTTAATGGCATCTATATATTTGCCCTCCTGCAGAGCTTTGGTGCCCAGACCTAGACGACCTAAACCACTGTCTGGGACCATTTCCAGGAGCCGGGCAAAACAGTTGCTTGCGTCCTCACCTAGGATACCTGGAACACACAGTATCACAGTTGTAACATTAGCTGTGCCTTTTACTGCCCATTTCTCAAGCAAAGTTTTCCACACACCGTTGTACGACAAAGTACAAAATAGGGCTTAAGTGGTAAAATAATTGTCAAACACAGAAGCTAAGCTTGTAGCTGGCTACCTGGTTATGGTATAAATATAATTATTGTCAATCATCTTTATCTGGCGTTAATGTGCTCTAAAGCAGTGGTTCCAATCACTCCCATTGCATGATGAAATGGGTCTCAAAGTCATATAAAGTCAAATAAACTAACATGATAAAAAATGTTGTGGTACTTATTGTAGTTTTGGTCATGTTAAATCAAATGGCTGTATTCATTTTACCTGTTTTGAGATAGTGAGAGCAGAGAACCTCCAGAGGATAACTCCGAGTCGGATAGAGGGACAGCATGGACTCGCATGCCTCTCTCATTTTGGCCTCTTCGTGTGGGAGCTACAGAGATGGAAGATTCAGTAACAACACAAGACCATTAAATGTGCCCTTCTTGTAGGGCTGGGCAATATGGACAAGTAAATCAAATGTCACCATATTTTTGATTAAAAATAAATATATATGTTTTATGCAAAAAAATAATATTGAGATATGGCATTAGATAATACTGCCATATCACGATATCATGATGATATAACAAGATATCGATATAATATATATATTGCCAAGCCCTGCCCTCTTGTAACCCATCTATGAAAATGCATGGCTTCTGAATGCACAGTACTGCATCCATCCTGATTATGTAAAAGCAAAATGTCAGGGGAGAGCGCTTACTTTGGACAGGCATTTGACAAAGTCGGCCGAGAGCGTCCTGTGGTCGTCTCCTGGCACAGGGTCGGTGAGAACCATGGCCCTTTCAAAGGCTGTGATTAACTGTCATCATAGAAAACAACAAGCAGAGCAGAACAAGTATTACACGTTCAGTGTTTCCCAGCCTGGTGTCTGCGCCAAAGATCACAGGGCCTTGTCTGTTTGAAGGTAGTCCAAAATATTAAACATGTTTCATGTTTTTCTATTTGATTTTTTTATTGCATGTCTGTCTGTATTGTATCTGCTTTGTTCAGGACCCCAGAAAGACTAGAGGCTAATTCATGTGTCTCTAATGGGGATCCTTTAGTAAACTTAAACATAAAATCATAACTTCATTTAATCAAGTCTGCCTGTATGTTCTAAATGTGATATGAGTCTAAATTGTCACGCCGAGAATCTAAAATTATGTCACTTTAACATAGCTAACGCCACATGTAAAATCTGTGTGAAGCACAGCACAGTACTGTTTATTTATTTATTTTAAGTGAAAAGCGTTCTGACAATCCAGCTATGTAGGAGATCTTATATTATGTGTCTCAATACAGAATTTGTGCACTTCTGAAGGCAATACCGCTCAGCATGAAGGGAAACCCTAGCCTGATTATCAGCCTGAAGCTGCGTGGAGCTTCAGTCTGACATTGGCTGCTGTGTCGGCGATTACAAGGGGGAGAGGATTAAAATTTCCCTAAACCAATCACAAGAGATCCACGGATCCGCCTACATCTGACGTCATCGCACAGCTTGCTTTAGCAGATATTCGCTGATTGGCTTGTCGTTAGACCCACCCCCACCTCCGACTCTGATTTGACAGGTTTTTCTTCGACCGTGAAAATCCATAGGCTCACATTATGACACCCGACCAAGAGGAGCAGTCCACTCAGAGAGTGGGCGGGGTCTATGGTCTGGAACCAGGCTAGGGAAACCCTGCTTGACGTTGCTTTTTGTTGCATTGTACACTGAGGGAAATCTTACATGTTGCAGAGTTTCATTGTCCTGCTCCTCTGAGTCGGTGCTGTCTGAGAGCATACAGATCATCTGCTTCCACAGCTCCAGTAACTCCTTCCTCTCCACAGCCTCCTCTTCTTTCAGCTCAATGAGCCGGAGACAAACCTTAGCCAACTGCAAAAACACGCACGCATAAAAGTTTGTAAATATGTTCTGCACTATAGCTAAAAAAAATAGTTGATTGACTGATTGACATGCATTTGTTAGACAAAGGTCACTAACATTCCCTCAACAGCTCTTCCTTCACACTTCTCACACATTACATAGTTACCTTTAAATATTCTTTGTCCGACTGATAGATGTCTGATAACTTCTTTATCACGTCATAACATTTGTTTTTGTCCGAGCTGTGAACGAAGAACGATACATTTTTTGACCACTTGCTTTGTATTTGAAAGGTAGCAAAAACCTGCCATCATGCCTTTCTATTCAATTATAGAACACATCTTTTACATATACATATACACTTGAATAAAAAGGTTAAAGCTACAATCTGTGCATTATTTTAACTAATTTGTATGGTACAGGATGTTAATACAATATAACTAGCACATCTGCAGTGATTGGAGGTGGTCTCCCTATTCTTCCACAACTACAACTACCGTAAAACTTCAAAGGACAGTGAAAACGGTGATACATCATAGACATAATATATGTAGACGCCGCAAACGCCACTGTATCATTAATGTCACCGCCATATTGGTCAGGGCAACTTCAAGTCCACTGCAAGAAATATTCCTGAGTTGTATATAAGTACCTGAGACAAATTTTCTTTGTGTTTCATAACCATTACTATTACTATCTTTAAGGGATAGTTCACCCACAAAATGACTTTTTTTCTATCGATTATTCACCCCATGGAGACTTGAATTCATTCATATTTTTTTGTTTTTGTCTCATTCCTAAGCCAATAATTTAATGACCGGCAGCTGTTCCGGTAGGAGACACAAAGAGTCTCCTTTGTGTCTCCTACCGGAACCGCTGCCTACCGGTCCGCTAGTCATCAAATTATTGGCTTAGGAATGCGACAAAAACAAAAAAATATCCATGAATTCAAGTCTCCATGGGGTGACTAATCAATAGGAAAAAAATGTTTTTGGGTGAACTATCCCTTGTAAGATAAGGTGTTTTGGTATGAAAACCCACATTTTTAACCAAGTGTTCTAGTATATCATAACATAACTGCATGAGTCTGACATTTGTAACAAACCAAACCGCAGCGGCCGATGCTGTATCTATGTGTTAAATGACTTTGATGTCACAGAGATCCCTCAGTAGCGTACCTGGCATACAGCTCAGTGAGCTTCTGGTAGACGTCGGGTAGCTCCGCTTTGAAGTCCCACTGGTCAGTCTTCTCATACAGATTAGCCAAGCCCTGAAACATAAATGTAACACAGATTACCTCTCGAGAATAATTACGGTAAGTTCAATGTTGCTGGCAGTGAACTTTTATGGGCTCTATACAAGAGCTGAATATGAGATGTAATATAATAAATATCATAATAAATCCTCATATATAATAAAAAAAATCACACCCTGTGTGAAGTGGGCGGTGTCTTGCTAGCTAATCACAATACTGAATGGAGTCAACCAATCATGTACAAAAAATAAATAAATTTATTTAAACACTCTTTATGATGGAAGAAACCATAACTTAAAAAAACAAATTTATTGTTTTTTTTTAAGTTATGGTTTCTTATATAGGGCTATGCACATGTGTCATGTGACACTGGCCAATCACAGTCCTGAATAGACTGTGATTGGCCAATCACGGTGCAGGGTTAGGCGGGGTACATTTTGGCCAATCACAGCGCAGGATTTGTTGTACAAATATCCAAACCTCACTTATAGGGGCGGTTTCACCGCCCAACAAAGCCCCCCAGAGGCTTCACTTCCTGCGTCAGCTTGAAAACGTTGGTGTGACTGGGCCCTGCCATGATGCTGCAATTATACAGAGCTACTGTACTGTGGAGAGAATCATCGCCTTCCAGTCACAGTGTGGAAGGGCAGCACAACCACGCTTAGCCACTTAAACCCTATATGTTTTGTCTGCACTTTGGTACCCTCCTCTTTCCCCACTCTACATAACATTTTTAGACAAAAATAGCAGATCTACAAGCTCACAATGTGTTGCAATTCGACACTGGCTTGTAGATCTGCCATTTTCGACTTGTAGATCTGCCATTTCATGACATGCCCAAAACAGGGACGTTAACGTTCAAGAGGTAGACAGGGATCAACTTGCTTTTGCATATCGGGCC
The DNA here is from genome assembly GCF_963280865.1 of Gymnoscopelus braueri. Taxonomy (NCBI): domain Eukaryota; kingdom Metazoa; phylum Chordata; class Actinopteri; order Myctophiformes; family Myctophidae; genus Gymnoscopelus; species Gymnoscopelus braueri. The sequence continues at coordinate 11,254,151 of NC_137608.1, read as the reverse complement.
TAGAGAGAATCAGCTGGTTAGTTTGTCTGTGTGAATGCATGTTTTGGAGTAGGCGGGCTCTAGACCGACAGGATGGCACTGGTGAAAATTCAGAATAGAAACCTGGCTTTTCAGAGGTACTGCAGAAAGCCTATTATACTTACTTACAGGACCACAGACAACGGTAGTCCCGCAGGGCTCTATACTTGGTCTGTTCCTTTTATCCCTCAGTCTTCACCAAATCTCTTTGCCGAAAATGGCCAATATACAAAGCTTCAAAACGTGTTGCAGAGCTTGTAGATCGATCGGCTTTTTTCGCTGAATGTTCGCCCCCCAGAATGGCCGCGGACCTCCATCCCAAAATATTTTGTCCCTCCCCCCGCCCCCCCAGAAGTTGTAACAGAGTTAAAAACGTTCGCTTTAAAAATTATATATTCAAAGATTTGCACACATTTTCACGATTAAAAAAAAAAAGATCTACAAGCTCATAGCACGGCACTCGGTGCCACGCTATGAGCTTGTAGCTCTGCTATTTTTTTAATAGCCAAAGAAATCTTAAAATGACAGATGCGTTCTCGGTCTTAAAGGGTTAAACAACATGCTACGGTCTTACCTGCCATGCCAGCAGCTGTTCAGGTTCCAGTTCGATAGCCTTCCTGTAGGCGGTCTGAGCCTGCTCCGGCTGGTCCAGCTCACACGCCGCCAAGCCGATGAACACCCAGGCATTATAGTTGTTCTTCTCAAGTTTCAAAACAGCCTAGAAGTGAAGTTGATATCAAATCAGTCAGCAACTTCAGTCTGATAGTGGTACCAGAAGAACCAATGAAGTAGAAAGAAAATGCAACAATAAAATCAACTGTTCCCTAGGTCAAGGGTTCCAAAACTTTTCAGGCCGCGACCCCCCAAAATAATCATATTTGAACTGGGAACCTCCCAAAATAATCATATTTGAACTGGGGACCCCCACCCTGACAAGCACTTGGAATTGTAGGCCTTACATTTAGTTTGACTCGGTTCCACAGATAAATACTGTGAAAATAGCCAAACTACAAGCTTGTAGATCGGCTATTTTCACAATGTTTGCCTCTTTCTTAAGTAATATCTGACAATTTGGCCAATTTGGTATTAAAAAGGTCTTAAAAGTCCTTAAATTGTGACTTTAGAAATGTGCAGATACTCCTGTATACACTTATACTGTATGTTGGTTTGTTTACGGTTGAGTGAGAAAACAATGCTGCACAATAAGCTGATCATCTGGGGAGTGGACCTCCCAAAACATTTTGGGACCCCAGGTTTGGGAACCACTGCCCTATGTGTACGCTGCAGGGTGGGTGTATGGGGTTCATGTTTATTACTTTGCAATGTTTAAGAGCCTCTTTGAATTCTTTGTTCTTAATGGCCTCCCTGGCACTCTTCAGAGCTGCTTTCACTTCTTTAGTGGACATCCTGAGGTGATCTGTGTGAAACCAACCGGATACAATTATTACAACCATATTGTGTATAAAGGATTCAAGATGCAAGAGGCTTGTCTCTCACTCATACAAGGTACAAGCAGTGACATGTTGTGTGGTGGGTCCCACAGACAACAATTACAATATAACAAGGTTATAATGATAATACTGGATGTAATGCAATTAAGAACATACAATGAGACAAAATCAAGTTGGCAATACAGGTAAAGAAAGACAGTAAAGCAAATATCTTAGCAGCGATGGGGAGTGTGCAGAGTATGGGTGGATATATTCTTGATATGGCTAGCTAAAAATAATATCCCTTAAATTATGTCACTTTGGGTACGTTATGAGCTTATGGGTCTGTAACTCTTAAGAGTGTACAAATGGAATATACTGTAAATACAAATGTGGTTCCATTTGAACACTTTCAGAGTAAGATTAACATAGATTTTTCCTTGAAATTGGAATGGTTCGGAATCACTGCTATATAGCTTTAAAAATTGTCTCTTTTGGGGGTCCCTGGCATATCTTTACAAATGGGGGTTCGTGGGCTGATATGTATCAATTTGGGGGTCCTTGACATGAAAACGTTTGGGAACTACTGCGTTATGTCATGCATCACAAAATGAGCTGTTCCCAGAAAGAGTAGGTGACTGGATGAATTAAAGAACCCCAATGGAAACAAACCATAGTGCTTTGCTGGGTTTAAAATCCTCTTAACAGACCTTGTATTGAACTGTACTTCCCTGTACTTGTCTTTTGCAAACTGTTCATAAAGTATTCAAACTAAAATAATAACACTTTGTAGCAAAGCAGCTGACAAACACATTTGACAGTTGTTAACATAGCTGGTCAAAACAAACCACCACTAACGTCAGCTTTCTACCTTTTTAAAATCACTATAGTGCTACATGTTAGCTTCCGTTAGAAGAAGCAGATGTTTTGAAACCAATAAGAGAACACATGGATTGATGTATTAGTAGTTTAGTAGTTGTATTGATAGATATCTACCTTGTTTCAGCTGCAGCCCAGTCACTGTAGTCAGTCTGGCTACATTCACTGTGATGTTGGCAACTTTGTTTCTTTGCTGAGTGACACGGAAGTACAAGCGTGCTTTTCAAAATAAAAGTAATCTTCTTCTTCTTGACTTTTTACAGCAGTAAAACAGTGCCTTGCTGCCACCTTCTGTGCAGCTCGGTGCAGTAATATATACACACAATTGTCATTTAATACCTTGTAGAAATGTGCATGATAACGGTAGGCGTTCTGAAAAATCAGTTAATAACAATACAATATTAATACTAATAATAATACAATATAATTATTAATACATATAATTATGTAATGATTATCTTATTACATAATCTTATTACAAGTATTATTATTATTATAGCTAATAAATAGAATAACACTTTTTCAATATATCAATATTTTTTTTTATAAAGAAGACAATGTAAAAATGTATAAAGAAAAAATGTATTCAGATCCAGTCTGATTCACTGTAAACACACATAAATAGGAACAACCACCACTGAGACACAAACACTATCATTGTACTATTTAGTCCCAGTGAGAAGAATCAGTGCAATGTCTCAAGAAGGTCTCCAGTTCCAGTGAAAGGTTTGTCTCAAAACACACCTGGACCTACTGAAGAAGACCTATTATAAACAATATTATGAACACATTCTGAGGCGATCCTGACTGATGGGACAATCTTGACGATGTCCCATCACTACAAATACATTAATAAAATATAACGAGAGGGGCTCTGGTGGTTCTGCGGTTTTCTTGTTCGTGAAAGACAGGAGGAACAAATTCACGATTGTCACGATTCAGAAGGATGTCCAAACAAACTGGTTATATGCATAAGAATGGTCAAATCTTAAAAATCTCTCAAAGTCGCAGCCTCGCAGTTAAAGGGATATTTCACTTTCAAAAAAACTTTGGGTCATTTTATCTTCTACTCTCAACCACTATCAACCTGGCATCCATATTGCACATGTCGTTCTCATTATAGGTGAAAACATCGCAACCCACAAAAACAGGTCCGCGAATACTGATATATTATTGATTTCAGCAGTTACATTTCCAAACATGACCTGCTTTAATTACTTCAGTCTATATTAGTAGCTTAATGACTAGTATTAAAATTCAATTGTCTTTATTATGTCCAATGTATTTGTATTTAAGTTCAAAAACTTGACATAAGTATAACTAAAAAATGCATTTGAAATTAAATAAAATTTTTACTTTTCAGGTTTCCAATAAAAAAATAGAAAAAATAAATCAGGATTCCAATTCAAAAATAGCAAAAAATGCAGATCTACAAGCTCAAAACGCGTCGCAGTGATTGACTATTTTTGCTAATTTTGTGTGAATGGTGAAATACAGCAATAATTTACGAAAAAAGTTAAAATACGGAGATAAGAGGTGTCTGACAGTATATGCAATGTGGCCCTCTGGAGTGAGTGTGGAAATATAGTGGCCCTCTCCATCATCAAAGTTGCCCACCCTGTTGTAAACACTGCTACAGTATATACGGTACATCACAATGAATCCTTCAGCCACTCCTCAATAGCTCTCTCATTGGCTAATGGATCTTTCTGCCAGTCCACGTGCCACCTGAGGTTGGCGATGGTCCGGCTGTAGTTGGTTCCCAGACTCTGGCGCCAGGAGGTAAACTGCTGTCTGTTGTAGAGGTGAACAGCTTTGGAAACGTTTGGATAGTCTAGAATGCTACGCAGTTGCCAGTCCAGATGAGCCCAGGCGTCAGGGAACTTGAGCACGACGTCGTGAAGTTCTCCCTTGTCCAACGTTAGGTCTGAAAATGAGAGAGGAAGCATGAATCAGTGACTGAAAAGAGACTACACCCGCTTGTGTGACCGTACCCTCATCACTGCAGTGACAGTAGGTCACAGAAACTGAAGATTTGAGAGGGGCGGTGCAGTTTTAACAATGTTTCATTATGAACAGGCAACATTTTACTCAAGCAACAATACATCAAATGTTTGTGTTGTTGAGTATGAGAGACAAACTAGTGGGCTGATGCCATTAATAATTTTGTAGTTTTTACATGGTCCTTCTCTCCACTCTGTAGGCCGAGGACAAAAAACACACACAAAAAAACTCTCTACCAGGCAACAGCCAGACCAACCACTGGGACTTCTGGTACTCTTGATGGTCAGTCCACCCCTGCATCTAAGTCACATTTCTGTGCTGTCGTGATTCAAAGTTTTGGCTTCCTCTAACCAATCCTCAGTCCTTTTAACAAAAAAAAGGGGAGAAATAATCCAGTTTAGGTTGGTACCAGTGTTCTTGGTCTGCATTTTGTTCCTCATCGTTAAAGGAGAATTTTGGACTAAGGTTTTCTTACCTTTTCTATGACGTTATGATATCTTAGGATGAATGGTACAGTAGAAAAATGTCATAACTCCATCCCAGGTCCGCCACAGCTTAAAACGTGCGCCAATAGGCCTTGCGCTAGATCGTGTATTTTAATAGCTTTTTTTACGTTTTGTTTTTGGTGAGATCTGACGTTTATAGTGACAGAACACTATGCAAAAAAATAAAAGTCTCGCTAAACAAGATTGAAATCTCGAGATTTCGATCTCGTTTAGCGAGACTTCTGTTTTTTTTTTTGGTTTGTTTGTTCTTTTACAGTGTTCTGTCACTATGAACGTCAGATCTAAAAAAAAAAAAAGCTATTAAAATACACGATCTAGCGCAAGGCCTATTGGTGCACGTTTTAAGCTGTGGCGGACCTGGGATGGAGTTAAGAAATTTTTCTACTGTACCATTCATCCTAAGATATCATAACGTCATAGAAAAGGTAAGAAAACCGAGGTCCAAAATTCCCCTTTAAGGAATAAAAGCAGCACAGCTGTATTCAACTCAATGAACGCCCCAAGCAGTTGAAATTAATATTCTCCAAATTACAATCAACATCCTTAAGATAAAAATGTCCTTCACTTTTGCAGTCAATAGTCCAAGCTTGTACTACCTTGCATTTATATGCCTGAATGTGCCTTATAGTCTTTTCAATGTACTTCTTTACTTCCCTCCTGTGGCCACCTTCAGTAACTGCGCCCTCTTACGGGTTCTCATAAGCCCTTTTCCCTAACCTCTCGTCACCAGTCTTTCCACCTCGGAGGAAAGCCTGGTATTCGTTATTAATGGCCCGTGTGATCCGGTCTAGGCCAGGTCAACTGAAAAGAAAAAGCAATTCCTCTTTCCGGAATATGCCGTTCCGGTTTGGCGGAGCCTCTTTGTTTTGGTTCCCCCTGTTTGTTTCCCCAATCCCTATTTAAATGGAATAGAATTTCCCCGTGGGATAATAAAGGTAGACAGACGCTAAATAGTCTCCGGAAATACACTCACATTTATATTTAAAAAATAAGCTAAACTACGCCGCATCAAGGATTTTATTAGGTAGGCCTGCGGACAGACCTATTTTGGGGTGAAGTCTTTCCGGATTTGCTGTTCCGGCCACCTGATGACGCGGATGACGCGCCTGGTGACGTAGGGTTACTTACGCTCCCGACCGGATCATAGACCCGAAAAGGTATGCTTCCCAGGCTACCTTTTCCCCCCCAACAAAAAATTACATTAAATCAATTATCCAATTATCCTTTGCTAGCTTTGGACTTTCACATTTTGATTGCAATTTTTTACACTTGAATAATTGGCATTGGTTACATTGGTTCTCAAAGTGGGATCCGGGGACCCCCAGGGGTCCTTGATGGGGTACCAGGGGGTCCCCAGTAAAAGTAGTTAATATAGCGTCACAATCATTTTAACCATAGTTTATACTTTGGCTATTCGAAAATAGCACCGAGTGCATAGCACCGAGTGCCACGCTATGAGCTTGTAGATCTGCCATCTTCGAAAAATCCCTGGCAATTTTGTTTTTGAGATGGCGGGGGGTCCGCAGCCAAATACATATCATTTTGGAGGTCCTTGACATGAAAAAGTTTGAGAAACACCGGTCTATTGGTATTATAGATCTTCTGCTCTGACAGGGTGAGTCAGCGGAATGATCGACTTCTTTCTCGTGTCTCTGGACAAGGCCTTCCTCATGTCATAGGCGTCCTCGTCGGGCTCTCCGTTGCATTCCTTGTAGTACCCTACCACCGTCCTGTAGACGCTGTAGCCCAGCCGTCTGTACATGTTCACCGCTACCTGGTTGGACACTCGCACAAACAGGTCCACGAAGAACGCGCCTTTCCTCTCCGAAATCTCCTCCAACATGTCCATGAGCTTGGCCGCCACGCCCAGCCTCCTGAACTCGGGGGCCACGGAGAGGGCGGTGACGTGGCCGTGCCACTCCTCCCTGGCCACCGAGCCCTCCGCCTTGCCGATGATGTAACCCATCAGTTCGCCGCCAGGAGCCTCTGCCACGATGAAGTACTCGGGCCAGTGGGCCAGGTACTGGAGGTAGAACGGGATACCGTAGGTCTCCGTCAAAGGATCCAAGTTGATGTTGTTGAATTTAAACAGGTCATCGCAGGTGAACGGTCGTAGTGTTGTCATCTTAGCTTGCTGCTGTACTGTCCTATTTTACTTCAGCCAAAAAGCTGGTTAAGCGCCAGAGCAAAAATAAACACAAGATAACATTGCAAGATATAACAAACTAGAACCAGCCTGTGATGTCAGTGATCTATGACCTCAGTTATCTATGACATCATCATGACGTGTGACTCCAAATTTGGGCAAGGTTGTAGCCCAATGCGAGCCAACATTGACTTCCATAATTTATAGAAGTTAAAGTTAAAAATGTATAAAACATAATGTGAAAGAATTTTATGGAGGTACTTCTGTAACCTACTGGCAGTATACACAAGACATTTGATGCTGATCTGTCCAGTGTTTCAGAACGTTTTATTCTGTTTAAAGTAAAATATATTTGTAAAAGGAATTTTAAAACAAAATATTAGGAGGCCTGGATAGCAGCCTGACACCCAGGTGTTGGTCTTGGCTGGGCACCTTGCATGCTGTTTATTTTGATCTTGCCATTTGTAAGCTGCTCTGGATAAGAGTGCCAAATGTCTAAATTGTAACTGACATCGGAATGCTAGGGTACAAGGTGGGGTCTTAAGAGGTGAGTTTTTAAGACTAGTGGTGGGAGACACGGGGGGGGGGGGGGTGAATGATCCATCCGACCCCTACAGGAACATACCAAAGAGCTGTGGAGGGATACTCAGGCCGTCACCATATGCGATGTACTTCCACCGAGCAGTTCTCAGCATGTACGTGGAGGCGTTGACATTACAGCCGTGGTATTCACTCAGAACCCAGTCTGGATGAGGAGGATTCTGGTGAGAGGTGGTCCTGGCCGCCGACAGCAGGGGAAGGAGGGAGTAACCGCTGAGGTCACCTGGAGCTGAGATGCCTGCGACCTCTAAAAAAACACAATGAGGTCATTGTTGCACCAGAACCAAACAACGTACAGCTTCTCTTATTCCTGTGCTTCTACACAAGTGGTTCCTAAACGCTGTGCCGTGAGACAAGTCCAAGGTGTGCCTTGGTAGTTTGTAACAACCACACATTATTATTGCAATATACAATAAATAAACTATACAAAAAGTTTTTTTTTTGTATAGTTATAAATGTATCACTAAAGTACTTTTTTAAATTGTATTTATTTTATTTACTATTTCAGTACTTTGTGCACACACATTTTTCCCAATATAGAGGCAAATTCTATACCCTAAAAGACTTAACCACTTTTCAACCTGGCTTTCTCTTTGGGGCATGTCATTATAGGCAAATATTTTATTTAAATCGATGTATTTATTTAGCTAGTTATTTTCCCGACACGTTGTGATCTATTTTCACTATGAATGACATTATGTGTTTGTCCATTGGTGTGCCCCTTGGTCATTTTGTTTGTTCTTGTGATTTTCTTACCCAGTATAGTGGGATAGAGGTCAACCAGGGACACGGGCTGGTTCGCCAGCAGGCCGGACATCAGTCCAGGGCCCATGATGAGAAGGGGCACATGGGAACTGCCCTCAAACATGGACATCTTGTAGTACTGCCGGTGCTCCATGGCCAGGTCTCCGTGGTCGGCCGTGAAGATCACAACGGAGTTGTTTAGAATCCCGGCGTCTCTGAGAGCTGAAATGACCTGACCTGGGGGGAAAAAGAACACATAAGAGCGAGAAGACACAAGGTGACAAAGACAGAGACACAGTGAAGACATTTGACTGAATGAACAGGTGTGTTTTTAGACAGGATAACTTGGAAAAAGAGAATGCGAGCACTCATCAGTTGAATAGTGATCGGGTGCACGGTTCAGATCACACACGGACGTTTCAGCCGAGACGTCCGTGTGTGTGATCTGCTGCTGGGGCTACACAATAAAAAAAGAGATCCTAAAAAGGATCAAGTGAGTGCTGGAGATCTTTTCAAAGAGTGTTTGTAGACACACTCGTGCACTCGTGCTTCCCATGGACCCTATGCTTAGCTGACCGGATTCCCACGGGTTCTACACTATATATCTTCGCGAGAGAATAGCCGATCTACCAGCTCACAACGCGTTGTGAGCTTGTAGATCGGCTATTTTTGGCCAATGCCAAATTTTTGTCAATTTTCACCTATATGCCCCCAGGTTGAAAGTGTTAAGTGTCCTTTTCATTTACACACACTAACAAACCACTCGTCCACTCACCTAGCATGGTGTCCGTTTCAGCACACATGGCATAATAGAACGCCCGGATGTCTCTGATCTCCTCCTCGGTGAAGTCTCCAGTACAGTTCTTGGTAAAAGAGGTATAGTAGTCGACAGGGTGCATGGCTGACACCGGCAGCCATTTGGGAACAGAGATGAGATCAGAGGACACCTGTGTAGGTAAACGTAAGGATCAGGTTCAACATGTTAATGTAATCCTAATAACAATGGTACTAAGAATCCCTCCTGAGCTACTGTATATTTGAACCACATGAACCCTAGCATCCCTATTCTGGTTGACCGTCCGCGTGCCCAGTCTATGTGGATAATTTAAATGCATAGGAAGACTTGCAGGTACGTGCAAATGTACTTGTACAGATAGAACAACTAAATGGAACAACTCTTTTTTTCCTTCTTTTTAAGAAGCAATTAGAAATTTCGAAAACAGCAAAGTTCCAAAAAGAGCACACAGTAAAAATACTGAGTGTTAATCACGGGTCCATTTAGTTACATTTGTACAGTAGGTACATTTGTACATACCTTCTTTTTATAATGCCTTATAAGCGCATTATAATGCATTATAAACACGATTATACCTTTTATTGAATAGTACAGTTGAGAATGACAGGAAACATGGAGAGAGACACAGGGAGTGACACGCAGCAAAGGTCGTCAGGCTCGGACATCGAACCTGCGACTCACTGTCTACACAGTATATGAGGTATGGGCCTTAACCACTAGGCCATCGACACCTCAGAACACACCTTTTTAAGCCAATACGGGGAAGTGCGAAACGTGGATCCGCCCGCAGTGGGACCCAGGGAGTCGGTTCTGTAGGTGTGCGGCAGGTTGAGGCCCAGGTAGAGAGCGAAGGGCTGGCGTTGAGATGCGGCTGCAGCGCGGTGGATCCACTGGGTGGCTCTGTCTGTGGTCTCCCAGTCTTTGGTCATGACCCTCACTGTGGACGCGTTGCCCACGAGCTGCGTCACAGGCCTGCCCTCTTGGCGCAGCAGGAAGCCAACGTCTCGTGTCCAGGCCTCGACTCGATTACTAGGAGGACGGTCATACAAACAAACAGACAGACAAACATGAATGTCCACAACCAGGGTTGCCAGATCTGCTTATTATAATTTCCCGCAAGATTTTATTTGAAAATAGCCGATCTACAAGCTCACAACGAGTCACATCGCGACGTGTTGTAAGCTTGTAGATCTGCTATTTTCAAATAGCTGATGTATATGTTAAAGTGCTCATGTGGCCCATAGTCGCTTCTTTTGGGCTGGTTTTCCTAGACCTGGTTGCTTGTTTCTCTCACAGAATCTGGCAACGCTGACCTTAACCCTAAAGCGCAATACGTGCTTTCCAAAGTTTTCGGAAAGGGGAGGCTTTCCCATCAATAGCCTTAAAAATAAACTGATACCAGTGCCTATTTCTTCTCTCAGAGAGGGAGGACCAACCTACCCTTTCGTAGAGGGTACAATGTATGTGACCTTAACCCAACCTTAACACTTTAAGCCTAACCCTATTTCTAAAGCCTGAGACTGCTGTTGTTTGTGCTAAAACTGCAGTCTCTGGCACTGCATGAACCCACTATTGCCACAACGTGCAAACACTTACATACCACACCCACTAACACATGGCAACAACAAACCAACACCATCACACACACCACTTATGAAAATAAACACCCGCCCCCCAAACACACATAAACATGAACACAAAAACACACACATGCACGCATGCAAAAACACCCCACACACATACTCACACAAGTATAAATAGACACAGAGAAGACAAACTGGAAAAAGGTCACATGAGAAGTCCGTGTGGAGAAGTGGAAATGTGTGAAAAACAAACGACATGGTTGTTATTCCAGACATTTATGTATGGAAACACAATCTGTGACCACACACTATCGTGCGGTCGCACACTCATCCATTTAATTTATTATAAAATCAGAATCGATCATTTAATAAGCTAATCGATTAATAATTGATCCCTGTTTTGGGATATTAAATATGGGGCCCTATTTTCGCCGGTGCCTTACCCATTATCCCTAAACTTCTTTGCCATTTTTAGCTATTTTTAAAAACATTTTCAAATAGTTCAACTAGCCGATGTACATCGATACGTTGTGAGCTTGTAGATTGGCTATTTGAACTATTTGAAAATGTTTTTAAAAATAGTACAAAATGGCAAAGAAGTTTAGGGATAATGGGTGAGGCACCGGCGAAAATAGGGCCCCTAGCGTATTTTGGCCATAATACATTATTTATTTTAGATTTTTGGTGTCGGTTGTTGTCAGTCATTTCTTTGTGTATTTAAGTTTTTACCATACCTGCCCTCGTGCAGGCCTAAAAGCCACACAATTAAATTGTTAAAATCGCAATCATTTGTATGACAATTAATAGTCAAGTAAAATGTCATAATCGAGACAGCCCTACATACTGTACCTGGCCAATAAACGGATTCTGATGACAGTTGTGCCTATGGTGTAAAGTAACTAATTACATTTACTCAAGTACTGTACTTAAGTACACTTTTGAGGATGTTTTACTTTACTGGAGCGTTTCTAATTTTCTATACTTTTGCTTCTACTCCACAACATCTCAGAGGCAAATATTGTACTTTTTACTCCACTACAATGACTTTGTAGATTTGGATTATTATTACAAAACATGCATTAACCACTTCAGCCCTGTGCATACTTAGGCTATTTGAAATAGATCTACAAGATCTACAAGCTCACAACGCGTCGCTTTGCGACGCGTTGTGAGCTTGTAGATCTGCTATTTTCAAAACATTTTTATACATTTGGAGACTTGTGAAATGGGACATTCTGCAAAATGAGCACTTTTACTTTCAGCGCTAAGTGTATTTTAATGTGAATACTTTTGTACTTTTACTCAAGTACATTTTTAATACCGGACTTTTATTTGTATTTCTACATTGTGGTATTGGTACTTAAGTACAAAATGTGAGTACTTCTTCCACCTCTGTGCCTACCTTACAGAGTGACTCCCTGAGGTGTAGTCCAGCTTGCCCATGCTCTGGGTGCGATAACCATTCTCCTCCAACACGTCCATCCAAGTGGTGGCGTTGGCGTCCAGGCATTTGTAATTGTTCCACGACTGAGTCAGGTGAACAAACTGGCCGCTCCACATTGCTAAGAAGAACAAATACAAATATTTGTTATTATTACTATTATTAATTTATTTCTGTAGCACATGGGGGAATAGAAGAGCACAGGATGGCGTATATACACTGCTACTAGTGTTTGACAAATAATAAGAGAATTTGATTCATGCATGCATAGCTATGGTACAAAATATACAATCCCTATTCATAACATTAGTAATCACAGACTTCATCTTTGACAATAACAAGGTAAATGGTGAATTAAGTTATCAATAATTCTCTGATAGAAGGCAGCAGATCGAGCCACACTAAAAAAATATTTTAAAAAATCTTTACAGAATGACAAGGGAAGATTACAATAAATAAAAATCTCTCAAATCTACCATTACGTAAAAAGAGAGGAACAGCTCATTATATGCCAACAATGTTATACAGGTAAAGCCCTGGCCCAAACAGGGGTTCTGGACCCCCAGGGGGGTCCCCAAATTATTTTGGGGGGTCCCCAGATGATTAGCTTAATGTGCAACATTGTTTTCTCACTCAACAGTAAACAAACCAACATACAGTATAAATGTATAGACAGGATATCTGCACATTTATAAAGTTACAATGTAATGACTTGTAAGACCTTTATTAATACCAAAGTGGCCAAATAGTCAAACACCACGTAAGAAAGAGGCAAACATTGTGAAAATAGCCGATCTACAAGCCCACAACGCCTCCCACTGCGAGGCGTTGTGAGCTTGAGGATCGGCTATTTTCACAATGTTTATCTGTGGAACCGAGTCAAACTAAATTTGATTCCCACAGGTCCAAGTGCTTGTCAGGGTGGGGGTCCCCAGTTCAAATATGATTATTTCGGGGGGTCCCCAGTTGAAATATGATTATTTTGGGGGGTTTGCGGCCTGAACAGGTTTAGAACCCTTATCCTAATGTATATACTGTACCTGCTCTGGAGGGGCAGCAGATAGGGGAGTTGGTGTAGGCATTGGTGAAGGTGGTGCCAAGCTCTCTGAGGTACTGGATGTATGGCAACTGCACCACTCTACTGCCAGGATCAAAGCTTAGTCGCCCATCCTTCATTTAAGAAAGAAAGAAAGAAAGAAATATTGTATGGTATGAATCCTAATGTTATTACATATTTACTATAAACAAAAGATGTCAAAGAATACTGCAGCCTGCTCTAGTAAGGTTGCATGCAGTATTATTATTTTTTATATCTTTTGTACATAATAAGTGTTTGTATTTGATGATGACATGTATTATTGTTATTTTTTGTATGCTATGTTGATGGATTGAATACATAGGACCACAATGGAAACAAGTCCCCAGGACTTTTTGGGGTTATCCTTTTAGCTTTAATGTCTGACTGTACTACGTGATGTTTACATTTCTGACTAATTAAGTATTCAATCAATCAATCAATCAATCAATCAATCAATCAAAAGGAAACAGAAAAGCATATTTTTTCCACTTCATATAGTAGCAAAGCAACAGAGAGGTACTTACAAATGCATCAGACATCACCAGAACAATGTTGGGTCTGGTGGTGGAATCATTGTGACTAATAACCTGGCCATAATAACTTTGTGTCAGTAAAATCAAAGTAAACACCAGATACATCACTATACCTTTCAACACTACAACAACAGTTCATGCTAAAGCTGATATACTCTGTCTGTCATCACGTCCGGGGCTAATGTTATATTTTCTGATCTACTCTTAAACTTCAGAAATCAGAATGTAAACATAAACACACTTTCTAACTCAGCAGTAACTCTGTAGTGAAACGTCCAACACTGTACTGCGATTTTCTTCTGCCTAGTGCCTCCTGTTGCCAGATGTTGTAAGAGAAATAAGCAGCCAGGTCTATGAAAACAAGCCCAAAGACCCGCAACCTGCAACTACCAATATTATACAAGCACATTTTTATGAAAAGCCCGAAGTCGCTTATAATAAGCAGACATGGCAACACTGCTTCTTCCCCACTCTACGTCATGTGACACAGTCACTTTGTGATTTGCATATTACCCATGGTGCATCCCGGCAAACTACACGGAAAAGACGTTTGATTGAGAAATAAACTATGATTTGGGTCACGTCGTGTCACCTCGTTGTGACCACGCTATTGTGTGTTCATGAACTTCATGGCTCTGTTTAAAAACGTTTTAATTTTATTTTGGGTCACAACCGTCACCGAGAAAAGTGTCTGTATAGGATTGTTTATAAAGGCTGTACTGTGATGTTTCTTTTTGGTTGGTCCGATGGCAGTGAGATCACAAATGATTGCTACAGTCAGTTACAAAACTCCTTGTTTCTTCTCTACCCTCTCCCACTGCCGACCTTGACCAGCCTTTTATTGTGGGATCGCTAAAGCGATCACACTAATGTTATTGCCACTATTTGTGGGATCGCTAAAGCGATCACACTACTGTTATCTTCACCGTTTTTGGGACAGTTTTTTGGCCCCTAACTAGTCCTTCATACTTTTAGCTACAAACTCCGTTCCAACTCTTCAACGTTCGGCCTACTCAGGACATGTCGGCTACCATTTGAATTTTTGAAATAATTTGTACTTTTAGAGATATTTCACTTTTTACTGCTAAAAAAATCCCATTCATTTCAATGGGGAAATTCATACTTTTAGCTAGAAACTCCGTTCCAACTCTATAACGTTCAGCCTACTTAGGACATATTGGCTACCATTTGAATTTTTGAAATAATTTGTACTTTTAGAGATATTTCACTTTTTACTGCTAAAAAAATCCCATTCATTTCAATGGGGCAATCCTATTTAGCTACAGTGGAGCCTAGCAACTGCTTATTAGACCCTAGCAACACCATATTAGACCATAGCAACCACCTATCATACCCTAGCAACCACCGATTAGACCCTAGCAACCACCTTTCTAACCTAGCAACCACCTGTTTTACCCTAGCAACCACCAATTAGACCCTAGCAACCACCTATTAGAACCTAGCAACCGGCTATCAGAACCTAGCAACCACAGTTTTACCCTAGAAAACTACATTTTACACTATTCAACACCGACAAACCTTTAGAACCGTAGACCTTTAAAACCTTTAGAACCTTTCAAACCTTTCGAACCTTTCGAACCTTTCGAACCTTTCGAACCTTTCAAACCTTTCAAACCTTTAGAACCTTTCAAACCTTTCAAACCTTTCAGACCTTTCAAACCTTTCAAACCTTTCAAACCTTTCAGACCTTTCAAACCTTTCAAACCTTTCGAACCTTTCAAACCTTTCGAACCTTTCAAACCTTTAGAACCTTTCAAACCTTTGGAACCTCTTAAACCTTTAGAACCTTTCAAACCTTTCAAACCTTTCAAACCTTTCAAACCTTTCAAACCTTTAGAACCTTTCAAACCTTTAGAACCTTTCAAACCTTGAGAACCTTTCAAACCTTTCAAACTTTTAGAACTTTAAACCTTTCAAACCTTTAACACTACTAACAATATCAATACCCAATACCATCAACATTCTTAGCGATCCCACACTGTTTCTTCAGGAACAGTACTTTCTAGTTGTGGGATCGCTAAAGCGATCACACTAATGTTATTGCCACTATTTATTATTCCCACCGTTTTTTGGCGGCTAACTAGTCCTTCATACTTTTAGCTACAAACTCCATTCCAACTCTACAACGTTCGGCCTACTTAGGACATATCGGCTACCATTTGAATTTTTGAAATAATTTGTACTTTTAGAGATATTTCACTTTTTACTTCTAAAAAACTCCCATTCATTTCAATGGAGAAATTCATACTTTTAGCTAGAAACTCCGTTCCAACTCTATAACGTTCAGCCTACTTAGGACATATTGGCTACCATTAGAATTTTTGAAATCATTTGTACTTTTAGAGATATTTCACTTTTTAAATAGTAAAAATACTTAAAAGTTGATAAAAAGAGTAAAAATACTTAAAAGTTGTAAAAATTAGTAAAAGCTACTTTAAAGTAAATAAAGTGACTAAAAATACTTTAAAGTAAATACCTTGAGTAAAAATACTTAAGAGTACTTATATTGAGTAAAAATACTTAAAAGTACTCAAAATGAGTAAAAAATACTTAAAAGTTGAAAAAAATAGTAAAAATACTTAAAAGTTGTAAAAATTAGTAAAAGCTACTTTAAAGTAAATAAAGTGACTAAAAATACTTTCAAGTAAATAACTTGAGTAAAAATACTTAAAATTACTCAAAATGAGTAAAAATACTTAAAAGTTGAAAAAAATAGTAAAAATACTTAAAAGTTGATAAAAATTGTAAAAATACTTAAAAGTTGTAAAAATTAGTAAAAAATACTTTAAAGTAAATAAAGTGACTAAAAATAATTTAAAGTAAATACCCTTAAGAACCTTTCAAACCTTTAGAACCTCTTAAACCTTTAGAACCTCTTAAACCTTTCAAACCTTTCAAACCTTTCAAACCTTTCAAACCTTTCAAACCTTTCAAACCTTTAGAACCTCTTAAACCTTTCAAACCTTTCAAACCTTTCAAACCTTTAGAACCTTTCAAACCTTTCAAACCTTTAGAACCTCTTAAACCTTTCAAACCTCTCAAACCTTTCAAACCTTTCAAACCTTTAGAACCTTTCAAACCTTTCAAACCTTTAGAACCTCTTAAACCTTTCAAACCTCTCAAACCTTTCAAACCTTTCAAACCTTTCAAACCTTTAGAACCTTTCAAAGCTTTAGAACCTTTAAAACCTTTCAAACCTTTCAAACCTTTCAAACCTTTAAACCTTTCAAACCTTTAACTCTACTAACACTATCAATACTCAATACTATCAACATTCTTAGCGATCCCACACTGTTTCTTCAGGAACAGTACCTTCTAGTTCAGTATTACTGTTAGCATTATTATTATATTTATATTCTTATTAGTATTATTATTGTGGGATCGCTAAAGCGATCACACTAATGTTATTGCCACTATTTATTATTTATATACTATATTCCTGCCGTTTTTTGATGGCTAACTAGTCCTTCATACTTTTAGCTACAAACTCCGTTCCAACTCTTCAACGTTCGGCCTACTCAGGACATATCGGCTACCATTTGAATTTTTGAAATCATTTGTACTTTTAGAGATATTTCACTTTTTACTTCTAAAAAACTCCCATTCATTTCAATGGAGAAATTCATACTTTTAGCTAGAAACTCCGTTCCAACTCTATAACGTTCAGCCTACTTAGGACATATTGGCTACCATTAGAATTTTTTTAATAAGTTGTACTTTTAGAGATATTTCACTTTTTAAATAGTAAAAATACTTAAAAGTTGATAAAAAGAGTAAAAATACTTAAAAGTTGTAAAAAATTGTAAAAGCTACTTTAAAGTAAATAAAGTGACTAAAAATACTTTTAAGTAAATACCTTGAGTAAAAATACTTAAGAGTACTTATATTGAGTAAAAATACTTAAAAGTACTCAAAATGAGTAAAAATACTTAAAAGTTGAAAAAAATAGTAAAAATACTTAAAAGTTGATAAAAAGAGTAAAAATACTTAAAAGTTGTAAAAATTAGTAAAAAATACTTTAAAGTAAATAAAGTGACTAAAAATAATTTAAAGTAAATACCCTTTAGAACCTTTCAAACCTTTAGAACCTCTTAAACCTTTAGAACCTCTTAAACCTTTCAAACCTTTCAAACCTTTAGAACCTCTTAAACCTTTCAAACCTTTCAAACCTTTAGAACCTTTAGAACCTTTCAAACCTTTCAAACTTTTACAACCTTTCAAACCTTTAGAACCTTTCAAACCTTTCAAACCTTTCAAACCTTTCAAACCTTTAGAACCTTTCAACCCTTTAGAACCTTTCAAACCTTTAGAACCTTTCAAACCTTTAGAACCTTTCAAACCTTCAACACTACTAACACTATCAATACTCAATACCAGCAACATTCTTAGCGATCCCACACTGTTTCTTCAGGAACAGTACCTTCTAGTTAGTATATAAACGAGTGGTGTAAAAAAGAAACTAAGTACATTTACTTAAGTGCTATACATAGGTACAATCCTAAGGTATTTGTGCTTTACTTGAGTATTTCCAATTTCCAATACTTTTACTTCTACTCCACTAGAAAGCTTGAAAAGCCTTTTGTGATGACGAATGCTGCAATCAGTGTTTTCTGGGTAAGCTTTCAAAAGGATCAACAAATTGGAAAAATAGTTAAACTATGGGTGCATCAGTAGCTGTAGTATACAACCCTCGTAGACGTATTTATGATTCTGACGTTTTCAATCTACGAGAGTTGTAGGGTGCACTTCCCATAGTGACCTGGACTTTCTGCACTATGCCCCGTAGACACTCCAAACATTGTACAAAATGAAAATAAAGGCGCTTACCGCCGAGCCCCAAATGTTAACTGGGTCTACGGGGTAGTAGTGTAATGTAATAATCCATATCTTTCAATAAAGAAGTGTTTTAATGCCGTCTGTGGCCGAACGCCATTTTTTCACCCTCGTTTACTTCCTGTTTACATTTAGTGTAATTCCGGGTTTCACCGGATGCGCCCCCTCACTTCACGTCACTACCGCCCATTGGGAACTTCCGACAGAATCGGCCACAGACGGCATTAAAACACTTCTTTATTGAAAGATATGGATTATTACATTACACTACTACCCCGTAGACCCAGTTAACATTTGGGGCTCAGCGGTAAGCGCCTTTATTTTCATTTTGTACAATGTTTGGAGTGTCTACGGGGCATAGTGCAGAAAGTCCAGGTCACTATGGGAAGTGCACCCTACAACTCTCGTAGATTGAAAACGTCAGAATCATTAATACGTCTACGAGGGTTGTATACTACAGCTAGGTGCATCAGCAGGCCTAACGAAGGCATATCGAATCAGGTAATAACGAATGCCCTGTTTTTAAGAAGTCTGCATCTGCACCCAGTATTACAGTTACTGTAACAGGTGTAAGGTAAACCTTACTGGACACTTGTATTGCAATAAAATCCGGACGTAGTGACATTCACTTCCGACTCAGGTATGATCAGGGGGGTGCCGGGGTGGACATTTCCTGGCAAGCAAATCTGTATTGCCGAATACAGTCATACTTTCATTTCTGTTATCGGAATCAGTGGGTTCAAATAGTGCTGGCATCCTGTCTTTGGGACTGTTTGGAGTTAGCGTTTTTATTAATTTACCACTCACCTGGTCTATGTAGGCACCATGGTCTGGTCTATGTAGGCACCATAGTCAGCACCATAGCCAGCTACATAGCTGACTATGGTGCTGGCTATGTAGGCACCATAGTGAGCTACATAGTCAGCTTAATAGCTACATAGCTGACTATGGTGGTGACTATGTAACTGACTTTGGTGCTGACTGGTGCTGACTATGGTGCTAAATATGTAGGCACTATATTGCCATAGTCATCACCATAGTCAGCTAATCTTGCAAACTTTGGAAGCCAATCTTAGCCAATCAGAATGGAATATGAAAAATCAAACCACTTAACTATAGAAATACTTTGTGCCGATTTGAGTGATGTTTGGACAAAAACTGTAAGAGTAATAGGCAAAAATGTGTTTTGCAAAAAACAGCCTGCTGGTGGCGATGTGAAAAATGAGGGCAACTGGTTATGCTTCGGCCTCCAGGGAGTTTCACGCCGATCAGTCCAACGGTGCCATAGATTAGCTGTTAACAGATGGACGGACGAACACACACGCACGCTCGCGCACACGCGTGCACACACACACACACACACACACACACACACACACACACACACACACACACACACACACACACACACACACACACACACACACAGGGGCAAAAACATAGTCTTGGCCACGCCTTCAGCCTGGCGGAGACAACAAGTGTTCCTGACTTTTAGGTAATTTATTAATGTTAGATGCATACTATTACAGTATGCATCTTAGTAGGGGGTACTAAGCACAAAAAATGGCCAAATCGTTACGCGGCGGATAAAAGCACCAAATTTGGTACACGCACTCTTTAGGATGTATCTCATCATCTCAGAAGGGGTGCCCAAAAATGTGGACCCATTAAAGGGTTTTTTAAAGGAAAAATCAAAAATGGCCGCCAGAAATGACCCATGATTCCTAAAAGTTGATATAATTCTGACATTTTGGCTGATTGTGCTAAATATAACTTTTACATTTATAGTAAATAGACTGATATTAAAGGATTTGGCAAAAATAACCCATGAAAAATGTCTTAAATATTTTTTAAACAACTCTAAATGCCCAAAATTGTCTTAAAAACCACTCTGAATAAGATGACCTTCCACATTAATCCTTTTAAAATTCATTCATGAAACATTCATGAGGCCAGGTCTCTGTCCTTCGGCCATTTTTATCTACCTAACTTAACATTCCAAGATTCCAAAGACTTGACGAGAGGCAGAGGTAACGAACGCCAAGCGCCCCGTCCTCCATCTTGGGACGGACAGAGACGGTGAACTGTTTATGTAAATGATTCTATGAAGGCCCGTGTCATGCTCCGTCACGTGGCGGTGTACACGCTCACAGCCACACCACCCCGTGACGGAGCAGAACCCAGGCGTTATTTCCTTAATGACGATGATAATTGTAAAATCTAATTCCACCTTTTTCCATGTGTTTGAATTGATGATTAATATGAATAGCCTTGCACTTTAATAACCTATCCAAGTTATGAGCTTAATGTTATGACCTTGTTGTGCTGTGGGTTGAGCCGTTCGATCCGGGAACGCATCTCTTGTCGTTTTAAGATTTATTTGGCTATTCAAAAATTGCAGATCTACAAGCTCTGAGCTATGAGCTTGTAGATCTGCTATTTTTAGAAAAATCGTGAAAATGTGTCCTCGGCAGCGTTCTGAACACATTCCACTGAGTGATGACAGGTGTGGTGTTGCATCATGCTCTGTACACTGATCAGCTAGAGAGCACTGAACCTGATCAGCTAGAGAGCATTGAACCTGAACAGCTAGAGAGCACTGAACCTGATCAGCTAGAGAGCACTGAACCTGAACAGCTAGAGAGCACTGAACCTGATCAGCTAGAGAGCATTGAACCTGATCAGCTAGAGAGCACTGAACCTGATCAGCTAGAGAGCATTGAACCTGAACAGCTAGAGAGCACTGAACCTGATCAGCTAGAGAGCATTGAACCTGATCAGCTAGAGAGCATTGAACCTGATCAGCTAGAGAGCACTGAACCTGATCAGCTAGAGAGCACTGAACCTGATCAGCTAGAGAGCACTGAACCTGAACAGCTAGATAGCAGTGAACCTGATCAGCTAGAGAGCATTGAACCTGAACAGCTAGAGAGCATTGAACCTGAACAGCTAGAGAGCATTGAACCTGATCAGCTAGAGAGCATTGAACCTGATCAGCTAGAGAGCATTGAACCTGAACAGCTAGAGAGCACTGAACCTGATCAGCTAGAGAGCACTGAACCTGATCAGCTAGAGAGCACTGAACCTGATCAGCTAGAGAGCACTGAACCTGATCAGCTAGAGAGCACTGAACCTGAACAGCTAGAGAGCATTGAACCTGATCAGCTAGAGAGCATTGAACCTGATCAGCTAGAGAGCACTGAACCTGATAAGCTAGAGAGCATTGAACCTGAACAGCTAGAGAGCATTGAACCTGATCAGCTAGAGAGCATTGAACTTGATCAGCTAGAGGCTACGTACATAGCCGCTAGGTTTCATTATGGAGTTTAACTGTTAGAAAGACATTTTATAGGCCCATAAAATAACAGGTGATCTGGTCTGTAATATCTCGGGAGAAATCGGATCTCAGAATGAACCTCACGGGTCTGGGTCCATCTTTTAAAGAAGAACGTCTGGTCCACTCGGAACCAATTTCAGTCCCATCACTCAGCATTGCCATCTGAGCAGCCATCAGCCGGGTGAAGATCCCCTCAGGACCATAGAAACACTCCCTTACCTTAAGCTTGCATCTATTTCCCACCAGAGCACATTATTAAATGATGAATTATTAGGATTATTTTACACGTGGAGGCACAAGCACAAACCATGGCATGGAGTCTCATTCATAGTCTACTTCCAACAAAGCCTTGTTGGGTTTTCTCACAAAAAAACTGCCAGTTAGTCGTTCCTTTTATTCGTTCCTTTTGGTTTGTTTGTTCGTTTAGCCCAGACATTCTGGGGTCATTTGTACCTTTTTCTTCTACCTGTATAAATTATAAGTGAGGGTTACCCACCTTTTTTAGAGCCAAACATGCCACACGCTCGTCGGCGTCTCGACCGATTTATGACGCGTCGCGCGGAGAAACTAGCGAACGTGAGCTCGCGGGGCCTGGTTTGGCTGCGCGACGCCGGCGCACAACGATGTGTAAAGGCCGATACGTGCTCCTTCCGCCGTTCGGAAAAAAATATCCGTTTTGGACGCGGCTTTCCGAAAGTCTGGACTTCTGGGGGTGCAGGGGCGTCCGAGAAAATACAATGAAGAACATTTCAGAAGTTCTGAATGACGTCAAAATATAGTTATCATATCTCACCTCCCTGTCTGGGAAGAAAAAAAAAATGTGGACGTAGGAAGGAGCATGTATTGCGCTTTAATGGGCCTTCATAATTTCCATAAGTGTCAACTGTATTTTCAATATTCCAGTGGATGAAATGCACTGATAATGATGATGATGATGATGATGATTATCTCCACTAGAGGCAGCATGCTTGTTTAGAATAGATTGTGCCAAAGACTGGTGTGTATATGCTCACTTTTACATCTCAACGATTGTCATCAATTGTTGTATTAAAAAAGATTTTTTTTCGTGTACTGACAAATGAAGAAAATAAAGCTTATTATTTGGCATCATTAAAGAACACTGACGTCTTAAATGTGTGTGATTTGCATTTGATTCAATTTTAAGATTTTGACTTTTCAATATTGCCATAATTTGGCACTCCCTGGATGCCAGACCAGAACCTCTGCACCGCATTTTTGGCATGGGCCTGTTATAGCGCCACCAAGAGGCTGCTTTTTTTTTGACAGTACTCCTACAGATTTTGTCCAAACATCACGCAAATGGGTACACAGTATCTCTACAGTCATTAAACCAAACGGGCCGGTCATATTTTTCATATTCCATCCTGATTGGCTAAGATTCCAGGCCCGGATCACTCGCGTAGCGGTCTGGGCACCTAGGCTACAATGTAGCCTGACAGCGTGTCGCAGGTTCGAGTCCCGATCCCGACGGCCTTTGCTGCGTGTCACTCCCCATCTCTCTCTCCCCATTTTCCTGTCCGCCTAATGTCCTGTCAATAATAAAGGCATAAAAGCTCAAAACATAAATCTAAAACAAAAAAGTTTCCAAAGTTTGTAGGAGGGGCCCGTTTTGAACAAAATGCTGCAAATCATAAACTTAGCGTCCGATTGCAGTGAAACTTTAGACGCACATTCACACTACGTTGAGGAATAAATGCCACCCTTTTAACATTGCCCTATTATAGCGCCACCAGGAGGCAGATTTTTGCTCACGCATATACATCACGCAAATCGGTACATAATATCTCTATAGTCAAGTGATCAACACGGTTCTGTCTGATTTTTTTATATTCCATCCTGATTGGCGAATTCTGAACATTGCTGGCCCACAATAACCTACCTGACCTCGCGGAGACCTGTGCTCCGAGGTGCACTTTTAGTAATAAAAGTCCAGAATTCTGGACTTTTACTACTTCTACATTGCAGTATTGATACTTTTACTTAAGTAAAACATTTGAGTACTTTTTCCACCACTGGATCTGACGGCGTGAGAAATGCCATGTGTGGCGTGAGTGCGTGTGAAGAGCGTTGTTTGCGTGTGTGTCTCCCGCTCGCTCTACCTCCACGCCTGTCTTAAGACTTTCTCATAAACATAGAAACCTGTTTGTAATGAAGCTAGCGTGACAACCTGTTCACCTGAATGAAACCACAGTATGAAGCTAGCGTGACAAACAAATAGTTTATCAGGTAGAACTTGATTTCCTATTGTCCTCAAATAACCCTACTGAACTCATATAATAGCATGGTGGAAAGTAACTAAGTACATGTATTCAAGTACTGTATTTAACACTTTAGATTTATTTTTTTTACTTTACTGGAGTATTTCCAATTGTCAATACTTTTACTTCTACTCCACTACATCTCAGAGTCAAATATTGTATTTTTATTCCACTGCAATTCTTTGAAAACGTTAGTTACTAGTTACTTTGTAGATTTTAATTATTATAACAAAACATACTTTAACCTCTTCTGCCCTTTTCAGACTTGAAAATAGCAGATCTACAAGCTTGTACATGTGCAATTTTCAAAAGATTGTTGAAATACATTTTATACATTTGAAAATCTGCAAAATGGGACATTATGCATGAGGAGTACTTTTGGTACTTTAAGTATATTCTGATGCCAAGACTTTTACTTGTAACAGAGTACAATTAACAATGTAGGCATTTATCAGACATTCTTTATTCAGAGTGACTTACAGTAAACAAGGTAAACACACAGAATGTAGAGAGACAGTGTAGTGTCTCAGTAAACTATAGGATCATAGAATACAGAGACAGTGTAGTGTCTCAGTAAACTATAGGATCATAGAATACAGAGACAGTGTAGTGTCTCAGTAAACTATAGGATCATAGAATACAGAGACAGTGTAGTGTCTCAGTAAACTATAGGATCATAGAATACAGAGAGACAGTGTAGTGTCTCAGTAAACTATAGGATCATTGAATACAGAGACAGTGTAGTGTCTCAGTAAACTATAGGATCATAGAATACAGAGACAGTGTAGTGTCTCAGTAAACTATAGGATCATAGAATACAGAGACAGTGTAGTGTATCAGTAAACTATAGGATCATTGAATACAGAGACAGTGTAGTGTCTCAGTAAACTATAGGATCATAGAATACAGAGACAGTGTAGTGTCTCAGTAAACTATAGGATCATAGAATACAGAGACAGTGTAGTGTCTCAGTAAACTATAGGATCATAGAATACAGAGACAGTGTAGTGTCTCAGTAAACTATAGGATCATAGAATACAGAGAGACAGTGTAGTGTCTCAGTAAACTATAGGATCATAGAATACAGAGACAGTGTAGTGTCTCAGTAAACTATAGGATCATAGAATACAGAGAGACCGTGTAGTGTCTCAGTAAACTATAGGATCATTGAATACAGAGACAGTGTAGTGTCTCAGTAAACTATAGGATCATAGAATACAGAGAGACAGTGTAGTGTCCATTTTGAATTACGTAAGTAGACCCTGCCCGTTGGTAACGTTACAGCACGTACCACGGACACCAGGAGCGGAGGACTCCTCCTCCAGCTCTGAGCTCCACAGAGCCAGGGAAAGTGGGCTCCCTTTGTGCGGGTACTTCTCGGAGTAACGCTCCAAGTATCACTCACGCTGCACTGTCGATCAAGCGACAGACACCCTTATGAGTTAATAACTATAGGTAAGCAGTTGTTAATTCTGGAATCCTCTGAGACAGTTTTAATACAGTCTAAAAGAGAAGGGGAAATTCGAGTAAATCACTACCATAGTGTAATTTTCACTTGGAATCCCAGTAAAAGCTTACAGATCAGACGAAGAGAAATAGAATAGCCATAGGCATATTCTCCTCCTCTTCAAACTGACCCGTAATCTAACTTGAGTGCCGAAATTGCTGCCTGAAAGGAAAGCCGTGTTTTCAACACAAACCTAGCAGGCTCGTACAGCCTGGCTAAGGCTGCTTGATCCTTTCGTGACATTTCAGTTAGCGCCATTTTGGATTGCGTAAACACACCCCTCCCGTTGATAACGTCACAGCACGTGCAGCGGCTTTGTGGAGCTAAGAACTCCTCCCCCAACTACAGTTGAGCTGCAGTGAGACATTCACTTGAGATAAAGAGCTGTGAGCTAACACGGACACAGACCAGTTATTACTACTATATGAACGGGTAAATGAGCGCTGACTCATTTGACCCACGTACGGTAAACACTTAAAGGACGACTTCACCGCTTTTCAACCTATCTTCATATAATTGGTCCTCACTAATACTCATGATAAAATGGTACAATTTTTTCCTACTTGGTCTGTGTCTCATAGGAGGGCTGTGGACAGTCCAGAAACCTGTCTACCAGTGACATCATCGTTAAGCATGATTTTTTTTTCCAACAAGATTTCACATTTTTTATCTAGATTTGTATTAACACGAGAACAATGGCTTCTTTTATTGCATTGCAACTTTCCAGGAATAGAAAGCCTGCAGTTTCTATTAGCTTGGATTCCCCATTGATGATGTCACTGGTAGACGGGACTCTGAACTGTCCACAGCCCTCCTCTGAGACACAAACCGAGTAGATTTTTTTTTTTACCATTTTATCATGAGTATTAGTGAGGACCAATTATATGAAGATAGGTTGAAAAGCGGTGAAGTCATCCTTTAATACTCTGTGTGTGTGTGTGTATTAACTACTCACGTCGCTACGCGACAAGTTAATAAGCTATCAGTCTCTCTTAAAAAGTGATCTCAACCTAACCAAGGGTTGAAAAGTGAAAGTGATCATTGTACTGTGGTGGTGACGTTGTGTGGAGACAGACTAGGATCCAGTCTTGTATTTAGAGGTTTTAGCTATAAACGGTGCGTTCGAATCGGCAAGAGTTTGACTGTGAATTCACAAACAAAACCGGGGTGACAAAAGTTTCATCTGGGTCATTTGATTGATAACTCACAGGCAGAGCCTGGTTGATCCAAACCCAACGGACCATATTAATTTTTTTTAAGCACAGGGCTTACTGTTCCTCATTAAAGTTTGAGCTCGTTTTAAAGTAAAGGGTTAATAAGTTGACTGCTTAATTCGGAAAGTTAATCTTAGTTAAAATTTGGAAACATTATTTTTTTTCCTTTGTGAAACAAGTCTGACAGTTGCAAGGTATTTGCAATATCCGTCAATTTTTCAATGTTTCGGTCTCCAAAGATACCTTGCAGATAGTTCACGTTTGTTCTGAGGTTTTTATAATTGGTTAAAATTATTTAAAGTTTAATAAAATTATTAAAAAAAAAAAAAAAAAGTTGAATTAAAAAAAAATTTGGGATTAATTTTTAGAGATTGAATTTAGTTAAAAGTTTAAAAAAAAATAAAAAAAATATTGGAATTCATTTTTCAAAAACATTTTTCTTTCTCGCATAAAGTTTTTTTCACTTCTCTCTAATTAATTTTTCCAAATTTAAACATTTTGTTTCCTCTTTTTAATCTCGGTTATTTTGGGGAAAACCCAAAGGAATCTTCAAAGACTTTTCTCTCAATCAAAGATACTTTACTATCCGAATCAAATAAACGTTTATTTGAAAAATAAATAAACTAAACTAAGGAACCTGGGACTAATAATCCCTCTTACATTTTTAGGTCTCGAACAAAGCTAAACACCTCAAAATAATTATCAGGGAAACCTTGTCTCATCTTCACATGGCCTACTAAGTACAATTCCACTGTTAATTCACCAGTTTTGGCTGCATGTACCACTCCTTCTAGTTTTGTCCAAGATAATAGCTAACACTAGCTGAACATATTTGGACCAAATCCAGAACCCTAGTAGTCACTCCTTTGGTCCTGTCCATTAAGATGGCCTCTGAGAAAAAGGTCGATGAGCTACCGGACAAGGTAAAGGATTTGGAAAGTAAAGCTGCTTTGCTGACAACAGCGGAGCAGGAAATAGTACAGCTAAAAAAGCAAATTGCCACGATGGAACTAGCCGTAAAACAAATCACTCCACCTCCCCCCAGCGCAGGGCCTGGACAGTCAGGTCCCGCTGACGCGCGGATAATTCAGCTAGAAACAGAGGCGCTCGACCTTCAAGACCGCATCTCTGAAGGACAAACAGCAAAAACTAAACTAACCCAAACACTCCTGGCTATTCAGGCTGATAACAATGACTTCCAAACTCAAGTGAGCAACCTGCGGAAAGACGTAGATGTCTCCCAGGGTACGGTAGCTATCAGAGACCGCCTCATCGGGTCTTTAAGGGCAGAAATAGATGGTTTTACACAGGAAAAACAAGCATGGGACAAATACATCTCAGAAACTAACACTCATGTTGCAAAGTTGAATCGTGAGCTGGAAGTCGCTACACATCAAGTCACTAACCTAAAAGTGGAAAACCAAATTGCCAGCTATGACTTGACTAGGCTAGCACGTAGAGATACGGTTCCCCCGCCGGGGAGAGCAGTGGGTACCCCGTCAAGCGGAGCCCCGCTTCCCCTACCGGGGACCCACCCTGTGTACACTAGCCCAAGTCAGCCTCTCCTGAATGGTAGTCAAACCCTCCCAATTGCAGGAAGCCACCCCCAGCCCTTTGTGACACCAACTGTCCCAGGGTATGGGGCGTCTCTCCCCCACTGGCAAGCAGGCATGAGCCTGCCAGGGCAAACCCAGCCAGGGCAAAACGGTACAGGTATTCACTTAAGGTCAGGAAACGGAACGGTGTCACCTCTGTCACGGTGCGAGGCAGGAGTTTAGGACCCAAAGTAGAACAGACAGTCAGGAGCAGAGCAGGTCATATGCACATGGATTTATTTAACATAAAGGTGAACAGGACTGGACAGAACACCAAGACAACATTTATATTCTAGCAAGGAACATGAGGAACTGAGGGTCTATATATACACACAGGGTAAACTGGACACAGGTGAACACAAGACAAATCAACACAGGGATTGGCTGGGGCACAACAGGACACAGGTGGAGAACATAACTAATCAAAGGGAGGTGAGACAAGACAGGTAGCAAACACTAGGGCAGACAGGAACACTAAGAACATAACTACACAATAAAAGTACAAAGAGAACAGGAGCAATACATAATGATATACAAGGATCCTGACAGTACCCCCCCTCAAAGGATGGATTCCAGACATCAAAAAAAAAAAGTCAGAACACCTAGCAGGGTGGGTGGACGGGGGTCGGAAAGGAGGGTCACATAACTAAACATTGGACTGGCAGGACAAGTTCGGACAAAAAACACTGTAAAGGCTTTGGGCAGGGCAGAACAAAAAGCTAAACACAGAATTAAAGGATCGAATTAGCTGGACAGAGGGACACAAAACTAACTGATTGGGAGACACACAGACAAACATGCAGGCAAACACACAGTCAGACATGCTGTCAGACAGATAGACAGACAGACTGACAAAAAGGAAGACAAACCGAGGAACTGACAAGTGACCTGACAGATTGGTAGACAGGCAGACAAACAAGTCATTTGACATAAAGACAAGTAGGTAGACAAGTCAGACAGAAGACTAGACGACCGGGGAGTAGACTGACAAACGAAAAGACTGGCAGACAAACTGGCAGACACACAAACAGGCAAACAGACAGACAAACAATCTGGCAGGACAGGGTACCTAGGTGGGCTAGCAGACGGGGCAAAGTGAGAGCTAGCAACCTTAGTAACAGGGGGACTGACAAATGGAGGAAGAGCGGTGCTAGATACCTGGGAAACTGTAGGGCTAAAGACAGGGCTATGAATAGGGATACATACTGGGCTAGCACGGGGGCTACGAACAGATTGTGGATCAGGGAAAGGAGCCGACCTCTCGAGTGCAACCGGTGGCAGTTCTGAATGTTCAGGAGGTGTGTCAGCAAAGAAAGCTGACCGGGCTTCAGGCGGGCTGTCGGCTGACGAGGGCTTAGAGGACACAGGCAGGCTGTCCACAAAGACAGCAGACGAGGGCTCTGGCAGGTCTTCAGCTGATGAGGGTGAAGGTAGCAGCAGCTCTGTTGCGCTAGACGGCAGCTGCGGCGGAGCCTCTGCGGCGCTAAGCTGCGGCGGCGGGGCCTCTGCGGCGCTGAGCTGCGGCGGCGGGGCCTCTGCGGCGCTGAGCTGCGGCGGCGGGGCCTCTGCGTCGCTGAGCTGCGGCGGCGGGACCTCTGCGGCGCTGAGCTGCAGCGGCGGGGCCTCTGCGGCGCTGAGCTGCGGCGGCGGGGCCTCTGCGGCGCTGAGCTGCGGCAGTGTCTCGGCGTCGCTGAGCTGCGGCAGCGTCTTGGCGTCGTTGGGCTGCGGCAGTGTCTCGGCGTCGCTGAGCTGTGGCAGCGTCTTGGCGTCGTTGGGCTGCGGCAGTGTCTCGGCGTCGCTGAGCTGCGGCAGCGTCTTGGCGTCGTTGGGCTGCGGCAGTGTCTCGGCGTCGCTGAGCTGCGGCAGCGTCTTGGCGTCGTTGGGCTGCGGCAGTGTCTCGGCGTCGCTGAGCTGCGGCAGCGTCTTGGCGTCGTTGGGCTGCGGCAGTGTCTCGGCGTCGTTGGGCTGCGGCAGTGTCTCGGCGTCATTGGGCTGCGGCAGTGTCTCGGCGTCGTTGGGCTGCCAGTTACACTGCTTGGACCGTGAGCGATGTCGACCACGGCCACGCCTTCTCCTGGCAGACCCAAGACAGGCAGGTTCAGGAAGCACAGAGTCAGGAGGACAGGCAGGTTCCAGACTTAAGAACCCAAGCCGAATCTCTGGAGCAGGCAACTGGAGACTTGTAGGCCGAGGAGTAGCTGACAGGAGAGCAGGCTGAGATGCAGGAGAAACAGGAGAGACCGGCTCAGGGCCAACAGGCCGAAGATGGTTGCTTGATAGCAAGGATGCTAAAATGGAGGTTAGCTCTCTTGCCATTTCATCCAGCAACCTTGCTAGGTCTGGTCTCTTCTTCATAAAGCAAACTTCCTTCAGAGCCAACCTGAGACCTGTTTCCTGCTGCCTAACACAGGAGGTGTTCTTAATAGCATTAACATAGCTATTAATTGCAAGCAGGTCATCGTCGATTTCCTGGAGTTCTACTGAGTCCATGTTTGGCTAGAATATACTGTCACGGTGCGAGGCAGGAGTTTAGGACCCAAAGTAGA
Organism: Gymnoscopelus braueri; assembly: GCF_963280865.1. Taxonomy (NCBI): domain Eukaryota; kingdom Metazoa; phylum Chordata; class Actinopteri; order Myctophiformes; family Myctophidae; genus Gymnoscopelus; species Gymnoscopelus braueri. Next base: position 11,223,061 of record NC_137608.1, on the reverse strand, counting down.
ACAGACAGTCAGGAGCAGAGCAGGTCATATGCACATGGATTTATTTAACATAAAGGTGAACAGGACTGGACAGAACACCAAGACAACATTTATATTCTAGCAAGGAACATGAGGAACTGAGGGTCTATATATACACACAGGGTAAACTGGACACAGGTGAACACAAGACAAATCAACACAGGGATTGGCTGGGGCACAACAGGACACAGGTGGAGAACATAACTAATCAAAGGGAGGTGAGACAAGACAGGTAGCAAACACTAGGGCAGACAGGAACACTAAGAACATAACTACACAATAAAAGTACAAAGAGAACAGGAGCAATACATAATGATATACAAGGATCCTGACAACCTCGCGCTAACCTAGCCGGTCGACACCTAACCACTGACGATCTAAAAAAGCTTGCTAAATTTATCCCACGCTTTAACCCCACCACAGATGGGGCCGTGTATACCTACACCTATTTGGAAGACATTGACTACCATTTAGAAGAATATGCCCCTGTCACATCTGAAACCAAATTAAGACTCATTACGCTAACCTCCAACCGAGAGGTCAGCAGTTTTGTTAGACGGCAGACAGAACACACCCGCCAAGACTGGCAGGCTATACGTGCGGCAATTATCGAGGAATTTGCCGACCACCAAAGCAAGAGTGGTATTACCGCCGCCATAGGAATTCGCCACTCAAAGGACGAACCTATTAACGTATACTATGCAAAACTGCGTAGAGCGTACTTTGGCGATCAAAACCTACCCAATATGGAAGAAGACGAAAACTTTAAAGCCTTGTTCTTGAGTAATTTGCATCCTTCCATTAAAAGGCAGATCCCCTTGGGAGTCGAACCAAAACAAACGCGAGCTAACCAGCTACGCAATTTGGCACGTGAAGCATTCGAGAGAGATCGCACAAAGCCCCGAGAGCATGCGATGTACCCAATAGAAAGCCTTGAACTTGAGGGGGGGCACCCTCGCACAGACAGGTCCAACAACGGACCGGGTGACTACCCCTCACATCAAGAGCAAAACGATTGGGAACAATATGAAAGGCAAGACGACCGCGATCAGTATAGGAGAAGCGACCGCCAGTCTCCCTCCTGGAGCCGACCTCGCTCCCCCTCATACGACCGCGATCGTCCCTCCTCCCAAGATCGTAGTCCAGACCGCGGTCGCTCCCTCTCACGGTATAACTCTGGGACAAGACCTGGATTCCCTGAGTTGGTGCAACAGCTCCCAGCTGAAGTCCCCAGAGAATCACGACGGCAAAGCCCAGCCCGTGACGACAAGAATTGGAGAAAACCTAATCACTTTGTTCCAACGTATGTTTCATATGACACCACTTCACAATAGTTCGTGTTTCATCTAAAACATCAGGGGGGTCCGGTATATTTTTAACTTTTTGCGCATAGGTTTCTCAAACTTTGTGTCAAATGTTGAAAGATGGTTTGCATTATCGTTCATAAAACGTGACCAACCTAGGGGGGGGCACGACGATACATACGTCAGGGTTACCACGCCAGACGTGGTGGCCCACAATGACAACAACCCCGACCTTTATCTTGACACCAACAAGGCCCAAGCCTGTTGGAAGTATGACTACCTTCCCACCACAAGGTGGGATGACCGCCGTGTGTGTTGTATTTTGTTTGAAAAAAAAAAAAAAAAAAACTTTATATACATTTTGCTTTGGCATTTTATTCTTACACTTTTATAAACATTTTTCTATTGCATTTTATTTTACTTTAAGTCAAAAGTAATTTTGGGTGCAATACCCGCCCAAACGGGCTCTTGTTTTACTGTTAGAAAAATCCCAGCATGCGATCTTCCCCTTTCCTCCGGAAAGGCAAGAAAACTAAAACTTTAGCGCATACTGAGTGTGGCCCTACTCAAAACCACCTGTTAGGTTTCAAAGAAAACCCTGTAGGTTCAGTTAGATGTTGGGCTAATGTCTCATTGGCACTATGTTTTTGTTTTTATTCTTTCTGTGTTTTTCTCTTCTACTGGGCCCCCATAGAGATTCAGAACCCCATGTCATACCGTGTAAACACTGGCCTTGGCCAGAGTTAACTCCCCCGGTTCTAGGACACAGACGGTCCTGATATCCGCATGGTTTTATTGATTTATTTATTTTGGCCCCATTAGAACATTCTTAGCCAACAGCCAAGCCCGGCGGGCTAAGAATCCCATAGAGAAAGAACACCTTCTTTTCCCTCTCTCTCTCTCTGTCCTTTCACCTATGTGCCTTTACGTAGGATGCATGCCACTAGACTATAGCAATGTCGCCTTAGGGTTATTGCCAAGTCTAATGGTGGCCGCCCTAGAAGGCCAGATGGAATGTGTGCCACGCTGTGTGTTCTCTCCCTGTTATCCAGTCGCTGAAATTCTGGTACGCCAGCAGAAGACCCTGGACCTGCGGTCCGACCTTCGCTGGCCTAATCGCAAAGAAAAAAAAAACTTTTTCTGGCTCTTCCTGAACACACCTGTGGATTATACCAGGGACAGTGACTTGGACTTAGCGCCCCCTCGGACACACCTGTGGACTACACCAGGTACAAATGACTTTTTGTTGCACTCCCTCATGGAGCTACTTGCGGATTATACTAGGGTCAGTCCACCCTAGGTGGACACGCACTGACCTTTTGCACCTTAATCCCATGTATAACGCACTGACTTTTTTTTGTCTTTTTTTTTTATTGTGCTCTTTTTTTTTCTCTAAGCACCTTAACGTCCATATGTATATCATGCACAGTATAAGTATAACATGCACAGTATACATACATTGCTGCTATGCTCAGGCACCTTAGTTTTTTTTATTATCTCAGGTACTTTGTAAATAATGTAGATAACTTGTCTGGCCCTCTGTTGCTCTCTTGTTCTGACCTCCTTCCCACTTGCCCCCCACCCCTCTTCTTCCCCCCCCCCCCCTCTTCTTTCTATGGAAATTAACGTTGCGATGGGAACTATGTACAAAAACGAATTTCACCCACTTTTTTACCTTGTAAACCTGTGATGTGACAATAAAACTGATTCTGATTCTGATTCTGATTCTGATTCTGATTCTGATTCTAAATGGGGGTTTGTAACCGACACGGTGATAACAAAGAGAGACGTTGCGGACAAACCGTAAATACCAGACTGCTCACCAAGGAGCTGTTTGGAATTTCCCACTATCTCTCCCCCATCCTGCTAAAAGATAACGTAGATGACATCAAAGATGACAACCAGGAAGGAACGGCAGATCTTTGACAGGCCTTGGAGATCAGTCAGACAGACGCTCCTCACCTCCACACCGGGGGGTGAAAAAGGCACATGGCCCTTTGAACCACACACACACATACACACACACACACACACACCCACACACACACACACACACACACACACACACACACACACACACACACACACACACACACACACACACACACACACACACACACACACAGACAACTCCCCCCCCTCTCTCTCTCTCACTCTTTCTCCCTCTTTTGAGCGCATGGAAAATCATGTTTTCGCCACAAAGAAGACATTTTACACGTGACCTCATGGAGAGACATGTGGACAATAATGGACAATAATGTGAAAATGTATTACTATGCTGTATTTCCAGATGCCTGGTGTGTAGTAGTGACCTGGGCACGGCCCATGACTGACCTCAGTCATAAAGTGCACCGAAGGGTTTTGCTTCCCCCTTTCCATGCCTATTGAGTCAGCAATCTCACAGCAGATAAGGAATTAACATATAGAGAGGACTTGTAACCACTTCAAAGAAATCTTGGAGCATAAAGAGTCCTCAAGAACACTACTCTACGCTCTTCACTACGGAACCACCGAGGAGGAGGTACAGACTGGACCTCCTGTTGGCTCAAGCCAACCAACGACGAGGACTCTACAACCGAGACGATCCAAGGGACACCCAAGTCCCCGACGCACGGAGGCCTACCACGGCTTCACTCTCGTCTCCCAGAAGCAGCGAACACTGAAAGAGCATCAGTGCGCCCTTCTCCAAGAGGACATCGTCGCGACCCGACCTCCGCCACCGTCTACGCTGACTCTGCCATTACACTGAGATTTCCGAACTCTGCGACCACTCGCTAGAACAAGTGCCAAGTTGGGCTTCAGAGCGCGCCTGTGTATCTTTCTCCCGAAATCCAGAGTCTCCGGACTCAGGCCCCTATCCGGGTCTAAAGGTGTGTTGGACCATTTTGATTTGTGCATTAATCTTAAGGCGACGTTACTGTGTTTACAAGAGAATATCTGTTATAGTTGAGCATAGCTCAGAAGGTGTTACAATAATGCATCCCCAATGCGATTCCTTCTTTTACTCTCTGTGACTTTTTCTCTCTCCTGTGTTTTTATCTCCCCACATTAACTACGGTACATACACAACATAAGTTTCTATTTCCCAAGCGTTGCTTTATAAATACTTCCAATTTTATTGTAACTGGAAAGCAATGATTTTTGGCCTCTTTTGTTGAACCAGTTAAAGATTATCTCTCTCTGATTAAATTGACATTTATTCAAACCTGTCCAAGAACTCACGTTACATTACAGTGACGTAAGTTTCAATAATAATAATATATATATATATATATCTCTATGTATGTATTATTATATTGTAATGAATTCATAAATTATATTTATATGGTTTATGAGATAATTACGTCCTGTATACATATGCTGCGATATCATCCAGCGTGTGATTGCTACATGTCTCAGTAAACTATAGGATCATAGAATACAGAGAGACAGTGTAGTGTCTCAGTAAACTATAGGATCATAGAATACAGAGACAGTGTAGTGTCTCAGTAAACTATAGGATCATAGAATACAGAGAGACAGTGTAGTGTCTCAGTAAACTATAGGATCATAGAATACATAGAGATAGTGTAGTGTCTCAGTAAACTAGGATCACAGGTAAACAATGAACCTAGCATCAGTCTAAACAAAAACATCTGTCTAAATAACATGGTATCTACATTACATCTATGGTATTTCTACATTGTGGTGTTGATACTTTTACTAGTAAAACCATGTGAGTACTTCCATCACTGTATATAATGCACACCCACTCACCTTTACAGCTAAGTGGTCTTTTGTTCATGTAATATCAGCCAGTATACAGTGAATAGAATGGACCATGTTGCATTGATACATGTATACAGTCAGTATACAGTGAATAGAATGGACCATGCTGCATTGATGCATGTATACAGTCAGTATACAGTGAATAGAATGGACCATGTTGCATTGATGCATGTATACAGTCAGTATACAGTGAATAGAATGGACCATGTTGCATTTATGCATGTATACAGTCAGTATACAGTGAATAAAATGGACCATGCTGCATTGATACATGTATACAGTCAGTATACAGTGAATAGAATGGACCATGTTGCATTGATACATGTATACAGTCAGTATACAGTGAATAGAATGGATGGACCATGATGCATGTATACAGTCAGTATACAGTGAATAGAATGGACCATGATGCATGTATACAGTCAGTATACAGTGAATAGAATGGACCATGTTGCATTGATGCATGTATACAGTCAGTATACAGTGAATAGAATGGACCATGTTGCATTGATGCATGTATACAGTCAGTATACAGTGAATAGAATGGACCATGTTGCATTGATACATGTATACAGTCAGTATACAGTGAATAGAATGGACCATGATGCATGTATACAGTCAGTATACAGTGAATAGAATGGACCATGATGCATGTATACAGTCAGTATACAGTGAATAGAATGGACCATGATGCATGTATACAGTCAGTATACAGTGAATAGAATGGACCATGTTGCATTGATACATGTATACAGTCAGTATACAGTGAATAGAATGGACCATGATGCATGTATACAGTCAGTATACAGTGAATAGAATGGACCATGTTGCATTGATATGTATACAGTCAGTATACAGTGAATAGAATGGACCATGATGCATGTATACAGTCAGTATACAGTGAATAGAATGGACCATGCTGCATTGATACATGTCTTGATTTGATTTGATTTGATTTTATTAGACGTTATACAGGAGAAAAACACATGTTACATCATGTTCATCGTAGAAACGTCAAGGATACAGACACAGAAAAGTCTTGCGACTTATTTTCATTGTGGTCCTTGGTCTGAGACAAACAACACTGCAACAAAATACTTACAGGTAGACAGTACAGTAATAAATAAAACAATCAATAGCTACACAACATCCCTGTCATATACTGTAAACTTTTCATGAGTTCTGACAGTTTGCATGAAGCCATTGTTTTCATTCATTTCTCTAAAGGTACATCCATGGACCTAAAAAAAAGAGTCAATAACTCCTGGATTTCTCCATTTAGTTGCGTGCCGAAAATAACGATCTACAAACTCACACAGCGCGTGGCGCTGACTCGTTGTGAGCTTCTAGATCTGCTATTTACGTCAGTAATAATAACACTGCTGTAACACTGTTGGCAGTAATCCAATCCAATCCACTTTATTGATAGAGCACATTTAAAACAACAGATTGAACCAAAGTGCTGTAACACTCAGTAACAAAATACTAAAATAAACAACACAATAAACAGGACAACATTAGAATCAGAATCAGGTTTATTGTCACATCACATGTTTACAAGGTAAAAAGTGGGTGAAATTTGCTTTCGTACATCGTTCCCATCGCAACGTTATTTCCATAGAAAGAAGAGGGGGAGGAAGAAGGGGGTGGGGGGGGGGTGGGAAGAGAGAGCAAACAAGAGAACAACAAAAAGGCCAAACAAGTTATCTACATATTTACTATAGTACCTGAGATTTAAAAAAGAGGAAACAGCAGCTTCTCAATCTGAATGTTCAAACGCCAAGGAGTACAAGAGACTTTTCAAAGGTGATTTGTTGTTTAACGTATGCGTGACTTGTAGTTAAAGAGCTAAACATGCAATAACTTCCATGGTCCTTTTTTAAATATCACGTCACGTTGACAGTATCTGATGTTGACTCACAGTCGCTTCATTGGTCCAAACAAATCGCCGTTAGATTTTCCCCCCAAAACCGTTCAGCCCTCATTTTGTTTTGTGTTTCTGTTGAAGAAACACATTCTGTGAACCAAGGTTTTTTTTTTGGTGTTGAAGAGGAGGTGTTTGTACTGTATGTGATAAGTCTGTCAAATGTGTCAAATTCATTCATGAAACATTCATGAGGCCGGGTCTCTGTCCTTCGGCCATTTTTATCTACCTAACTTAACATTCCAAGATTCCAAAGACTTGACGAGAGGCAGAGGTAACGAACGCCAAGCGCCCCGTCCTCCATCTTGGGACGGACAGAGACGGTGAACTGTTTATGTAAATGATTCTATGAAGGCCCGTGTCATGCTCCGTCACGTGGCGGTGTACACGCTCACAGCCACACCACCCCGTGACGGAGCAGAACCCAGGCGTTATTTCCTTAATGACGATGATAATTGTAAAATCTAATTCCACCTTTTCCTTGTGTTTGAATTGATGATTAATATGAATAGCCTTGCACTTTAATAACCTATCCAAGTTATGAGCTTAATGTTATGACCTTGTTGTGCTGTGGGTTGAGCCGTTCGATCCGGGAACGCATCTCTTGTCGTTTTAAGATTTCTTTGGCTATTCAAAAATTGCAGATCTACAAGCTCTGAGCTATGAGCTTGTAGATCTGCTATTTTTAGAAAAATCGTGAAAATGTGTCCTCGGCAGCGTTCTGAACACATTCCACTGAGTGATGACAGGTGTGGTGTTGCATCATGCTCTGTACACTGATCAGCTAGAGAGCACTGAACCTGATCAGCTAGAGAGCACTGAACCTGATCAGCTAGAGAGCATTGAACCTGATCAGCTAGAGAGCACTGAACCTGATCAGCTAGAGAGCATTGAACCTGAACAGCTAGAGATCACTGAACCTGATCAGCTAGAGAGCATTGAACCTGATCAGCTAGAGAGCATTGAACCTGATCAGCTAGAGAGCACTGAACCTGATCAGCTTGAGATCACTGAACCTGATCAGCTAGAGAGCACTGAACCTGAACAGCTAGATAGCAGTGAACCTGATCAGCTAGAGAGCATTGAACCTGAACAGCTAGAGAGCATAGAACCTGAACAGCTAGAGAGCATTGAACCTGATCAGCTAGAGAGCATTGAACCTGATCAGCTAGAGAGCATTGAACCTGAACAGCTAGAGAGCACTGAACCTGATCAGCTAGAGAGCACTGAACCTGATCAGCTAGAGAGCACTGAACCTGATCAGCTAGAGAGCACTGAACCTGATCAGCTAGAGAGCATTGAACCTGAACAGCTAGAGAGCATTGAACCTGATCAGCTAGAGAGCATTGAACCTGATCAGCTAGAGAGCACTGAACCTGATAAGCTAGAGAGCATTGAACCTGAACAGCTAGAGAGCATTGAACCTGATCAGCTAGAGAGCATTGAACCTGATCAGCTAGAGGCTACGTAAATAGCCGCTAGGTTTCATTATGGAGTTTAACTGTTAGAAAGACATTTTATAGGCCCATAAAATAACAGGTGATCTGGTCTGTAATATCTCGGGAGAAATCGGATCTCAGAATGAACCTCACGGGTCTGGGTCCATCTTTTAAAGAAGAACGTCTGGTCCACTCGGAACCAATTTCACTGAGTCCCCGCACTCAGCATTGCCATCTGAGCAGCCATCAGCCGGGTGAAGATCCCCTGAGGACCATAGAAACACTCCCTTACTTTAAGCTTGCATCTATTTCCCACCAGAGCACATTATTAAATGATGAATTATTAGGATTATTTTACACGTGGAGGCACAAGCACAAACCATGGCATGGAGTCTCATTCATAGTCTACTTCCAACAAAGCCTTGTTGGGTTTTCTCACAAAAAAACTGCCAGTTAGTCGTTCCTTTTGGTTTGTTTGTTCGTTTAGCCCAGACATTCTGGGGTCATTTGTACCTTTTTCTTCTACCTGTATAAATTATAAGTGAGGGTTACCCACCTTTTTTAGAGTCAAACATGCCACACGCTCGTCGGCGTCTCGACCGATTTATGACGCGTCGTGCGGAGAAACTAGCGAACGTGAGCTCGCGGGGCCTGGTTTGGCTGCGCGACGCCGGCGCACAACGATGTGTAAAGGCCGATACGTGCTCCTTCCGCCGTTCGGGAAAAAATATCCGTTTCGGCTTTCCGAAAAGTCTGGACTTCTGGGGGTGCAGGGGCGTCCGAGAAAATACAATGAAGAACATTTCAGAAGTTCTGAATGACGTCAAAATATAGTTATCATATCTCACCTCCCTGTCTGGGAAGAAAAAAAAAATGTGGACGTAGGAAGGAGCATGTATTGCGCTTTAATGGGCCTTCATAATTTCCATAAGTGTCAACTGTATTTTCAATATTCCAGTGGATGAAATGCACTGATAATGATGATGATGATGATGATGATGATTATCTCCACTAGAGGCAGCATGCTTGTTTAGAATAGATTGTGCCAAAGACTGGTGTGTATATGCTCACTTTTACATCTCAACGATTGTCATCAATTGTTGTATTAAAAAAGATTTTTTTTCGTGTACTGACAAATGAAGAAAATAAAGCTTATTATTTGGCATCATTAAAGAACACTGACGTCTTAAATGTGTGTGATTTGCATTTGATTCAATTTTAAGATTTTGACTTTTCAATATTGCCATAATTTGGCACTCCCTGGATGCCAGACCAGAACCTCTGCACCGCATTTTTGGCATGGGCCTGTTATAGCGCCACCAAGAGGCTGTTTTTTTTTTGACAGTACTCCTACAGATTTTGTCCAAACATCACGCAAATGGGTACACAGTATCTCTACAGTCATTAAACCAAACGGGCCGGTCATATTTTTCATATTCCATCCTGATTGGCTAAGATTCCAGGCCCGGATCACTCGCGTAGCGGTCTGGGCACCTAGGCTACAATGTAGCCTGACAGCGTGTCGCAGGTTCGAGTCCCGATCCCGACGGCCTTTGCTGCGTGTCACTCCCCATCTCTCTCTCCCCATTTTCCTGTCCGCCTAATGTCCTGTCAATAATAAAGGCATAAAAGCTCAAAACATAAATCTAAAACAAAAAAGTTTCCAAAGTTTGTAGGAGGGGCCCGTTTTGAACAAAATGCTGCAAATCATAAACTTAGCGTCCGATTGCAGTGAAACTTTAGACGCACATTCACACTACGTTGAGGAATAAATGCCACCCTTTTAACATTGCCCTATTATAGCGCCACCAGGAGGCAGATTTTTGCTCACGCATATACATCACGCAAATCGGTACATAATATCTCTATAGTCAAGTGATCAACACGGTTCTGTCTGATTTTTTTATATTCCATCCTGATTGGCGAATTCTGAACATTGCTGGCCCACAATAACCTACCTGACCTGGCGGAGACCTGTGCTCCGAGGTGCACTTTTAGTAGTAAAAGTCCAGAATTCTGGACTTTTACTACTTCTACATTGCAGTATTGATACTTTTACTTAAGTAAAACATTTGAGTACTTTTTCCACCACTGGATCTGACGGCGTGAGAAATGCCATGTGTGGCGTGAGTGCGTGTGAAGAGCGTTGTTTGCGTGTGTGTCTCCCGCTCGCTCTACCTCCAGTCTAAAAGTGATCACAGATCAGGAGCCCTGCCATCAAACCAGTTGTGACTCTGAGTCTGCATTCCTTTAAATGTTGTCACTTCATTAATGTGTCATCAGATACAGATCTGTTTCTATTGTTCCAGTGACAGCCATACATCATCACACCTACGCCTGTCTTAAGACTTTCTCATAAACATAGAAACCTGTTTGTAATGAAGCTAGCGTGACAACCTGTTCACCTGAATGAAACCACAGTATGAAGCTAGCGTGACAAACAAATAGTTTATCAGGTAGAACTTGATTTCCTATTGTCCTCAAATAACCCTACTGAACTCATATAATAGCATGGTGGAAAGTAACTAAGTACATGTATTCAAGTACTGTATTTAACACTTTAGATTTTTTTTTTACTTTACTGGAGTATTTCCAATTGTCAATACTTTTACTTCTACTCCACTACATTTCAGAGTCAAATATTGTATTTTTATTCCACTGCAATTCTTTGAAAACGTTAGTTACTAGTTACTTTGTAGATTTTAATTATTATAACAAAACATACTTTAACCTCTTCTGCCCTTTTCAGACTTGAAAATAGCAGATCTACAAGCTTGTACATGTGCAATTTTCAAAAGATTGTTGAAATACATTTTATACATTTGAAAATCTGCAAAATGGGACATTATGCATGAGGAGTACTTTTACTTTTGGTACTTTAAGTATATTCTGATGCCAAGACTTTTACTTGTAACAGAGTACAATTAACAATGTAGGCATTTATCAGACATTCTTTATTCAGAGTGACTTACAGTAAACAAGGTAAACACACAGAATGTAGAGAGACAGTGTAGTGTCTCAGTAAATTATAGGATCATAGAATACAGAGAGACAGTGTAGTGTCTCAGTAAATTATAGGATCATAGAATACAGAGAGAAAGTGTAGTGTCTCAGTATATTATAGGATCATAGAATACAGAGAGACAGTGTAGTGTCTCAGTAAATTATAGGATCATAGAATACAGAGAGAAAGTGTAGTGTCTCAGTAAACTATAGGATCATAGAATACAGAGAGACAGTGTAGTGTCTCAGTAAACTATAGGATCATAGAATACAGAGAGACAGTGTAGTGTCTCAGTAAACTATAGGATCATAGAATACAGAGAGACAGTGTAGTGTCTCAGTAAACTATAGGATCATAGAATACAGAGAGACAGTGTAGTGTCTCAGTAAACTATAGGATCATAGAATACAGAGAGACAGTGTAGTGTCTCAGTAAACTATAGGATCATAGAATACAGAGACAGTGTATTGTCTCAGTAAACTAGGATCATAGAATACAGAGACAGTGTAGTGTCTCAGTAAACTATAGGATCATAGAATACAGAGAGACGGTGTAGTGTCTCAGTAAACTAGGATCAGAGAATACAGAGACAGTGTAGTGTCTCAGTAAACTATAGGATCATAGAATACAGAGACAGTGTAGTGTCTCAGTAAACTATAGGATCATAGAATACAGAGAGACAGTGTAGTGTCTCAGTAAACTATAGGATCATAGAATACAGAGACAGTGTAGTGTCTCAGTAAACTAGGATCATAGAATACAGAGACAGTGTAGTGTCTCAGTAAACTAGGATCATAGAATACAGAGACAGTGTAGTGTCTCAGTAAACTATAGGATCATAGAATACAGAGACAGTGTAGTGGTCTCAGTAAACTATAGGATCATAGAATACAGAGACAGTGTAGTGTCTCAGTAAACTAGGATCATAGAATACATAGAGACAGTGTAGTGTGTCAGTAAACTATAGGATCATAGAATACAGAGACAGTGTAGTGTCTCAGTAAACTATAGGATCATAGAATACAGAGACAGTGTAGTGTCTCAGTAAACTAGGATCATAGAATACAGAGACAGTGTAGTGTCTCAGTAAACTATAGGATCATAGAATACAGAGAGACAGTGTAGTGTCTCAGTAAACTAGGATCAGAGAATACAGAGACAGTGTAGTGTCTCAGTAAACTATAGAATCATAGAATACAGAGACAGTGTAGTGTCTCAGTAAACTATAGGATCATAGAATACAGAGAGTGTAGTGTCTCAGTAAACTATAGGATCATAGAATACAGAGACAGTGTAGTGTCTCAGTAAACTAGGATCATAGAATACAGAGACAGTGTAGTGTCTCAGTAAACTAGGATCATATAATACAGAGACAGTGTAGTGTCTCAGTAAACTATAAGATCATAGAATACAGAGACAGTGTAGTGGTCTCAGTAAACTATAGGATCATAGAATACAGAGACAGTGTAGTGTCTCAATAAACTAGGATCATAGAATACATAGAGACAGTGTAGTGTCTCAGTAAACTATAGGATCATAGAATACAGAGACAGTGTAGAGTCTCAGTAAACTATAGGATCATAGAATACAGAGACAGTGTAGTGTCTCAGTAAACTATAGGATCATAGAATACAGAGACAGTGTAGTGTCTCAGTAAACTATAGGATCATAGAATACATAGAGACAGTGTAGTGTCTCAGTAAACTAGGATCACAGGTAAACAATGAACCTAGCATCAGTCTAAACAAAAACATCTGTCTAAATAACATGGTATCTACATTACATCTATGGTATTTCTACATTGTGGTGTCGATACTTTTACTAGTAAAACATGTGAGTACTTCCATCACTGTATATAATGCACACCCACTCACCTTTACAGCTAAGTGGTCTTTTGTTCATGTAATATCAGCCAGTATACAGTGAATAGAATGGACCATGTTGCATTGATGCATGTATACAGTCAGTATACAGTGAATAGAATGGACCATGCTGCATTGATGCATGTATACAGTCAGTATACAGTGAATAGAATGGACCATGCTGCATTGATGCATGTATACAGTCAGTATACAGTGAATAGAATGGACCATGTTGCATTGATGCATGTATACAGTCAGTATACAGTGAATAGAATGGACCATGCTGCATTGATGCATGTATACAGTCAGTATACAGTGAATAGAATGGACCATGTTGCATTGATGCATGTATACAGTCAGTATACAGTGAATAGAATGGACCATGTTGCATTGATGCATGTATACAGTCAGTATACAGTGAATAGAATGGACCATGTTGCATTGATGCATGTATACAGTCAGTATACAGTGAATAGAATGGACCATGCTGCATTGATGCATGTATACAGTCAGTATACAGTGAATAGAATGGACCATGCTGCATTGATGCATGTATACAGTCAGTATACAGTGAATAGAATGGACCATGCTGCATTGATGCATGTATACAGTCAGTATACAGTGAATAGAATGGACCATGTTGCATTGATGCATGTATACAGTCAGTATGCAGTGAATAGAATGGACCATGTTGCATTGATGCATGTATACAGTCAGTATGCAGTGAATAGAATGGACCATGTTGCATTGATGCATGTATACAGTCAGTATACAGTGAATAGAATGGACCATGCTGCATTGATGCATGTATACAGTCAGTATACAGTGAATAGAATGGACCATGCTGCATTGATGCATGTATACAGTCAGTATACAGTGAATAGAATGGACCATGTTGCATTGATGCATGTATACAGTCAGTATACAGTGAATAGAATGGACCATGTTGCATTGATGCATGTATACAGTCAGTATACAGTGAATAGAATGGACCATGTTGCATTGATGCATGTATACAGTCAGTATACAGTGAATAGAATGGACCATGCTGCATTGATGCATGTATACAGTCAGTATACAGTGAATAGAATGGACCATGTTGCATTGATGCATGTATACAGTCAGTATACAGTGAATAGAATGGACCATGTTGCATTGATGCATGTATACAGTCAGTATACAGTGAATAGAATGGACCATGCTGCATTGATGCATGTATACAGTCAGTATACAGTGAATAGAATGGACCATGTTGCATTGATGCATGTATACAGTCAGTATACAGTGAATAGAATGGACCATGCTGCATTGATGCATGTATACAGTCAGTATACAGTGAATAGAATGGACCATGCTGCATTGATGCATGTATACAGTCAGTATACAGTGAATAGAATGGACCATGTTGCATTGATGCATGTACACAGTCAGTATACAGTGAATAGAATGGACCATGCTGCATTGATGCATGTACACAGTCAGTATACAGTGAATAGAATGGACCATGCTGCATTGATGCATGTATACAGTCAGTATACAGTGAATAGAATGGACCATGCTGCATTGATGCATGTATACAGTCAGTATACAGTGAATAGAATGGACCATGCTGCATTGATGCATGTACACAGTCAGTATACAGTGAATAGAATGGACCATGTTGCATTGATGCATGTACACAGTCAGTATACAGTGAATAGAATGGACCATGCTGCATTGATGCATGTACACAGTCAGTATACAGTGAATAGAATGGACCATGTTGCATTGATGCATGTACACAGTCAGTATACAGTGAATAGAATGGACCATGTTGCATTGATACATGTATACAGTCAGTATACAGTGAATAGAATGGACCATGCTGCATTGATACATGTATACAGTCAGTATACAGTGAATAGAATGGACCATGCTGCATTGATGCATGTATACAGTCAGTATACAGTGAATAGAATGGACCATGCTGCATTGATGCATGTATACAGTCAGTATACAGTGAATAGAATGGACCATGCTGCATTGATGCATGTATACAGTCAGTATACAGTGAATAGAATGGACCATGCTGCATTGATGCATGTATACAGTCAGTATACAGTGAATAGAATGGACCATGCTGCATTGATGCATGTATACAGTCAGTATACAGTGAATAGAATGGACCATGTTGCATTGATGCATGTATACAGTCAGTATACAGTGAATAGAATGGACCATGCTGCATTGATGCATGTATACAGTCAGTATACAGTGAATAGAATGGACCATGCTGCATTGATGCATGTATACAGTCAGTATACAGTGAATAGAATGGACCATGCTGCATTGATGCATGTATACAGTCAGTATACAGTGAATAGAATGGACCATGTTGCATTGATGCATGTATACAGTCAGTATACAGTGAATAGAATGGACCATGTTGCATTGATGCATGTATACAGTCAGTATACAGTGAATAGAATGGACCATGCTGCATTGATGCATGTATACAGTCAGTATACAGTGAATAGAATGGACCATGCTGCATTGATACATGTATACAGTCAGTATACAGTGAATAGAATGGACCATGTTGCATTGATGCATGTATACAGTCAGTATACAGTGAATAGAATGGACCATGCTGCATTGATGCATGTATACAGTCAGTATACAGTGAATAGAATGGACCATGTTGCATTGATACATGTATACAGTCAGTATACAGTGAATAGAATGGACCATGCTGCATTGATACATGTATACAGTCAGTATACAGTGAATAGAATGGACCATGTTGCATTGATACATGTATACAGTCAGTATACAGTGAATAGAATGGACCATGCTGCATTGATACATGTCTTGATTTGATTTGATTTGATTTTATTAGACGTTATACAGGAGAAAAACACATGTTACATCATGTTCATCGTAGAAACGTCAAGGATACACACACAGAAAAGTCTTGCGACTTATTTTCATTGTGGTCCTTGGTCTGAGACAAACAACACTGCAACAAAATACTTACAGGTAGACAGTACAGTAATAATTAAAACAGTCAATAGCTACACTACCTACAGTGTAGGTA
This sequence comes from Gymnoscopelus braueri, assembly GCF_963280865.1. Lineage (NCBI taxonomy): Eukaryota > Metazoa > Chordata > Actinopteri > Myctophiformes > Myctophidae > Gymnoscopelus > Gymnoscopelus braueri. The sequence continues at coordinate 11,206,666 of NC_137608.1, read as the reverse complement.
GTGTAGCGCTGGGCAAGAGTGGAGACCTCACTGTCCATGAAAAGATTACAGCGCCGCGGCTGCGCCAGTCCCGACGCTCTCGCATAAGCGCTCGTATATTTAGAAAATAGCCAATGCAGCCAGATCTGCAATCTTATCCGAATGACTGTCCGGTTTTAACCAACCAGCCGATTATCAGTTTTACATATGTATTATTTACATATTTTTACATATTTTACATATGTAAAACTGATAATCGGCTGTTTGGTTAAAACCGGACTCAAGAGCCACTGTGAGGCCTAACTGGGTTGTAAAGCCAGCTAGTCGTCCTTGAATACACAATCTGTGATTAACTGGTTTGTAAGGCGAGCCAATCTCCTGGGACTCTGGAGAGAGTTAAGATGATCTTGGAGCGTCGCTGAGGACACTCATTAACCAGGGCATCCAGGGTCCTTTATACTGTTGGCTGTGTCCCCTGATTTTATAAAATGTTATAGCCAGATCTGCAATCTTATCCGAATGACTGTTAAAGCAGTTTGTTTAAATGAGCTGATAAAATGTTATATTTTCACAGGGATTATTTATTAGTGTGATAGATATACATTGTGGAATGGATACATGTGTCCAGATGCCTGTCAGACGGTCAGACAGACAATGTTGCTCCGCAGGTCTACGATGGAACAAACGTCTACACGCTCTCAGACCTGACGTGAGATCTGAGCGGGCCGTGCGCTGAAGTCAAAGTCGGGATATATTGATAAATGCAGATTATAAGGTCATGTAAATGCATTGTGATATGTATATAACACTGTGTAATTACAGTTATAAGCACTCATAATGCAATCATAATACATTATAAAACATTTTATAATGACACTTTCTATGCATCCCATGTTAATTCTCATAATTGTAAAACATAATCATGTTATAATGCTTATAATCACCCTTATAATGCATTGTAATCACTGTTAAAATGCATTATACTGTCATAAATCACTATAAGTGGTCATTTGTTGCTTTAAAAGATTATAGAGACAATTATAAAGCTGACCATAGAAGTCATTATATGATGCTTTATAATGTGTTATGATTATTGTTATAAAGCATTCTGAGCATTAATTAGTTATTATAACTATAATTATACAGTGTTGTAAGCAGATTATAATACATTATAAGTATATTCATAATGCATCATAAACATGGGATGCATAGCAAGTGTTACAGCGTCTTCCTCTGATATGTGGAAATATCCCCACACTGTAGACATGCTGTCTGCCTGTCTGTCTGTCTGTCTGTCTGTCTGTCTGTCTGTCTGTCTGTCTGTCTGTCTGTCTGCACACACCATGTTTGTCACTGCGTTTTGATTTCATCATCAGAATATCCTCCTTCTGTGATAATCTTTTGACCAATAATTTTTTTTTTTTTGCCTTTTCGGATGAATATTTTCGGTGGCTGAGTTTTGGGGTCATCACTGAGTAGGATCCTATAGTCAGGTGAGGTGAGGTGAGTTAGGCTCTTAATCTTCTACATTCTTTTCTACTGATGAAGCATCAGGTTGATGTGTTTAGGAATCCAGTATAACAACATGTCTCTATGTCTCTCTTCCCAGATCATCACCTTATAGAAACCTGATTATTATCTGGTATCAGTTCATACCTGACTGTGTGTCTGCTGGTTCATACCTGACTCTGTGCAACACATTCAACATTAACACTTCTACAGACGAGGTTCAACATTAACACTTCTACAGACGAGGTTCAACAATAACACTGTGGTATATTACAGGACTTAAAGTAGATATTAAACACAAAATATATTACTACCAGGTTGTTTTGTTAAATCCATTGGCGTATTAAAATAACTAGGGATAAGGCTAAGCATTCAGTTAATGTAAATGAGTCTAACCATTTGTTTGCAGGATCCTTAGAAACTGTAAAATGGGTTAAATAAGCTGGATGAAGAAACATGACTTCTCATACTAAATAATATCCTTTGGTTTACCCTTCAAAAGTATATATAGGAATTAGGTTCCTTGTACATATTTTTTTTCCCCTCTTTTTTATTTTTTTGTTGTACATAGTGTTATATATTGTTTTTGGCTGTTTATTTTGTAATGATATTTGAACTGTGGTGCCACTATATATGCCTATGAATTAAATACCAAGGCCCTCATTGGAAACAAGTCCGCAAGGACTTTTATGAACGGACCTGTTAGACAAAGTATTTTAAATGTAACTGTGCTGTTTTACATTTTTTGCCTAATAAAATATTCAATCAAAAAAAAAAAAGGTGAATAAAGCTTTGGTGATAAATAGTCATGGAAATTTAATTGGATATCATGCATAAAGTCTATTTTCATTGTAATCATTTTTATTCTGTCTTATTTTATTATTCTGGGTTGACATAACATATTTCTATGTTGTTTTGATATTTCTTGAAGTACATGCATTTTGGAGTAATGATTGAATTATGAGTTTATATTCTTGAAGTTATACCTTTGCAAAATAACTGATGATATTGTTTTAAAGTCCTGTGCTAATTAATTCCTTTGACGAATCCGCCGATGTGAAGAGGTGGAGTCGCAGTAGACTAGATGCAAGTTACCTGAAAGTTATTGGCCTGTGAGAAAGTAAAGGCGTGTCTAAGTCCATTGTTAAAGAAATGGAGGTAAACCTACTGTGTTGTATAAAAGATGTGTTTTGGTGTAATGTAATTTGCACTATTCTTATTTTGACCCTTGAATGGTTTTGCCTCTATGACAATAAATACATTGTTGTAAACCCCCACTTGAACCGAGACTTTGTTCATCATTTTAAACACTCAGGAGATAATACCTGTTTTCGTTGGAAAAGACTCACATCATTCACCACAACACTTCTACAGACGAGGTTCAACATTAACACTTCTACAGACGAGGACGGTGGACTCATCAGGACGTGTGACCGGTAAGGGCTGAAGCCACAAACCAAACACATGTGATGGTAAAAAAAGAAGGGAAAGACCAATTAAAAGGTATTTGTTGTATTGGCCAATGCAGAGGCAAGAACGCCTTGCCCTGACTAAACGTTTAGTCACCATGATTCGAGACCAGCCCGAAACGGGACCGAGGCAAACTGGACCTGTTCCGAAACGAACCAAGGATAATTCAAATGTATTAGACCCGGTCTGACCGGGTCTCTATACCCGTACTGGACCCGGAGCTCATTTATGGCTAAAATCACCGTGGTATTCAGATTATCCATGTGTGTCAGTCAGCTCCTGCTCCCCCCCGCCCCAACAGAGTAATCACAGACGAGCTGCGTCGCGTGCATTCTGCTCCGTGTTGCATGCAGACAGACAGACAGACAGAGATCATTTCGCCGACTTTATACCGTCTGTCCCCGCAGATTATGTCCATAAACATGCTCCACACAGACGACGTTCCAACTTGCATCTTCCCGGTGGCTTTTGTTTGCATTTCACCTGCTAAAAAACCTCCATGGTGTTACTCAGGTCGCAGGGTAGCCGCCCGGAAACACACTCGCCCCCCATTTTCTTGTATTTGTTTTACTGAGGATAAGGTTAGAAATAAGTTTAGGGTTAGGCATAGTCTTACTGAGGTTAAGTTTAGGAATAAGGTTAGGTTTTGGCACCGTTTTAATGAGATTACGTTTAGGATTAAGGTTAGGTTTAGGCATAGTTTACTGAGGTTACGTTTAAGAATACCAGGTGAATGCCGCCCCGGGGCGAGTGTGTTTTGGTATTCTTTAACAGCAGTGCGGTGCGCATGAGATTGGCTGCGTAGCGTTTCAATTGACTGTTAACATTAAACTATGAGAGAACAGGCGATATGGATTTGGGAACGTAATTACAACGCATTGGTCTCATTTTAAAACCGAAGGTTAAAGAGATTAATATAATAATAATAATAATACAAAGCTGGTCGTCGGGTAGATCAGGGGTCCACACGGGTCCATCCATTTCAAATTATCTGACCCGTGCCCGAGGGACATGTCAATATTTTGGCCCCGAACCGGCTCGGTTCTCAGTTCGGGGTTCGGGTCTTCGGTTCCGGGTGGACTCGTAATACCCTCTACATCGATGCATCCATTTCTTTTTTTTAAACGATCTACTGTATGGTTTTATTAAACAGAAAATCGTCCTTGCCATTATAATGCCATTATATAATGCCATTATATAATGCCATTATATCGATCTAAAATCTGTTTGCAATGTAAATAATCGATTGTATTGTCTGAATGTATTTTTACAATTAGAATGTGATCATCGCCGTGTTGATATTATTCTCTCATTCCTGGGTTTATACTTGGTTTTGGGCCTGACGTGCACCGACAATAGCTGATCTACAAACTCACAACACACGGCACTACAACAAGATTTGAGCTTGCAGATCAGATATGACGTCATTACTCAGGCGACGGCATGCTCAGCTGAGAGAGACGAGGCTACTAAGGCCAGGCTGGGCGCACGCCCACGCATGCGGTGCACAAAACAAACAGAGAGAGGACGAGAGACAACACAAAGTTTAAAATGGCAGAAAGTTCCAGCAGTAAAGTGACAGACAGAACGGCGGACAGAGATATTTAAGCCGAAGTTGAAGTCGAAAGTGTGGACACATTTTGTAAAAAGGGAGACACCCCCACACTTGATAAATCACTCGCCGTTTGCATTGCAAAGCCGAACTTAATACAACGGCAACACAACCAATCTTTCCATCAGTGGTGGAAAAGTACTCACATTTCATACTTAAGTAAAAGTATCAATACTGCAATGTAGAAATACTCTGTTACAAGTAAATGTCCGGAATTCAACATTTACTTGAGTAAAAGTACAAAAGTATTGGTATCAAAATGTTCTTAAAAGTACCAAAAGTAAAAGTACTCATTATGCAGAATGTCCCAGAAAGTTTTCAAATCTACAAGCTCATTGTGAGCTTGTAGATCTGCTATTTTCAAATGGCTGAAATGTATACAGGGTGGTTAATGTATGTTTTATAATAATAATCTAAATCTACAAAGTAACTAGTAACTAAAGTCAAATCATTGTAGTGGAGTAAAAGAACATTTGCCTCTGAGATGTAGTGGAGTAGAAGTAAGTACAAAGTTATCAAGAAAATAAATTAAATTAAATACTCGAGTAAAAGTGTGTTAAGTAGGCTACAGTACAGAGTAAATGTACTTAGTTACTTTACACCACTGTGAATGACGTGGAGCTAAATCTAATTATGGGCAAGCCAAAGGCGCTGTGGCTATCGCACATCGCTTGCGTGCTGCTCAGGTTAGCAAGAATTGGTACTGTACCGGTGAGGAACTCAATTAATGAACATGTCGCTCTCCTGTCATCATATGTAGCAGTTAATAACAGTATCCAATTAAACATTGAGTCAACGAGAGAGAGAGAGGGGGAGGAGAGCAAGAAAGAGAGGGGTAGGCGAGCGAGAGAGAGAGAGAGAGAGAGAGAGAGAGAGAGAGAGAGAGAGAGAGAGAGAGAGAGAGAGCGAGAGAGAGGGGGGAGTAGAGCGCGAGAGAGAGAGAGCCTCACACAGCCCTTGAGTGGGGCCAAAATTTTCTCCCTTTTCGGCCCTCTTCAGCCCCACTGAGCCCACTTTGGCCCGGGTCCTTGTATATGGAAGGCCCCCAGATGGTGAGAGTGTGGTGCTGTGTGGTGCAGTGTGGAGACATGCCAGTTGAAACCCAGCATAAATGTACTATATTTGAATGATAGAATGCAAAATTGTCTCACACATTTTCCTATAATTATTTCCCTCTAGATTTGAATCTTTCATCGTGACAGATGGCACAGCCTCCAGTTCCTCCTCCAGAGAGCACAAAAAGAGAGGAATATTTAAAACGTGAGTCCATGTTGATCAGTACACAGCTTTTACACTGTGAAACTGTTTGGATAGCAGTATACATGTACAAGACCCCCCACTACATATTGTATAGATGAGAGAGAGATGAAGCAGGGACCCCCCACTACATATTGTATAGATGAGAGATGAAGCAGGGACCCCCCACTACATATTGTATAGATGAGAGATGAAGCAGCGAGTCACTTTGTGCCGCGCTGCAAGCTATGAGTGATTTAATAGTTATTAGTAGAATGGGCCTCAGGTCTTAATGGGTTAATGTGTTGGATTCATGTTAAAGTGTATTTTCACACATTTAACCCTTTAAACCCTCAATACTTAGTAAACTTGACTGTTTGCTCTGTACTTGGTCTGCTCTTCTTTCCCTCTACACCAAACCTTTTCGCCAAAAATAGCAGATCTACAAGCTCACAACACCTCTCAGCACGAGGCGTTGTGAGCTTGTAGATCTGCTATTTTCAGCTAACGTTCCACCAGAATAGAGATGCTGGGGTTCAAGTGGTTCATGTACATAAAATATAAACAAATATATAAACAAAAATAAACACCTCAGTGTCACTGAAGACTAAGCTTCAAACCTCCCAAAACAAACTGATTCGGCTACTCCTCGGATTGGGGCCCATGACCCACCTTTTTCCCACCCATTTTGCCAGCCTAGGCTGGCTCAGGGTGGAAGACAGGGTTAAACAACTAAAAATGGGACTGGCCTTCAAAATTGTAAATGCAAATTTGCCCGATATGCCCCCTATTCCCGCATATCTGAGTAAATACCTCCAAAAGGTTAGCGACACCCACAGTCACAATACCAGAGGGAGCGTTAACAACAATTTGGTACCACCCACCCATAAAACAAACATGGGCAAATTCTCCTTCTACAGCACTGCCACCCAGGATTGGAATAGTCTAACCCCATCCCTCAAAAAATGCAGTTCGCTGGGCTCATTTAAAAGAGCCTTAAAAAATCACCTTTCAGGAGGCCAAAAGAGGAGGTAGTACCATTTTCCCGTTAGACAGCAGACCCCCCCCCCCCCCTGTTCTTGTACAGATCTTTTTCCCGCTTTTTACTTTTTATTTTTTGTTGTACATAGTGTTATTCTTTTGCTGTTTTTTTGGTAATGATATTCGAACTGTGGTGCCACTATATATGTCTATGAATTGAATACCAAGGCCCTCATTGGAAACAAGTCCGCAAGGACTTTTATGAACGGACCTGTTAGACAAAGTATTTTAAATGTAACTGTGCTGTTTTACATTTTTTGCCTAATAAAATATTCAATCAATCAATCATATCACACACAGATTTGGCGGCCCCCCCTGTAGTAACTCTGAGGACCCCTAGGGGTCCCTGACCCCTAGTAACCCTGAGGACCCCTAGGGGTCCCTGACCCCCTGTAGTACCTCTGAGGACCCCTAGGAGTCCCAGACCCCCTGTAGTAACTCTGAGGACCCCTAGGAGTCCCGGACCCCCTGTAGTAACTCTGAGGATCCCTAGGGATCACGGACCCCCTGTAGTAACTCCGAGGACCCCTAGGGGTCCCAGACCCCCTGTAGTAACTCTGAGGACCCCCTAGGGGTCCTGGACCCCCTGTAGTACCTCTGAGGACCCCTAGGGGTCCCGGACCCCCTGTTGAAGACCCTGATTTAAACTGTAAACTCAAACAGATGTATGAGGTTTTAAAGGAGGAGTTCACCCAAAAAATGACTTATTTTATATCAATTGCACGCCCCATGAAGCCTTGAATTCATGGATTTATTTGTGTTTTTGTGGCATTCCTAAGCCAACAATTTGATGACCGTGTGTATTTCCGGTAGGAGACACAAAGAATCTACTTTGTGTCTCCTACCGGATACATTAGTCGGTAGGAGACGGGAATCAAATTATTAGCTTAGGAATGCAACAAAAACAAAAACAAATACATGAATTCAAGGCTTCATGAGGTGTGCAATTGATAGAAAATAAGTACTTTTTTGGGTGAACTACTCCTTTAACCTCTGTATGATGAATAGTGAAAATAACAGATCTACAAGTTTACATATCATCATGACACCACACGGTGTGAGCTTGTAGATCTGCTAACTTTCACAATTTTTTGACATTCTTCAATTGAATAATAATAATAACAACAACAACAATAACAATAATAATATGTATTATTATTATAAAAAGTTTAAATGTATGTTAGAGTTAAAACATGGTCTAAAGCTGCACCTTGACAGAGATTTCTAGTGTTTTCACAAACCTTTGAAAAATCATAGATTATTATTCTTCATAAAGATCCACCCGCTGATCGGCTCAAAAGACCAGATGTGGGAAAAGTACTCACAATTCTTACTTAAGTAAAAGTATCAATTCTGCAATGTAGAAATACTATTTCTGAAAATGTGTTGTTCCAGGGACCCCTTAGAAGCAAAGATTTGAGTTAGAAAAATTATATATATATTGTAGATCTGCTATTTTCAAACATTTTAGTACTTTTACTTTTGGTACTTTAAGTACATTTTGATGCCAATACTTTTGGATTTTTACTCAAGTAAATTTAGAATTATTTTACTTGTAACATAGGATTTTTATATTGCACTATTGATACTTTTACTTAAGAAAAGAATTTGAGTACTTTTTCCACCACTGAAACCCTCTATACTATAGCTGACCGGGGTTCCTCAGGGCTCTGCTCCTTTTTTTCTCTCTACACCAAATCTCTTCGCCGAAAATATCAGATCTACAAGCTCGCGTCGCGTTGTTGTCAGCTTGTAGATTAGCATTTTCATGATTTAAAAAAAAATAGCAGATCTACAAGCTTGCTACGAGCTTGTAGATCTGCTATTTTTGAATAGCTAAAGACATCTTAAATATGACACAAATGCGTTCCCGGTCTTGAATGGGTTAATTAGTTGTGTGTTTTATCATGTGTTTTTCTCACAGATTCCTCTGCTCTGTCATGGGACCCAAACACAGCGCATAAGAACCTCAAACTGTCAGAGAACTACAGGAAGGCGACTTATACACAAGAAGACCAACCTTATGCTGATCATCCACAGAGATTTACCCGTAACCCTAGTGTGTTGAGTAGAGAGAGTCTGTCTGATACTTGTTACTTTGAAGTTGAATGGAGTGGAGAGGATGTTCAGATAGCAGTCTGTTACAGTGACATCGACAGAAAGGAGAAAGGGCCATCAGACTTTGATGGGACTGAAATGTCCTGGATGTTATGGTGCAGTGGTTCTTCTGATAGTGCCAAATACCAGTTCATTCACAACGGCGATGGTACTATACCGTCAGAACATGAGAGGAGCAGGGTCGGGGTGTTTGTAAACCAGAGAGAATTAGGTCTTCTCCGTCTGCGTTTCTACTATATAGATGGAGACAGAATGATGCTCATTCATTCAGAATCAACTTACCTTCCCTCCTTCACCAGAGGACCTCTCCATGCAGGGATAAGGGCTCATAAAGCTACTGCAGAGGTCGAGGTGTGTGAGATCTGGTAAACATGAAACGTAATGTGTAACCTCTTAAACCCTCTATACTATAGCTGACCGGGGTTCCTCAGGGCTCTGCTCCTTTTTTTTCCTCTACACCAAAACTCTTTGCCGAAAATAGCAGATCTACAAGCTCACGAGGCGTCGCGTTGTTGTCAGCTTGTAGCTCAGCTGTTTGACGGCGGATGTTCTCCCACAGGGACGCTATGGTTCATGGGGTTAAAAACCCTGGTGTTGCTAGTTTATACATGAATACAAAACTCTCTCTCTCTCTCTCTCTCTCTCTCTCTCTCTCTCTCTCTCTCTCTCTCTCTCTCTTTAGAACATTTACCAGTTAATTTTTAAATAGGTTTGGTGTAGAGTGAGAAAAAGAGCAGACCAAGTACAAAGCCACAGGTGAAGTTTACTAAGTATTGACGGGTTTAAATGTGTGAAAATACACATTAACATGAATCCAACAGATTAATAGAAAAGATTATGTGTAAACAAAAAAACACTGATTTACACAACACTGATGACAGAGTCTATGAAGTTATCTATGAGACCTATGTTTAATCTGTAACACCATGTTGTTCATCCCTTTATGTTTTTATGAGGTTTTCACTTCATGTTTTCACTTTAGTTTGTATTAGTTTTTAAAGCAGGTTTTGCTAGTTTAGTTTTAACTTAGTGAAAATTGTAGTTTAATTGTTGACGATAATCTTGGTGAATGAGACCCAGTGTGTTTTCATGTTTGCTCTATACTTATATTATGTTATAATTACCTGATCAAATGTTTTATCTAAATCAATCTTTCTATAACCTACTGATCAGCTGATGTGAATTACTGATCAAATCAAATGTCTTTCATTTTGATGATTCTTTATGTGTTACTGTACTTCTGTGCTGTTTACTTTTTCTCTAATAAAGTATTTAAACAATCAATCAATCCCTTCTTGCATAAACCATGAGAATAAAGGTCATAATAATAACTTCATAATGGCATCTGTGCCATTATGTTATACTTTGGCAATTCAAAAATAGCAGATCTACAAGCTCATAGTGCAACTTTCTTTTTTGAAAAATCATTAACATTTTTGCAAACCTTTGAATAATAATGTCATTTTTTTAAGTGAACATTTGTAACTCAAATCTTTGCTTCTGGAGGATTCTACAAATGTCTTCTAAATCCTGTGTTGCTATAATAATATAATATCAGGGGTTCTCAAACTTTTTTCATGTCCAGGACCCCCAAAATGATATGTATTTGGCCCCCATGTATTTGACCCCCATCTCAAAATATGTTGTTCCAGGGACCCCCATCTCAAAATATGTTGTTCCAGGGACCCCCCAGAAGCAAAGATTTAAGTTAAAAATGTAAAACTTGCAGATCTTACAAGCTCAGTGCCGCGCTATGAGCTTGTAGATCTGCTATTTTTGAATGGCCAGAGTATAAATGGTTAAAGTGGTTACACAGATGCGTACCTGGTTTTAATGGGTTAATGTCTAAACTTACACCAGAACATAAGTTCTGTCCTAAGTTAGGGCAGTGGTTCTCAACCTTTTCAGGCTGGGACCCCCCAAAATAACCATATTTGAACTGGGGACCCCCCACGGTGGGGGGCTCCACCCTGACATGCACTTGGAATGTAAGAGCTGAGGCATTACATTTAGTTTGACTCGGTTCCACAGATCAATATTGGGAAAATAGCAGATCTACAAGCTCGCAACTCCTCGCGTTGCGAGACGTTGTGGGCTTGTAGATCGGCTATTTTCACATCTTTCGCCTCTTTCTTATATTATTTGACAATGTGGCCAATGTTTAAACCGGTTTTTATAGTAATAATAATAATAATAATAAACTTTATTTATATAGCACCTTTCATGACATGAAATGCAGCTCAAAGTGCTTTACAGAGCAAGAATACAATTACAGTTAGAACCAATTTAACAATAAAGCAAACAAAAATAAAATAAAATAAAATAAAAGCAAAAACATAAAACAACATTAACATAGGCAATACAGTGAGGAATTAAAAATCAACCAAAGAATCAGCTAAAAGCAAGAGGGAAGAAATAGGTCTTGAGCTGTGCTTTAAAGCTATCGACAGAGGCTGCCTGTCTTAGGTGTAATGGGAGTTTATTCCACACTGTCGGTCCGTAAAAGCAGAATGCTGCTTCACCGTATCTTTTATATGTCATTGTAGGCACCTCGAGCAGGTCAGCACTTGAAGACCTGAGGGCCCGGTTTGGAACATATCTCTCTAGGCAGTCAGAGAGGTAGGAAGGTGCCAGACCATTTAGAGCTTTATAAACTATTAAAATAATTTTAAAATCAATCCTAAAAACAACCGGGAGCCAGTGTAGTGAAGCTAGAACTGGAGTGATATGTTCTCTCATCCTAGTTTTAGTTAAAATTCTGGCTGCCGCATTTTGAACAAGTTGTAATCTGTCAGTTGTTTTCTTTGGCAGGCCAGAGTAGAGTGCGTTGCAGTAATCAAGCCGAGAGAAAACAAAAGCGTGGATCAACGTTTTTGCATCGTCTAACGACAGATAGTCTCTAATTCGCGCAATATTTCTAAGATGAAAGAAAGCAATCTTGGTGACATGATTAATGTGTGTATTAAAATTCAATTCAGAATCGATAATAACCCCCAGGTTCTTTACTGTGGTGTTACTTTCTACAGCCAGGTTACCAAGTCTACTTATTATTGATTCTCTCTGCTCACTGGAGCCAATTATGAGAACTTCTGTTTTATCCTCATTTAGCTTAAGAAAGTTCTCACTCATCCAGCATTTTATACTGGACAGACAGGTCAACAATGGGTCTAGAGCGCAGGGGTCGTCTGGAGCTACTGAAAGATACAGCTGGGTATCATCAGCATAGAAATGGAAGTTCACTCCGTGATCGGCGATGACTTCTCCCAGCGGTAGTATATACAGGGAGAACAATAAGGGACCCAGAATTGAGCCCTGTGGAATACCAGAACAGATGTTGTGTTTGTCTGAGTCAAAGTTAGCTAGACTGACAAAATAGCTTCTGCCTGTTAGGTAAGAGTAAAACCAAGACAAGGCTGTGCCTGACAAACCAATCCAGTACTCCATGCGTAGAATTGTGTGATCAATCGTATCAAAAGCAGCGGTTAAATCAAGGAGTAGGAGAACAGATACATTTTTGTCGTCAGCGGACACCCTAAGATCATTAATTACTTTTACAAGTGCTGTTTCTGTGCTATGACCTTTCCTGAAGCCAGATTGGAATTTGTTATTAACCTTATTGTTCTGTAGGAACACATCCAGTTGATGAAAGATAGTTTTTTCTAAGACCTTGCCCAGAAATGGCAGATTAGAGATTGGTCTATAATTACCCAGCACCAATGGATCAAGGTTGTGTTTCTTGAGTAACGGCCTGACTACAGCCGTTTTCAGTGAGTCTGGAAAGACGCCTGAAAGTAGAGAGCTGTTTACAATTCTTAGGATATCTCCATCACACTGTCTAAAACCTCTTTGAGAAACGGGGTGGGTATTGCATCCAGTGAGCAAGATGATGATGTCATCTGTGATATAGTTTTACGGAGTTCCTCTTCATTAATTGCGCAGAATGATATTAGGCTTCCTCTGGAGTGATCTCTTTTGCACCATGCACCATTTGCTGCATTTGCACTACTAGCAGCAGCATTCATAATACCAGCTCGAATGCTAAAAAAAATGTTTTAAAAAAAGGATGCGAACTCATCACACTTAGCTTTAGAAGCAGGGAGCGACTCCTTGTAAGCCTGGGGGGGTTTAAGAGATGTTCAATGGTAGAGAATAAGACTCTGGCATTTTGCTTGTTGTCATTGATAATGCCTGAAAAATATGCCTGCCTTGCCAAGCGCAGTGCTTTGTTATAGGCCACTGTTGACTTCTTAAAGATCTCTAGGTGGACAGTGAGGTTTTTTTTTCTCCAAATTCGCTCAGCTCTACGACATTCTTTCTTGAGTGAGCGCATGTGCTCGTTGATCCAGGGTGTTACTCTAGAGTTAAGTTTCTTTTTAGTTTTCATAGGAGCCACTATGTAGAGAGCTGACTCTAATTTGAGATTAAAATGTTGAACCATATCATTCACTGAGGGAGCATCAAGTAGGGGGGGCACCTGCACACACGCCAGATGACGAGGAAACTCGTTTGCTGCAGATGAGCTAAAAAAACGTTTTTTTATAGTATATTCTGTATTGTTTTTCCCTAGATTAGAGACAGTCATATTAAAACACAATAAATAGTGGTCTGTTAGTTCGGGCTTATCAATAATACTGTCAACAGTGATATTCAAACCTGTAGTGATCACCACTCCCATGATCAGTCGCTCCCTGCTTCTAAAGCTAAGTGTGATGAGTTCGCATCATTTTTTGAAAACAAAATCTTTAGCATTCGAGCTGGTATTATGAATGCTGCTGCTAGCACTGCAAATGCGGCAAATGGTGCATGGTGCAAAAATGTAGATCACTCCAGAGGAAGCCTAATATCATTCTGCGCAATTAATGAAGAGGAACTCCGTAAAACTATATCACAGATGACATCATCATCTTGCTCACTATAGTTTGTTGATTGCTTTTGATGCAGTACTGGTATTTTTCTTTTCTTTTTTCGAGTAATTAAAAAGGTCTCAAAAGTCCTTAAATTGTCACTTAACTGTCATCTGGGGTCTGGAACCCCCACAAAATCATGTTGGGGGGGGTCCCAACCCACAGGTTGAGAACCACTGAGTTAGAGAGTATAAGGTTCTTACTAGAGGCTTAGTAACTAGTTAGTTTATAGACTGTTTATGGCATAACTTAAAGGGATAGTTCACCCCCCAAAAAAAATGTATTAGTCACCCCATGGAGACTTGAATTCATGGATATTGTTTAGTTTTTGTCTCATTCCTAAGACAATATCATTTGATGACCAGCGGACCGGTAGGCAGCGGTTCCGGTAGGAGATACAAAGGAGACTCTTTTGTGTCTCCTACCGGAACCGCTGCCGGTCATCACATTATTGTCTGAGATGAGACACAAACTAATAAATATCCATGAATTCAAGTCTCCATGGGGTAGTCTCGCGTGGCCAGACTGTTGCCTCCCACAATTTTCAAATGTTTCCGGTCATACAGTCTGGGACTCGGAAGCTCTGATCATGATTAGAATATAAACCGGATGTGAAGCTTCCTCCCCACTTCCGTTTCGTCTTTACAGTCTATTAAATTCTATTAAAAAGACAAATCATGAACATTTTTGCAAAATGTGTAATGTAGTTTTTGTAAGTGAACATTTGTCTCAAACTCAAATCTTTGCTTCTGGAGGATTCTACAAATGTCTTCTGAGCCCTGTGTTTCTATAATAATATAATATCAGTGGTTCTCAAACTTTTTTCATGTCAAGGACCACCCAAAATGATATGTATTTGGCCACGGACCCCCATCTCAAAATATGTTGTTCCAGGGACCCCCAGAAGCACAGATTTGAGTTAAAAATGTTCGCCTTAAAACAATATTATATATATATATATATTCAAAGATTTGCTCCAATTTTCACGATTTATAATCAGATCTAAAAGTAGTTCTACAAGCTCAGATCTACAAGTTCAGATCTACAAGCTCAGATCTACAAGCTCAGATCTACAAGCTCAGATCTACAAGCTCATAGCGCCGCGCTATGAGCGTGTACAATATGAGTAGATTCATAGAAATCTCCAAAGTCGAGTGTAAGGCGTGTGTCATTGTTCTAGGTTTAGCATCATGATGGCTTGACTACACAGAAATCAGACGTCCTCTAAAATGGGGGGGATTTCAAAATAAGAGCTACCCAATAGGAACTGAGTACGTCCAAACCCCCTCCCCCATCTGCGTCCCTGCTTGTCACAGTGCAATGTGTTTTGAGATGGTAGATTGGCTGTTTTTGGTATGTTGGGGTTAAACATGTAAAAAGAAAGTTAAAATGGCCTTCATAAAATGTATATTATCCTTACAAAGTGTGTGTGTGGGGGGGGGTCCCCAGTTCAAACTTAATAGGATTTATTTTGGGGTGTTTGGGGACCCTCAGGCTCAGAGCCAGGTGTGGTTCAGGGGTTCTCTGGTCTGATGGCTCTGGATGAGTCTGAGGAGCTCCAGAGCCTGGTCCTTCAGGTCAGGCATGACGTCCGACGCCTGCAGGCCGGACAGAGAACTCTGGAGCCGCCGTCTGCTCTCTGGAGACAGGCAGTCCCAGCGGCCGCTCTCCCCGGTCCTCCGCAGCAGCAGCTCCACCATGGACAAGGCTTCGGTCCTCACCGATGCGTAGCTCTTGTTTTCCAACGGGTACGTGAGGGCAGCGCAGGTCTCTGACAGGATCTGGGACAGCGTGTTTGAATCCTGACCGTCGTGATGGTGGTCCTTCTGGAGCAACACCAGGCCCTGGAAGTAGGCCTTCATCCTTCATGCACCGCAGGACTCCCAGCTGCACCCTCCAGCTGCTCAGCCTGAGCTTGTCACACATGAGCGCACACACCTCGGCCCGGAAAGCGTCCTGGGTGAGTGGGTTCCTGGGCCAGCTCTTTGCCAGCGTGTCCAAGGCACAGAGCAGAGCTTCTGTCCGCAGCTCGCCGTCCTTCACATCCTCCTCATCGTCGTTCTCTTCCAGTGACCGACAGCCGCCGCCGCTCTCCGGACACTTCTTCCTGATCAGAGGGAGGAGGATCTCGGCCATGTCGCTAAAGCCGTCCTCCTGGCTGCTGTGCAGCACGTCTCCGGCGCAGCGCAGGGGGGCCATCTTGTACGTCAACCGCTCCTTCTTGCGGCGGCACTCCTTCATCACCGCCGACAGCATCTCGGAGACGGTGGGCTGGCCGGGGCGGGGCTTCTGCAGCTCGGAGCGGCACCGGGATGCCACCGAGCCGATGGCGTTCAGCAGCTCCTCCTTGCCCACCCAGGTGCGTCCGGACAGCCCCCGCAGCAGAGCGCTCAGCACCGTGCCGAGGTGAGGCGCCACCAAGGAGCCCGTCTGCTCCTTGGCAACGGTCGCCATGGCAACGGCACCTTGAGCCTTCGTCTTCCAGGACTGAGACTGCAAAGCCTTTTGGGTAATGGCGATCAGCTCCGTCATGTAGAGCCTGACGCCTCCGGAGCTTCCTGGGACGTTGTCCTGCCACACCTCTGCCCACAGCGTGGCGTCGTGGCACCCTCCCTTCTCCTCCTCCTCTCGGCCCGGCGCCTCCTGGTGCATGCCCAGGAAGGCCAGGGGCAGTGCTACTCTGGCGTGGCTCTTCAACACATCAGGGCTGTGGAGGCTGATGGCGTGCACGGTCTGCGCGCATGATGACCTGTACGCCGGGTCCTCTTTCTCCAGGTACCAGGCGTTGAGCTTCAGCAGTAGCTTTTCGACACTGCTGTCCTTGGCTGCTCTGACCACGTGGCCCAGAGCGAAGGCAAACGCTTTCTGCACCATGGCGTTCCGGTCATGGATGCACTCATCAGTTTACCTGAGTATGGGGTGAGGTCTCGGGGACACTGCACCGCGAGCGACACGATGACACTGGCACAGCCGTCCTTGGTTCCCAGACCTACCCCACTCTTCAGCAGCTCACAGAGCCTGGGGACCAGCTCTCCCAGTACAGACACGTCCAGATGCTGCAGACACAAGTTAATGGTCTCCATCATGGGGGAGGACTTGGCAGCGGTCAGCTTGGCTGCATCCATGGCGCTCCTCTCTTGCTCCGTAGCTCGTACACTGAGGTAGTTGAGGAGCTGGGGCTCCAGGGTGCTGAGGGCCTCCAACAGGGCTGGGATCAGCTGAGGGGTGTGGGGTTTCAGCCTGGCGCCGGCCGTCTTACTGACCTTCACCAGGGTCTGAAGGCTGAGCGAGCGGACCTCCGGAACATTGCTAACGATGCCTTTGTCCAGCAGGGTGGGTAACATGACTGCCACGGTCCTCTGGGCCAGGTCTGCAGCCGTCCTCACAGACTCCTTGATGTCGTCCAGGACTCTGAACAGCGTCTCCCACATCTCCGCCAGGTGCTCCGTGATGTCGTCGGCCTGGCGGCCGCAGATCAGCTCATTGAGGGCCAGGCAGCTGGACTCTCGAACCCTCCAGGTGTTACTGGTCAGGTTAGAGATGACGTGCTGCAGGATGTCCTTCAGGTGCTTGTCCACCACGGTCTTGTCCTTGACCAGCGCGTCCCAGATGCTGCTCATGGCCTGGCGGATGCCCAGGTTTGGGTCAAACTGGTAGCAGTAGAGGCGGGGCACCAGCTGTGGAAGGTAGGGAGTCAGCTGTTCGCCAGCCTTCGCAGCGATGACGTGGAACCCGAACGCCGCTCCCTTGCGGGAGTTCCACATGGCGTGGTGATTGGCCAGGTTCATGAACTTGTAGATCAGATCTGGTTGGTTGAGGTCGCTGGCCAATGAGCAAAGCTCCTTGTACGTGGACAAGCCGTGTCCGTCCGGTGCTTTCCCCAAAGCTTCACCTTGGAACACCTCCGTGTCGTCTGACACCACATGCTTCACTCTCCTGCCGGTCATGAGTGTTTCCACCAGCGCGGACACCAGCTCCTGCTGGTCACCTTCTCCTCCCATCTCGTAGACCAGGCCCAGGCCTTTAGACGCCACATCCTGACTCAGCTCATCGGGGTCTGACAGGGTGGAGATGAACGCCGTCTGGATCTCCCTCAGGTTGGACCGGATCTGCTCGTTATGGCCGAGTTTCTTGACCAGAGAGAGCAGCCAGATGCAGGCTGCTCGTCGGACATGTGGGTTCTGACTGGGTATGTACTTGGACAGAACGGAGTTGAGGACCCACGGCACCACATCATTGTTCTTAACGTGTGACATGAGTGGTGGGCTGTAGTGATCGTCAGTGCAGGTCCACGGGTCCCTGCCGGCTCTGGAGCTGCTTCCCAAGGCAGCACTGGTGATGGCCTCTCCCACCGTGAACTGCAGCTCAACCTGCTTCGCCTCCACAGAGTCCATGAGACCCCGCAGAATCCTCTTCTGATGGGGGAAGTCCACGTCTCCCACCGGAAGGTAGCCCAAGGTCTGGACGGATCGCTCCTTCATCTTGTTTCTTTCCTTTCCAGAGGGGATGCGAGCCAGCAGGTTGTCCACCAGGGACAGCTTGGTGAAGCCCTCACCCTCCGAGGGCACCAATAAGGGCCCGTTGCGTCCGATTTCCCCCAGCGCCGCACATGCTGCCACAGCCAGCGGTGCGCTACCGCTGTCCAGGAAGGAACCGATCGCCCTGGTGGCCGTGGCGACAGCCTCGTCCTCCTGGGGTGTGGTGTTCATGTGCTGATCTACGGCATTCCTCTGACTCATGTACCTGCCCACCATGTGGCCCAGAGCCACGACGGCCCTGTGCTGAGTCTCAGGACTACGTTTGTCTTCGGTGATCTTGACCATGTTGTACACGGCCGTCTTCAGCTCGTTCCCAGACATGGAGGAAACGACCACGGCGTAGAGCTGGGCCGGCAGCTCCCTCACGTCTTCCTTGTTTGTGTTCATCAGACTTTTAATCCAGTCGATTTTGTCAACAAACCGCGGAGCCAGTTTCTGTGGGCAGACAGACACCACCTCTATAAGACAGTACATGACCGGGACTCCGCTTACGGCCGTCAGGAGCTGCTGGAGCAAGTCAGCGTAGACGTGTACCGGGTTGGACCGGGAGGTCTGGGGTTCAGCAGCGTGTGGACGTAGCGGCCGATGGCGGGGGCGTCGTCCTGCATGTCCATCACCGGGCTCTTGGACCCGCCCCCCGGCGCTGTAGGCTAGACACGTCCTCAGGTACAGCACGATCTCTCTGAACGCAGAGGGGTCAAAGGGCAGAGTGGAGGTTCCAACAACGTACTTGGCTGGCGTTGTCATACTCTGAGCTGCTTTCTCCTGGACATAGACCACCATGTCGGTGAAGGAGGGCAGTGGTTTTGAGCCCTCCTCCTCCTTCGTGCTCTTGGTGTTAAAGGCCCTCAGCACCCTCTGGGCCTCCCCGCGCACCTCCTCTCTCGGGTCTCCTGCGGCCAATAGCAGCAGGTATCTGGAGGGCACATGATCGGGCGCAAACACTGTGTTGGCAAACTTGATGGCCACCTGGCGCGCCTGCACCTCGGGCCTCCCCATGTACGCAGCCACTAGAGCCTCCATCAGAGTGAGCGGCGCCCCCTGCAGGTTGGCATATGCTCCTACCATCATGGACAGAGCCTCCTGGATGGCCAGACGGACGTCCGGCTCCCCCGTCCGGCACATAGACTCAAACAACTGCTGGACCAACGCGATATCCTTGGCGAACAGCCGGGGCATGCGGCTCGACAGCTTCCCGACAGCAAAGTATGCGACGCCCAGCGACTTGGGGTCTCCCTCGTACTGGTGGATGAGCTTGGTGAGACCGTTGAGCAGCATCAGGCCCAGAGGTTCGTTGGTGTCGGGACAGAAGGCGCAGATGTGATGCACGAACTGCAGGCTGAGAGCCAACAGTCTGCTGTTGGCGTCGGCTCCAAACAGACCGCCGTACACGACCTGGACGTTGGCAGGGAAGCGTTCCGCCGCCAGACGGGACCGCAGAAGATGTGGCAGGATCTTGAGTTTGACCCTGGTGCTCGCCGGCCGGCGTTTCAGCTCCGGCCTCGCGGCGGCCGCCCCCTTGGTTCTGAGAGGAACGTGGCCCAGGTAGACCTCGTACATCCTGCTGACGACGGAAGGATCGTTCCAATCCACTGCGCTCTGTCTGCTCCTCAGCTGCAGATCGGCGGCGGCGGCCACGCTGTGCCGGGAGTCCGTGGAGGCGACCACCAAATGCACCACGGCGTCGACCTCCGGAACCCGCCCGGCCTCCAGGAACCTCACTATGCCCGACTTACACCGCTCCAGCTGCTCGTCGCTCCACTGGGCTTCTCCAACCACCCTGGTGGCAGCGTAGACACTCATCCCCGGGGGCGGCTGGGGGAGACCGTGGCCGGCTGCCACCTCCGTACCGCCTCCAACGATGCTTCCCTGGCAGGGGCAGGAGGAGGAGGAGGAGGAGGAGGAGGAGGAGGAGGAGGAGGAGGACGTCCAGCATGAACTCCAGCAGCAGTCGCGCCGTCTCGGGTCTCTCTGTCAGCGTGAAGGGGGAGGCGTCCCTGGGCGGGTCGGGGAGGTACTGCATGTGGTACAGTGCAGGGATGAGAAGGTGCATCAGAATGTCCTGCTGGGACCGAGGCTTGCCCTCCAGGGCAGCGAGCAGGGCAGGGGCCAGTTCATACTGTTTGCCCGCCTCCAGACGAGGGAAACCCATCCGGATGTAGATGATGGTGAAATGTGTGAGGGCCGCGGCCGCGGGGTCCCGGTACTGCAGCAGCAGCGCCTCTACCGGAAACTGGATCTTGGGTCGGCAGGTGGACCAGCAGCTCCATGGCTTTGCTCTGCCCTCCGTCCTGAACGCTGCGGAGGCAGCGGAGCGTCAGGAGAACGGGGGCCAGGAACCTGGAGATAGCATCCTGTAGCTGCACATCGCTCTCTGCGTGAGCCAGGCAAAGGAACACGCGTTCCAATTCATCCAGTTCATCCCGGGCGGCCATGTTTCGAGGAGGCCGTGAGCGACGTGCTACGATAGAACAGAGTGGCGCTGGCAGCGTTTAAACGTTTTGCCCATTCATCTGGCAAAGCCATATATGGTTGTTATGATGCGGCCCTCACCTGATTGGCTGAAAGGTGTGACCTATGCCACACCTTGGTGGACAGGCTGGGTACTTAAAGGACCAGCAACAATTCAATTTGAACCAAAAATATTATTTTGTGGAATATGTCAATCAAATATCCTGTTTGATTAGATGCCCGATATTCTGTAATATTTGGCATCACCCTCTCACCCTCTTCCCCATTTCTGCACCCACCAGAAAGAGAATATTTCTCTCTCTGCTATGATTTCTCACACCAGTGTGAGAAACCATGACATTATCGGTAATTTTATTTTTAAGTTTCAGTCTGAAACGGCCCGCCACCAATCAGAAGGTTCCATCCCTTCAGGCTATGGCACGGTGGAACCTCACTCTCTGCAGTCGTGTGGAGCACAGTGCTAGTGTTTGTAGCCTGCAGGCTATCAGATACATATTTTAGTGCTGATTAAGTTTACAATGAGTAATACGCCGTCTGGACATCATCTTAAAATGAGATTAAAAACAGAGTAGTTCTGTAATTAAAATCAGCTGTGTTTGGAGGAGCCTGAGCTATGGGAATCAAACAGGGTAATGATGAAATCATGATTCATTTATATTCATACAGGTCTACATATCTACAGCATGTCATCACACAGTACATTTTCTTTCAGGAAGTAAAAGTAGAATTTTGATATAAAAACATACAAAAATGTATTATTTGTTTATTTATTTTTGGCACCTATTCCTAGGTATGTCCATATTATGACCGTGGTATTTTTTGTTTCACTAGCGATCCTTATAATTACATTAAACATATTGTCTCTGCTAGTATGTGTTCTAACACATTCTGTACTCTCCTACAGAAGTTGTAAACTCATCACTGCATCCTGTATGATAGTGATTTATATCTGAACATTATAGACTCATCACTGCATCCTGTATGATAGTGATTTATATCTGAACATTATAGACTCATCACTGCATCCTGTATGATAGAGTTTATATCTGAACATTATAGACTCATCACTGCATCCTGTATGATACAGTGATTTATATCTGAACATTATAGACTCACCACTGCATCCTGTATGATAGAGTTTATATCTGAACATTATAGACTCATCACTGCATCCTGTATGATAGAGTTTATATCTGAACATTATAGACTCATCACTGCATCCTGTATGATAGAGTTTATATCTGAACATTATAGACTCATCACTGCATCCTGTATGATAGAGTTTATATCTGAACATTATAGACTCATCACTGCATCCTGTATGATAGAGTTTATATCTGAACATTATAGACTCATCACTGCATCCTGTATGATAGAGTTTATATCTGAACATTATTGACTCATCACTGCATCCTGTATGATAGAGTTTATATCTGAACATTATAGACTCATCACTGCATCCTGTGTGATAGAGTTTATATCTGAACATTATAGACTCATCACTGCATCCTGTATGATAGTGATTTATATCTGAACATTATAGACTCATCACTGCATCCTGTGTGATAGAGTTTATATCTGAACATTATAGACTCATCACTGCATCCTGTATGATAGTGATTTATATCTGAACATTATAGACTCATCACTGCATCCTGTATGATAGAGTTTATATCTGAACATTATAGACTCATCACTGCATCCTGTATGATAGAGTTTATATCTGAACATTATAGACTCATCACTGCATCCTGTATGATAGAGTTTATATCTGAACATTATAGACTCATCACTGCATCCTGTATGATAGAGTTTATATCTGAACATTATAGACTCATCACTGCATCCTGTATGATAGAGTTTATATCTGAACATTATAGACTCATCACTGCATCCTGTATGATAGAGTTTATATCTGAACATTATTGACTCATCACTGCATCCTGTATGATAGAGTTTATATCTGAACATTATAGACTCATCACTGCATCCTGTGTGATAGAGTTTATATCTGAACATTATAGACTCATCACTGCATCCTGTATGATAGTGATTTATATCTGAACATTATAGACTCATCACTGCATCCTGTGTGATAGAGTGTATAATCTGAACATTATAGACTCATCACTGCATCCTGTATGATAGTGATTTATATCTGAACATTATAGACTCATCACTGCATCCTGTATGATAGAGTTTATATCTGAACATTATAGACTCATCACTGCATCCTGTATGATAGAGTTTATATCTGAACATTATAGACTCATCACTGCATCCTGTATGATAGAGTTTATATCTGAACATTATAGACTCATCACTGCATCCTGTATGATAGAGTTTATATCTGAACATTATAGACTCATCACTGCATCCTGTATGATAGAGTTTATATCTGAACATTATAGACTCATCACTGCATCCTGTATGATAGAGTTTATATCTGAACATTATAGACTCATCACTGCATCCTGTATGATAGAGTTTATATCTGAACATTATAGACTCATCACTGCATCCTGTGTGATAGAGTTTATATCTGAACATTATAGACTCATCACTGCATCCTGTATGATAGTGATTTATATCTGAACATTATAGACTCATCACTGCATCCTGTGTGATAGAGTTTATATCTGAACATTATAGACTCATCACTGCATCCTGTATGATAGAGTTTATATCTGAACATTATAGACTCATCACTGCATCCTGTGTGATAGAGTTTATATCTGAACATTATAGACTCATCACTGCATCCTGTGTGATAGAGTTTATATCTGAACATTATAGACTCTTCACTGCATCCTGTATGATAGAGTTTATATCTGAACATTATAGGCTCATCACTGCATCCTGTATGATAGAGTTTAGATCTGAACATTATAGACTCATCACTGCATCCTGTATGATAGAGTTTATATCTGAACATTATAGACTCATCACTGCATCCTGTATGATAGAGTTTATATCTGAACATTATAGACTCATCACTGCATCCTGTATGATACAGTGATTTATATCTGAACATTATAGACTCATCACTGCATCCTGTATGATACAGTGATTTATATCTGAACATTATAGACTCATCACTGCATCCTGTATGATAGAGTTTATATCTGAACATTATAGACTCATTACTGCATCCTGTATGATAGAGTTTATATCTGAACATTATAGACTCATCACTGCATCCTGTATGATAGAGTTTATATCTGAACATTATAGACTCATCACTGCATCCTGTATGATAGAGTTTATATCTGAACATTATAGACTCATCACTGCATCCTGTATGATAGAGTTTATATCTGAACATTATTGACTCATCACTGCATCCTGTATGATAGAGTTTATATCTGAACATTATAGACTCATCACTGCATCCTGTGTGATAGAGTTTATATCTGAACATTATAGACTCATCACTGCATCCTGTATGATAGTGATTTATATCTGAACATTATAGACTCATCACTGCATCCTGTGTGATAGAGTGTATAATCTGAACATTATAGACTCATCACTGCATCCTGTATGATAGTGATTTATATCTGAACATTATAGACTCATCACTGCATCCTGTATGATAGAGTTTATATCTGAACATTATAGACTCATCACTGCATCCTGTATGATAGAGTTTATATCTGAACATTATAGACTCATCACTGCATCCTGTATGATAGAGTTTATATCTGAACATTATAGACTCATCACTGCATCCTGTATGATAGAGTTTATATCTGAACATTATAGACTCATCACTGCATCCTGTATGATAGAGTTTATATCTGAACATTATAGACTCATCACTGCATCCTGTATGATAGAGTTTATATCTGAACATTATAGACTCATCACTGCATCCTGTATGATAGAGTTTATATCTGAACATTATAGACTCATCACTGCATCCTGTGTGATAGAGTTTATATCTGAACATTATAGACTCATCACTGCATCCTGTATGATAGTGATTTATATCTGAACATTATAGACTCATCACTGCATCCTGTGTGATAGAGTTTATATCTGAACATTATAGACTCATCACTGCATCCTGTATGATAGAGTTTATATCTGAACATTATAGACTCATCACTGCATCCTGTGTGATAGAGTTTATATCTGAACATTATAGACTCATCACTGCATCCTGTGTGATAGAGTTTATATCTGAACATTATAGACTCTTCACTGCATCCTGTATGATAGAGTTTATATCTGAACATTATAGGCTCATCACTGCATCCTGTATGATAGAGTTTAGATCTGAACATTATAGACTCATCACTGCATCCTGTATGATAGAGTTTATATCTGAACATTATAGACTCATCACTGCATCCTGTATGATAGAGTTTATATCTGAACATTATAGACTCATCACTGCATCCTGTATGATACAGTGATTTATATCTGAACATTATAGACTCATCACTGCATCCTGTATGATACAGTGATTTATATCTGAACATTATAGACTCATCACTGCATCCTGTATGATAGAGTTTATATCTGAACATTATAGACTCATTACTGCATCCTGTATGATAGAGTTTATATCTGAACATTATAGACTCATCACTGCATCCTGTATGATAGAGTTTATATCTGAACATTATAGACTCATCACTGCATCCTGTATGATAGAGTTTATATCTGAACATTATAGACTCATCACTGCATCCTGTATGATAGAGTTTATATCTGAACATTATAGACTCATCACTGCATCCTGTATGATAGAGTGATTTATATCTGAACATTATAGACTCATCACTGCATCCTGTATGATAGAGTGATTTATATCTGAACATTATAGACTCATCACTGCATCCTGTTTGATAGAGTTTATATCTGAACATTATAGACTCATCACTGCATCCTGTGTGATAGAGTTTATATCTGAACATTATAGACTCATCACTGCATCCTGTTTGATAGAGTTTATATCTGAACATTATAGACTCATCACTGCATCCTGTGTGATAGAGTTTATATCTGAACATTATAGACTCATCACTGCATCCTGTTTGATAGAGTTTATATCTGAACATTATAGACTCATCACTGCATCCTGTATGATAGAGTGATTTATATCTGAACATTATAGACTCATCACTGCATCCTGTATGATAGAGTTTATATCTGAACATTATAGACTCATCACTGCATCCTGTATGATAGAGTTTATATCTGAACATTATAGACTCATCACTGCATCCTGTATGATAGAGTTTATATCTGAACATTATAGACTCATCACTGCATCCTGTATGATAGAGTTTATATCTGAACATTATAGACTCATCACTGCATCCTGTGTGATAGAGTTTATATCTGAACATTATAGACTCATCACTGCATCCTGTATGATAGTGATTTATATCTGAACATTATAGACTCATCACTGCATCCTGTGTGATAGAGTTTATATCTGAACATTATAGACTCATCACTGCATCCTGTATGATAGAGTTTATATCTGAACATTATAGACTCATCACTGCATCCTGTGTGATGGAGTTTATATCTGAACATTATAGACTCATCACTGCATCCTGTGTGATAGAGTTTATATCTGAACATTATAGACTCATCACTGCATCCTGTATGATAGAGTTTATATCTGAACATTATGAACATTATAGACTCATCACTGCATCCTGTATGATAGAGTTTATATCTGAACATTATAGACTCATCACTGCATCCTGTGTGATAGAGTTTATATCTGAACATTATAGACTCATCACTGCATCCTGTATGATAGAGTTTATATCTGAACATTATAGACTCATCACTGCATCCTGTATGATAGAGTTTATATCTGAACATTATAGACTCATCACTGCATCCTGTATGATAGAGTTTATATCTGAACATTATAGACTCATCACTGCATCCTGTGTGATAGAGTTTATATCTGAACATTATAGACTCATCACTGCATCCTGTTTGATAGAGTTTATATCTGAACATTATAGACTCATCACTGCATCCTGTATGATAGAGTGATTTATATCTGAACATTATGAACATTATAGACTCATCACTGCATCCTGTATGATAGAGTTTATATCTGAACATTATAGACTCATCACTGCATCCTGTATGATAGAGTTTATATCTGAACATTATAGACTCATCACTGCATCCTGTATGATAGAGTTTATATCTGAACATTATAGACTCATCACTGCATCCTGTATGATAGAGTTTATATCTGAACATTATAGACTCATCACTGCATCCTGTATGATAGAGTTTATATCTGAACATTATAGACTCATCACTGCATCCTGTATGATAGAGTTTATATCTGAACATTATAGACTCATCACTGCATCCTGTATGATAGAGTTTATATCTGAACATTATAGACTCATCACTGCATCCTGTATGATAGAGTTTATATCTGAACATTATAGACTCATCACTGCATCCTGTATGATAGAGTTTATATCTGAACATTATAGACTCATCACTGCATCCTGTATGATAGAGTTTATATCTGAACATTATAGACTCATCACTGCATCCTGTTTGATAGAGTTTATATCTGAACATTATAGACTCATCACTGCATCCTGTATGATAGAGTTTATATCTGAACATTATAGACTCATCACTGCATCCTGTATGATAGAGTTTATATCTGAACATTATAGACTCATCACTGCATCCTGTATGATAGAGTTTATATCTGAACATTATAGACTCATCACTGCATCCTGTGTGATAGAGTGGGTTGGCCTCCTTGGCCGACAGGCGAAGCAAACACTGGTACCTGTTCATTTTAAAGGCAATTGATGGGACTTTACCATAAATATTAAATCTCTGCTGGATTGAAATCCTGTAACACATAGGACACGCTCCAGTGATTGGCTCACGCTAAAATTCCCCAAAGTAAAGACTGAACTGGGGAAAACAGCCTTTTGTTTTAGTGCCCCAGCCACCTGGAATGACCTACAGCTTAAATAAAGATCTGTTCTCCCATAACATACGGACAATTTAAAACCTTGATTGCAGACCTACCCACAAGTGTCTGCAACTGCTTTTAAACTTGTGTTGTATCACACGATAGGGAAAAGTTTCTGTTTTATTTAGATTTTTTTTACAATTTTGAAATTGTACTGTGATGTATCTGGATGACACTGCAAATGAGGGCGACCTCAATGTCTTTGGAGAATAAATGAAGGTTTGAGAAGTTGAAAAATGCTCAGAACATGCAGAGAGAGATAGTAGGGGGTACTAAGCACAAAAAATTGCCAAATCGTTACGCGGCGGATAAAAGCATGAAATTTGATACAGATGTCCCTTGGGTCATCCTAAAACATCCTAGAAGGGGTGCCCAAAAAAATCTTAAACAGGAAGTGAGTTATGTACAAAATTCAAAATGGCCACCTAAACTGTTGACCGTTGACTCAAAAGACACCAAAAGAATCTCCAAAAAGCATAAAATTTGGCACCCTTGGGTCATCCTAAGACATCCTAGAAGAGGAGCCCAAAGGAATCTGAAACAGGAAGTGAGTTATGGACTAAATTGAAAATGGCCGCCTAGTGTTGTCGATTGACTCAAAAGACAACTAAAGAATCTCATAAAAGCATACAATTTGGCACACATGTCCTTTTGGTCATCCTAAGACATCCTAGAAGGGGTGCCCAAAAAAATCTTAAGCAGGAACTGAGTTATTGACAAAATTGAAAATGGCCGCCTACAGTGTTGTCGATTGACTCAAAAGACAACTAAAGAATCCCATAAAAGCATACAATTTGGCATACATGTCCCTTGGGTCATCCTAAGACATCCTAGAAGGGGTGCCTGAAATTATCTGAAACAGGAAGTGAGTTATTGACTAAATTGAAAATGGCCGTGTACAGTGTTGACAGATGATGCAAAAGACACTCATAAAAAATAATCTCATATAAAAGCATGAAATTTGGTACAAATATCCCTTGGGTGTTCTGAATGCATCCTAAGGGGTGCCAAAAAAGTTTTAATAGTCTCTCAATGGAAAACACTCCTCCCACACGGGCTGAACTGCATATTCAAATCGAGCAGCCAATCTGGCATTTGGTCCAGAAGCCTGAAAGCTATGCAATCTCTACCATCTCCTGACAAATATGGATGGATTAAAGTCGCTGATTCGTGGACACCTTTATGGACACTCTTGCCAGAGGCTGCTTAAGTTTGTAGAGAACTCAAGTGTGGCTGCAAAGCTGAGCCCTTCTGTTCGAGAAAGTGTAGATGCCGGGATGCTGGGTTACCTTGCAGAGCATTATGCCAATGTGCTGGTAATTGCGAAATGGCACACATGAATACATGTAGTTACTAAACACTAATCACAAAAAAACTGTAATGATCAAGAACAAAATACATGAGAAGATAGAGTGTAAAACAAGCAAGAAGATGTAGAGTGCAAAATAAATAAGATGCAGAGAGTAAAATAAGAATATGCAGAGTAAGATAAGATGCAGAGTAAAATAAATAAGAATATGCAGAGAGTTAGATAAATAAAGAAGATTCAAAGAGTACAATAAAAAAAATAATGCAGAAAGTAAAATGAATAAGTGATGTAGAAATGAAAACAGAAGGTAGACTACAAAATACGGCAGGTTATGCACTGCATAACCTGTCGTATTGAGTCTGCATAATATGCAGACTGCCATGGTCAACTGTTTAAACAGCCATTTAGAATTTCTTCAACATGGTCCCTTCCTAAAAAGTTAATAAACAAGCAAATAAATAACCCCTTCTAGGATATATTAAGAAGCACTCAATGTACGTACCAAATTATACACTTTTATGACGTCCCTTTATGTTTTCTTTTGTGTCAACTGCTTTAGGCGGTCACTTCCTGTTTAAAACCTTTTTGGGCACCCCTTGTAGGATGCGTTCAGATCACCCAAGGGACATTTGTACCACATTTCATGCTTTTATGAGATTCTTTAGGTATCTTGCATCATCTTTCAACACTGTAGGCGGCCATTTTCAATTTAGTCAATAACTCACTTCCTGTTTCACATTATTTTGGGCACCCCTTCTAGGATGTGTTAGGATGACCCAAGGGACATATGTGCCAAATTGTATGCTTTTTGGAGATTCTATAGGCTTTTTGAGTCAATCGCCAGCACTGTAGGCGGCCATTTTCAATTTAGTCAATAACTCACTTCCTGTTGAAGACTTTTTTGGGCACCCCTTCTAGGATGTCATAGGATGACCCAAGGGACATGTGTGCCACATTTTATGCTTTTTGGAGATTATTTTGGTGTCTTTTGAGTCAACGGTCAACAGTTTAGGTGGCCATTTTGGATTTTGTCCATAACTCACTTCCTGTTTAAGATTTTTTTGGGCACCCCTTCTAGGATGTTTTAGGATGACCCAAGGGACATCTGTATCAAATTTCATGCTTTTATCCACCGCGTAACGATTTTTCACTTAGTACCCCCTACTAGTAGGGGGTACTAAGCACAAAAAATGGCCAAATTGTTACGCGGCGGATAAAAGCACCAAATTTGGTACACGCACTCTTTAGGATGTATCTCATCATCTCAGAAGGGGTGCCCAAAAATTTGGACCCATTAAAGGGTTTTTTAAAGGAAAAATCAAAAATGGCCGCCAGAAATGACCCATGATTCCTAAAAGTTGATATAATTCTGACATTTTGGCTGATTGTGCTAAATATAACTTTTACATTTATAGTAAATAGACTGATATTAAAGGATTTGGCAAAAATAACCCATGAAAAATGTCTTAAATATTTTTTAAACAACTCTAAATGCCCAAAATTGTCTTAAAAACCACTCTGAATAAGATGACCTTCCACATTAATCCTTTTCTAAGTGATATATTGTCAATGCCAAATATACTTAATTGTTTTCTAAAACTTTTAAAAGACCCTATGAATGATTACCAATACATAATATATTGTACAAATCTTCATATGACCAGAGATCAAGCCCTCTATTGGGGCACAACTCCATAGCGTTTTAATGCCCCAAAAATGTAGGAGAGTGTGGGAGCAGACAGGTTCTCGTGCTTGGAGTGTGGGAGCAGACAGGTTCTCGTGCTTGAAATTAAACAAAGTTGCAACCTTGTGCGGGAAAGCAGAAGATCAAAGACACACACACCAGCACCCCCCCCCCCCCCTTAAAAACGGTCTGGGGGGCTCACAAAAGCCTGAGTAGACGATAAAATGACCCAAAGTTTTTTTGAAAGTGAAATATCCCTTTAACATGTTGTCCCTGCTACCTGCATGTCACACAGTTAACATGTTGTCCCTGCTACCTGCATGTCACACAACAGTTAAGATGTTGTCCCTGCTACCTGCATGTCACACAACAGTTAAGATGTTGTCCCTGCTACCTGCATGTCACACAACAGTTAAGATGTTGTCCCTGCTACCTGCATGTCACACAGCAGTTAAGATGTTGTCCCTGCTACCTGCATGTCACACAGTTAACATGTTGTCCCTGCTACCTGCATGTCACACAGTTAAGATGTTGTCCCTGTTACCTGTATGTCACACAGTTAAGATGTTGTCCCTGCTACCTGCATGTCACACAGCAGTTAAGATGTTGTCCCTGCTACCTGCATGTCACACAGTTAACATGTTGTCCCTGCTACCTGCATGTCACACAGTTAAGATGTTGTCCCTGTTACCTGTATGTCACACAACAGTTAAGATGTTGTCCCTGCTACCTGCATGTCACACAACAGTTAAGATGTTGTCCCTGCTACCTGCATGTCACACAACAGTTAAGATGTTGTCCCTGCTACCTGCATGTCACACAGCAGTTAAGATGTTGTCCCTGCTACCTGCATGTCACACAACAGTTAAGATGTTGTCCCTGCTACCTGCATGTCACACAACAGTTAAGATGTTGTCCCTGCTACCTGCATGTCACACAGCAGTTAAGATGTTGTCCCTGCTACCTGCATGTCACACAGTTAACATGTTGTCCCTGCTACCTGCATGTCACACAGTTAAGATGTTGTCCCTGTTACCTGTATGTCACACAACAGTTAAGATGTTGTCCCTGCTACCTGCATGTCACACAACAGTTAAGATGTTGTCCCTGCTACCTGCATGTCACACAACAGTTAAGATGTTGTCCCTGCTACCTGCATGTCACACAACAGTTAAGATGTTGTCCCTGTTACCTGTATGTCACATAACAGTTAAGATGTTGTCCCTGCTACCTGCATGTCACACAACAGTTAAGATGTTGTCCCTGCTACCTGTATGTCACACAACAGTTAAGATGTTGTCCCTGCTACCTGCATGTCACACAACAGTTAAGATGTTGTCCCTGTTACCTGTATGTCACACAACAGTTAAGATGTTGTCCCTGCTACCTGCATGTCACACAACAGTTAAGATGTTGTCCCTGCTACCTGTATGTCACACAACAGTTAAGATGTTGTCCCTGCTACCTGTATGTCACACAACAGTTAAGATGTTGTCCCTGCTACCTGCATGTCACACAACAGTTAACATGTTGTCCCTGCTACCTGCATGTCACAAAACAGTTAACATGTTGTCCCTGCTACCTTCATGTCACACAACAGTTAACATGTTGTCCCTGCTACCTGCATGTCACAAAACAGTTAAGATGTTGTCCCTGCTACCTTCATGTCACACAACAGTTAACATGTTGTCCCTGCTACCTGCATGTCACACAACAGTTAAGATGTTGTCCCTGCTACCTGTATGTCACACAACAGTTAAGATGTTGTCCCTGCTACCTGCATGTCACACAACAGTTAACATGTTGTCCCTGCTACCTGCATGTCACACAACAGTTAACATGTTGTCCCTGCTACCTGTATGTCACACAACAGTTAAGATATTGTCCCTGCTACCTTCATGTCACACAACAGTTAACATGTTGTCCCTGCTACCTGCATGTCACACAACAGTTAAGATGTTGTCCCTGCTACCTGCATGTCACACAACAGTTAACATGTTGTCCCTGCTACCTGTATGTCACACAACAGTTAACATGTTGTCCCTGCTACCTGTATGTCACACAACAGTTAAGATGTTGTCCCTGCTACCACTAAGTGACTGTCACTTCCTGTTTCAGATTTTTTTGGGCACCCCTTCTAGGATGTCTTAGGATGACCCAAGGGACATGTGTGCCAAATTTTATGCTTTTTGGAGATTCTTTTGGTGTCTTTTGAGTCAACAGTCAACAGTTTAGGTGGCGATTTTGGATTTTGTCCACAACTCACTTCCTGTTTAAGATTTTTTTGGGCACCCCTTCTAGGATGTTTTAGGATGACCCAAGGGACATCTGTATCAAATTTCATGCTTTTATCCGCCGCGTAACGATTTTTCACTTAGTGCCCCCTACTATTTGTGTTTCTGTTGAAGAAACACATTCTGTGAACCAAGGTTTTTTTTTTGTTGTTGAAGAGGAGGTGTTTGTACTGTATGTGATAAGTCTGTCAAATGTGTCAAATTCATTCATGAAACATTCATGAGGCCAGGTCTCTGTCCTTCGGCCATTTTTATCTACCTAACTTAACATTCCAAGATTCCAAAGACTTGACGAGAGGCAGAGGTAACGAACGCCAAGCGCCCCGTCCTCCATCTTGGGACGGACAGAGACGGTGAACTGTTTATGTAAATGATTCTATGAAGGCCCGTGTCATGCTCCGTCACGTGGCGGTGTACACGCTCACAGCCACACCACCCCGTGACGGAGCAGAACCCAGGCGTTATTTCCTTAATGACGATGATAATTGTAAAATCTAATTCCACCTTTTTCCATGTGTTTGAATTGATGATTAATATGAATAGCCTTGCACTTTAATAACCTATCCAAGTTATGAGCTTAATGTTATGACCTTGTTGTGCTGTGGGTTGAGCCGTTCGATCCGGGAACGCATCTCTTGTCGTTTTAAGATTTCTTTGGCTATTCAAAAATTGCAGATCTACAAGCTCTGAGCTATGAGCTTGTAGATCTGCTATTTTTAGAAAAATCGTGAAAATGTGTCCTCGGCAGCGTTCTGAACACATTCCACTGAGTGATGACAGGTGTGGTGTTGCATCATGCTCTGTACACTGATCAGCTAGAGAGCACTGAACCTGATCAGCTAGAGAGCATTGAACCTGAACAGCTAGAGAGCACTGAACCTGATCAGCTAGAGAGCACTGAACCTGAACAGCTAGAGAGCACTGAACCTGATCAGCTAGAGAGCATTGAACCTGATCAGCTAGAGAGCACTGAACCTGATCAGCTAGAGAGCATTGAACCTGAACAGCTAGAGAGCACTGAACCTGATCAGCTAGAGAGCATTGAACCTGATCAGCTAGAGAGCATTGAACCTGATCAGCTAGAGAGCACTGAACCTGATCAGCTAGAGAGCACTGAACCTGATCAGCTAGAGAGCACTGAACCTGAACAGCTAGATAGCAGTGAACCTGATCAGCTAGAGAGCATTGAACCTGAACAGCTAGAGAGCATTGAACCTGAACAGCTAGAGAGCATTGAACCTGATCAGCTAGAGAGCATTGAACCTGATCAGCTAGAGAGCATTGAACCTGAACAGCTAGAGAGCACTGAACCTGATCAGCTAGAGAGCACTGAACCTGATCAGCTAGAGAGCACTGAACCTGATCAGCTAGAGAGCACTGAACCTGATCAGCTAGAGAGCACTGAACCTGAACAGCTAGAGAGCATTGAACCTGATCAGCTAGAGAGCATTGAACCTGATCAGCTAGAGAGCACTGAACCTGATAAGCTAGAGAGCATTGAACCTGAACAGCTAGAGAGCATTGAACCTGATCAGCTAGAGAGCATTGAACTTGATCAGCTAGAGGCTACGTACATAGCCGCTAGGTTTCATTATGGAGTTTAACTGTTAGAAAGACATTTTATAGGCCCATAAAATAACAGGTGATCTGGTCTGTAATATCTCGGGAGAAATCGGATCTCAGAATGAACCTCACGGGTCTGGGTCCATCTTTTAAAGAAGAACGTCTGGTCCACTCGGAACCAATTTCAGTCCCATCACTCAGCATTGCCATCTGAGCAGCCATCAGCCGGGTGAAGATCCCCTCAGGACCATAGAAACACTCCCTTACCTTAAGCTTGCATCTATTTCCCACCAGAGCACATTATTAAATGATGAATTATTAGGATTATTTTACACGTGGAGGCACAAGCACAAACCATGGCATGGAGTCTCATTCATAGTCTACTTCCAACAAAGCCTTGTTGGGTTTTCTCACAAAAAAACTGCCAGTTAGTCGTTCCTTTTATTCGTTCCTTTTGGTTTGTTTGTTCGTTTAGCCCAGACATTCTGGGGTCATTTGTACCTTTTTCTTCTACCTGTATAAATTATAAGTGAGGGTTACCCACCTTTTTTAGAGCCAAACATGCCACACGCTCGTCGGCGTCTCGACCGATTTATGACGCGTCGCGCGGAGAAACTAGCGAACGTGAGCTCGCGGGGCCTGGTTTGGCTGCGCGACGCCGGCGCACAACGATGTGTAAAGGCCGATACGTGCTCCTTCCGCCGTTCGGAAAAAAATATCCGTTTTGGACGCGGCTTTCCGAAAGTCTGGACTTCTGGGGGTGCAGGGGCGTCCGAGAAAATACAATGAAGAACATTTCAGAAGTTCTGAATGACGTCAAAATATAGTTATCATATCTCACCTCCCTGTCTGGGAAGAAAAAAAAAATGTGGACGTAGGAAGGAGCATGTATTGCGCTTTAATGGGCCTTCATAATTTCCATAAGTGTCAACTGTATTTTCAATATTCCAGTGGATGAAATGCACTGATAATGATGATGATGATGATGATGATTATCTCCACTAGAGGCAGCATGCTTGTTTAGAATAGATTGTGCCAAAGACTGGTGTGTATATGCTCACTTTTACATCTCAACGATTGTCATCAATTGTTGTATTAAAAAAGATTTTTTTTCGTGTACTGACAAATGAAGAAAATAAAGCTTATTATTTGGCATCATTAAAGAACACTGACGTCTTAAATGTGTGTGATTTGCATTTGATTCAATTTTAAGATTTTGACTTTTCAATATTGCCATAATTTGGCACTCCCTGGATGCCAGACCAGAACCTCTGCACCGCATTTTTGGCATGGGCCTGTTATAGCGCCACCAAGAGGCTGCTTTTTTTTTGACAGTACTCCTACAGATTTTGTCCAAACATCACGCAAATGGGTACACAGTATCTCTACAGTCATTAAACCAAACGGGCCGGTCATATTTTTCATATTCCATCCTGATTGGCTAAGATTCCAGGCCCGGATCACTCGCGTAGCGGTCTGGGCACCTAGGCTACAATGTAGCCTGACAGCGTGTCGCAGGTTCGAGTCCCGATCCCGACGGCCTTTGCTGCGTGTCACTCCCCATCTCTCTCTCCCCATTTTCCTGTCCGCCTAATGTCCTGTCAATAATAAAGGCATAAAAGCTCAAAACATAAATCTAAAACAAAAAAGTTTCCAAAGTTTGTAGGAGGGGCCCGTTTTGAACAAAATGCTGCAAATCATAAACTTAGCGTCCGATTGCAGTGAAACTTTAGACGCACATTCACACTACGTTGAGGAATAAATGCCACCCTTTTAACATTGCCCTATTATAGCGCCACCAGGAGGCAGATTTTTGCTCACGCATATACATCACGCAAATCGGTACATAATATCTCTATAGTCAAGTGATCAACACGGTTCTGTCTGATTTTTTTATATTCCATCCTGATTGGCGAATTCTGAACATTGCTGGCCCACAATAACCTACCTGACCTCGCGGAGACCTGTGCTCCGAGGTGCACTTTTAGTAATAAAAGTCCAGAATTCTGGACTTTTACTACTTCTACATTGCAGTATTGATACTTTTACTTAAGTAAAACATTTGAGTACTTTTTCCACCACTGGATCTGACGGCGTGAGAAATGCCATGTGTGGCGTGAGTGCGTGTGAAGAGCGTTGTTTGCGTGTGTGTCTCCCGCTCGCTCTACCTCCACGCCTGTCTTAAGACTTTCTCATAAACATAGAAACCTGTTTGTAATGAAGCTAGCGTGACAACCTGTTCACCTGAATGAAACCACAGTATGAAGCTAGCGTGACAAACAAATAGTTTATCAGGTAGAACTTGATTTCCTATTGTCCTCAAATAACCCTACTGAACTCATATAATAGCATGGTGGAAAGTAACTAAGTACATGTATTCAAGTACTGTATTTAACACTTTAGATTTATTTTTTTTACTTTACTGGAGTATTTCCAATTGTCAATACTTTTACTTCTACTCCACTACATCTCAGAGTCAAATATTGTATTTTTATTCCACTGCAATTCTTTGAAAACGTTAGTTACTAGTTACTTTGTAGATTTTAATTATTATAACAAAACATACTTTAACCTCTTCTGCCCTTTTCAGACTTGAAAATAGCAGATCTACAAGCTTGTACATGTGCAATTTTCAAAAGATTGTTGAAATACATTTTATACATTTGAAAATCTGCAAAATGGGACATTATGCATGAGGAGTACTTTTGGTACTTTAAGTATATTCTGATGCCAAGACTTTTACTTGTAACAGAGTACAATTAACAATGTAGGCATTTATCAGACATTCTTTATTCAGAGTGACTTACAGTAAACAAGGTAAACACACAGAATGTAGAGAGACAGTGTAGTGTCTCAGTAAACTATAGGATCATAGAATACAGAGACAGTGTAGTGTCTCAGTAAACTATAGGATCATAGAATACAGAGACAGTGTAGTGTCTCAGTAAACTATAGGATCATAGAATACAGAGACAGTGTAGTGTCTCAGTAAACTATAGGATCATAGAATACAGAGACAGTGTAGTGTCTCAGTAAACTATAGGATCATAGAATACAGAGACAGTGTAGTGTCTCAGTAAACTATAGGATCATAGAATACAGAGAGACAGTGTAGTGTCTCAGTAAACTATAGGATCATTGAATACAGAGACAGTGTAGTGTCTCAGTAAACTATAGGATCATAGAATACAGAGACAGTGTAGTGTCTCAGTAAACTATAGGATCATAGAATACAGAGACAGTGTAGTGTATCAGTAAACTATAGGAACATTGAATACAGAGACAGTGTAGTGTCTCAGTAAACTATAGGATCATAGAATACAGAGACAGTGTAGTGTCTCAGTAAACTATAGGATCATAGAATACAGAGACAGTGTAGTGTCTCAGTAAACTATAGGATCATAGAATACAGAGACAGTGTAGTGTCTCAGTAAACTATAGGATCATAGAATACAGAGAGACAGTGTAGTGTCTCAGTAAACTATAGGATCATAGAATACAGAGACAGTGTAGTGTCTCAGTAAACTATAGGATCATAGAATACAGAGAGACCGTGTAGTGTCTCAGTAAACTATAGGATCATTGAATACAGAGACAGTGTAGTGTCTCAGTAAACTATAGGATCATAGAATACAGAGAGACAGTGTAGTGTCTCAGTAAACTATAGGATCATAGAATACAGAGAGACAGTGTAGTGTCCATTTTGAATTACGTAAGTAGACCCTGCCCGTTGGTAACGTTACAGCACGTACCACGGACACCAGGAGCGGAGGACTCCTCCTCCAGCTCTGAGCTCCACAGAGCCAGGGAAAGTGGGCTCCCTTTGTGCGGGTACTTCTCGGAGTAACGCTCCAAGTATCACTCACGCTGCACTGTCGATCAAGCGACAGACACCCTTATGAGTTAATAACTATAGGTAAGCAGTTGTTAATTCTGGAATCCTCTGAGACAGTTTTAATACAGTCTAAAAGAGAAGGGGAAATTCGAGTAAATCACTACCATAGTGTAATTTTCACTTGGAATCCCAGTAAAAGCTTACAGATCAGACGAAGAGAAATAGAATAGCCATAGGCATATTCTCCTCCTCTTCAAACTGACCCGTAATCTAACTTGAGTGCCGAAATTGCTGCCTGAAAGGAAAGCCGTGTTTTCAACACAAACCTAGCAGGCTCGTACAGCCTGGCTAAGGCTGCTTGATCCTTTCGTGACATTTCAGTT
Source organism: Gymnoscopelus braueri (assembly GCF_963280865.1). Lineage (NCBI taxonomy): Eukaryota > Metazoa > Chordata > Actinopteri > Myctophiformes > Myctophidae > Gymnoscopelus > Gymnoscopelus braueri. The sequence continues at coordinate 11,167,725 of NC_137608.1, read as the reverse complement.
AGCGCCATTTTGGATTGCGTAAACACACCCCTCCCGTTGATAACGTCACAGCACGTGCAGCGGCTTTGTGGAGCTAAGAACTCCTCCCCCAACTACAGTTGAGCTGCAGTGAGACATTCACTTGAGATAAAGAGCTGTGAGCTAACACGGACACAGACCAGTTATTACTACTATATGAACGGGTAAATGAGCGCTGACTCATTTGACCCACGTACGGTAAACACTTAAAGGACGACTTCACCGCTTTTCAACCTATCTTCATATAATTGGTCCTCACTAATACTCATGATAAAATGGTACAATTTTTTCCTACTTGGTCTGTGTCTCATAGGAGGGCTGTGGACAGTCCAGAAACCTGTCTACCAGTGACATCATCGTTAAGCATGATTTTTTTTTCCAACAAGATTTCACATTTTTTATCTAGATTTGTATTAACACGAGAACAATGGCTTCTTTTATTGCATTGCAACTTTCCAGGAATAGAAAGCCTGCAGTTTCTATTAGCTTGGATTCCCCATTGATGATGTCACTGGTAGACGGGACTCTGAACTGTCCACAGCCCTCCTCTGAGACACAAACCGAGTAGATTTTTTTTTTTACCATTTTATCATGAGTATTAGTGAGGACCAATTATATGAAGATAGGTTGAAAAGCGGTGAAGTCATCCTTTAATACTCTGTGTGTGTGTGTGTATTAACTACTCACGTCGCTACGCGACAAGTTAATAAGCTATCAGTCTCTCTTAAAAAGTGATCTCAACCTAACCAAGGGTTGAAAAGTGAAAGTGATCATTGTACTGTGGTGGTGACGTTGTGTGGAGACAGACTAGGATCCAGTCTTGTATTTAGAGGTTTTAGCTATAAACGGTGCGTTCGAATCGGCAAGAGTTTGACTGTGAATTCACAAACAAAACCGGGGTGACAAAAGTTTCATCTGGGTCATTTGGTTGATAACTCACAGGCAGAGCCTGGTTGATCCAAACCCAACGGACCATATTAATTTTTTTTAAGCACAGGGCTTACTGTTCCTCATTAAAGTTTGAGCTCGTTTTAAAGTAAAGGGTTAATAAGTTGACTGCTTAATTCGGAAAGTTAATCTTAGTTAAAATTTGGAAACAGATTATTTTTTTTCCTTTGTGAAACAAGTCTGACAGTTGCAAGGTATTTGCAATATCCGTCAATTTTTCAATGTTTCGGTCTCCAAAGATACCTTGCAGATAGTTCACGTTTGTTCTGAGGTTTTTATAATTGGTTAAAATTATTTAAAGTTTAATAAAATTATTAAAAAAAAAAAAAAAAAGTTGAATTAAAAAAAAATTTGGGATTAATTTTTAGAGATTGAATTTAGTTAAAAGTTTAAAAAAAAATAAAAAAAATATTGGAATTCATTTTTCAAAAACATTTTTCTTTCTCGCATAAAGTTTTTTTCACTTCTCTCTAATTAATTTTTCCAAATTTAAACATTTTGTTTCCTCTTTTTAATCTCGGTTATTTTGGGGAAAACCCAAAGGAATCTTCAAAGACTTTTCTCTCAATCAAAGATACTTTACTATCCGAATCAAATAAACGTTTATTTGAAAAATAAATAAACTAAACTAAGGAACCTGGGACTAATAATCCCTCTTAAATTTTTAGGTCTCGAACAAAGCTAAACACCTCAAAATAATTATCAGGGAAACCTTGTCTCATCTTCACATGGCCTACTAAGTACAATTCCACTGTTAATTCACCAGTTTTGGCTGCATGTACCACTCCTTCTAGTTTTGTCCAAGATAATAGCTAACACTAGCTGAACATATTTGGACCAAATCCAGAACCCTAGTAGTCACTCCTTTGGTCCTGTCCATTAAGATGGCCTCTGAGAAAAAGGTCGATGAGCTACCGGACAAGGTAAAGGATTTGGAAAGTAAAGCTGCTTTGCTGACAACAGCGGAGCAGGAAATAGTACAGCTAAAAAAGCAAATTGCCACGATGGAACTAGCCGTAAACAAATCACTCCACCTCCCCCCAGCGCAGGGCCTGGACAGTCAGGTCCCGCTGACGCGCGGATAATTCAGCTAGAAACAGAGGCGCTCGACCTTCAAGACCGCATCTCTGAAGGACAAACAGCAAAAACTAAACTAACCCAAACACTCCTGGCTATTCAGGCTGATAACAATGACTTCCAAACTCAAGTGAGCAACCTGCGGAAAGACGTAGATGTCTCCCAGGGTACGGTAGCTATCAGAGACCGCCTCATCGGGTCTTTAAGGGCAGAAATAGATGGTTTTACACAGGAAAAACAAGCATGGGACAAATACATCTCAGAAACTAACACTCATGTTGCAAAGTTGAATCGTGAGCTGGAAGTCGCTACACATCAAGTCACTAACCTAAAAGTGGAAAACCAAATTGCCAGCTATGACTTGACTAGGCTAGCACGTAGAGATACGGTTCCCCCGCCGGGGAGAGCAGTGGGTACCCCGTCAAGCGGAGCCCCGCTTCCCCTACCGGGGACCCACCCTGTGTACACTAGCCCAAGTCAGCCTCTCCTGAATGGTAGTCAAACCCTCCCAATTGCAGGAAGCCACCCCCAGCCCTTTGTGACACCAACTGTCCCAGGGTATGGGGCGTCTCTCCCCCACTGGCAAGCAGGCATGAGCCTGCCAGGGCAAACCCAGCCAGGGCAAAACGGTACAGGTATTCACTTAAGGTCAGGAAACGGAACGGTGTCACCTCTGTCACGGTGCGAGGCAGGAGTTTAGGACCCAAAGTAGAACAGACAGTCAGGAGCAGAGCAGGTCATATGCACATGGATTTATTTAACATAAAGGTGAACAGGACTGGACAGAACACCAAGACAACATTTATATTCTAGCAAGGAACATGAGGAACTGAGGGTCTATATATACACACAGGGTAAACTGGACACAGGTGAACACAAGACAAATCAACACAGGGATTGGCTGGGGCACAACAGGACACAGGTGGAGAACATAACTAATCAAAGGGAGGTGAGACAAGACAGGTAGCAAACACTAGGGCAGACAGGAACACTAAGAACATAACTACACAATAAAAGTACAAAGAGAACAGGAGCAATACATAATGATATACAAGGATCCTGACAGTACCCCCCCTCAAAGGATGGATTCCAGACATAAAAAAAAAAAAGTCAGAACACCTAGCAGGGTGGGTGGACGGGGGTCGGAAAGGAGGGTCACATAACTAAACATTGGACTGGCAGGACAAGTTCGGACAAAAAACACTGTAAAGGCTTTGGGCAGGGCAGAACAAAAAGCTAAACACAGAATTAAAGGATCGAATTAGCTGGACAGAGGGACACAAAACTAACTGATTGGGAGACACACAGACAAACATGCAGGCAAACACACAGTCAGACATGCTGTCAGACAGATAGACAGACAGACTGACAAAAAGGAAGACAAACCGAGGAACTGACAAGTGACCTGACAGATTGGTAGACAGGCAGACAAACAAGTCATTTGACATAAAGACAAGTAGGTAGACAAGTCAGACAGAAGACTAGACGACCGGGGAGTAGACTGACAAACGAAAAGACTGGCAGACAAACTGGCAGACACACAAACAGGCAAACAGACAGACAAACAATCTGGCAGGACAGGGTACCTAGGTGGGCTAGCAGACGGGGCAAAGTGAGAGCTAGCAACCTTAGTAACAGGGGGACTGACAAATGGAGGAAGAGCGGTGCTAGATACCTGGGAAACTGTAGGGCTAAAGACAGGGCTATGAATAGGGATACATACTGGGCTAGCACGGGGGCTACGAACAGATTGTGGATCAGGGAAAGGAGCCGACCTCTCGAGTGCAACCGGTGGCAGTTCTGAATGTTCAGGAGGTGTGTCAGCAAAGAAAGCTGACCGGGCTTCAGGCGGGCTGTCGGCTGACGAGGGCTTAGAGGACACAGGCAGGCTGTCCACAAAGACAGCAGACGAGGGCTCTGGCAGGTCTTCAGCTGATGAGGGTGAAGGTAGCAGCAGCTCTGTTGCGCTAGACGGCAGCTGCGGCGGAGCCTCTGTGGCGCTAAGCTGCGGCGGCGGGGCCTCTGCGGCGCTGAGCTGCGGCGGCGGGGCCTCTGCGGCGCTGAGCTGCGGCGGCGGGGCCTCTGCGTCGCTGAGCTGCGGCGGCGGGACCTCTGCGGCGCTGAGCTGCAGCGGCGGGGCCTCTGCGGCGCTGAGCTGCGGCGGCGGGGCCTCTGCGGCGCTGAGCTGCGGCAGTGTCTCGGCGTCGCTGAGCTGCGGCAGCGTCTTGGCGTCGTTGGGCTGCGGCAGTGTCTCGGCGTCGCTGAGCTGCGGCAGCGTCTTGGCGTCGTTGGGCTGCGGCAGTGTCTCGGCGTCGCTGAGCTGCGGCAGCGTCTTGGCGTCGTTGGGCTGCGGCAGTGTCTCGGCGTCGCTGAGCTGCGGCAGCGTCTTGGCGTCGTTGGGCTGCGGCAGTGTCTCGGCGTCGCTGAGCTGCGGCAGCGTCTTGGCGTCGTTGGGCTGCGGCAGTGTCTCGGCGTCGTTGGGCTGCGGCAGTGTCTCGGCGTCATTGGGCTGCGGCAGTGTCTCGGCGTCGTTGGGCTGCCAGTTACACTGCTTGGACCGTGAGCGATGTCGACCACGGCCACGCCTTCTCCTGGCAGACCCAAGACAGGCAGGTTCAGGAAGCACAGAGTCAGGAGGACAGGCAGGTTCCAGACTTAAGAACCCAAGCCGAATCTCTGGAGCAGGCAACTGGAGACTTGTAGGCCGAGGAGTAGCTGACAGGAGAGCAGGCTGAGATGCAGGAGAAACAGGAGAGACCGGCTCAGGGCCAACAGGCCGAAGATGGTTGCTTGATAGCAAGGATGCTAAAATGGAGGTTAGCTCTCTTGCCATTTCATCCAGCAACCTTGCTAGGTCTGGTCTCTTCTTCATAAAGCAAACTTCCTTCAGAGCCAACCTGAGACCTGTTTCCTGCTGCCTAACACAGGAGGTGTTCTTAATAGCATTAACATAGCTATTAATTGCAAGCAGGTCATCGTCGATTTCCTGGAGTTCTACTGAGTCCATGTTTGGCTAGAATATACTGTCACGGTGCGAGGCAGGAGTTTAGGACCCAAAGTAGAACAGACAGTCAGGAGCAGAGCAGGTCATATGCACATGGATTTATTTAACATAAAGGTGAACAGGACTGGACAGAACACCAAGACAACATTTATATTCTAGCAAGGAACATGAGGAACTGAGGGTCTATATATACACACAGGGTAAACTGGACACAGGTGAACACAAGACAAATCAACACAGGGATTGGCTGGGGCACAACAGGACACAGGTGGAGAACATAACTAATCAAAGGGAGGTGAGACAAGACAGGTAGCAAACACTAGGGCAGACAGGAACACTAAGAACATAACTACACAATAAAAGTACAAAGAGAACAGGAGCAATACATAATGATATACAAGGATCCTGACAACCTCGCGCTAACCTAGCCGGTCGACACCTAACCACTGACGATCTAAAAAAGCTTGCTAAATTTATCCCACGCTTTAACCCCACCACAGATGGGGCCGTGTATACCTACACCTATTTGGAAGACATTGACTACCATTTAGAAGAATATGCCCCTGTCACATCTGAAACCAAATTAAGACTCATTACGCTAACCTCCAACCGAGAGGTCAGCAGTTTTGTTAGACGGCAGACAGAACACACCCGCCAAGACTGGCAGGCTATACGTGCGGCAATTATCGAGGAATTTGCCGACCACCAAAGCAAGAGTGGTATTACCGCCGCCATAGGAATTCGCCACTCAAAGGACGAACCTATTAACGTATACTATGCAAAACTGCGTAGAGCGTACTTTGGCGATCAAAACCTACCCAATATGGAAGAAGACGAAAACTTTAAAGCCTTGTTCTTGAGTAATTTGCATCCTTCCATTAAAAGGCAGATCCCCTTGGGAGTCGAACCAAAACAAACGCGAGCTAACCAGCTACGCAATTTGGCACGTGAAGCATTCGAGAGAGATCGCACAAAGCCCCGAGAGCATGCGATGTACCCAATAGAAAGCCTTGAACTTGAGGGGGGGCACCCTCGCACAGACAGGTCCAACAACGGACCGGGTGACTACCCCTCACATCAAGAGCAAAACGATTGGGAACAATATGAAAGGCAAGACGACCGCGATCAGTATAGGAGAAGCGACCGCCAGTCTCCCTCCTGGAGCCGACCTCGCTCCCCCTCATACGACCGCGATCGTCCCTCCTCCCAAGATCGTAGTCCAGACCGCGGTCGCTCCCTCTCACGGTATAACTCTGGGACAAGACCTGGATTCCCTGAGTTGGTGCAACAGCTCCCAGCTGAAGTCCCCAGAGAATCACGACGGCAAAGCCCAGCCCGTGACGACAAGAATTGGAGAAAACCTAATCACTTTGTTCCAACGTATGTTTCATATGACACCACTTCACAATAGTTCGTGTTTCATCTAAAACATCAGGGGGGTCCGGTATATTTTTAACTTTTTGCGCATAGGTTTCTCAAACTTTGTGTCAAATGTTGAAAGATGGTTTGCATTATCGTTCATAAAACGTGACCAACCTAGGGGGGGGCACGACGATACATACGTCAGGGTTACCACGCCAGACGTGGTGGCCCACAATGACAACAACCCCGACCTTTATCTTGACACCAACAAGGCCCAAGCCTGTTGGAAGTATGACTACCTTCCCACCACAAGGTGGGATGACCGCCGTGTGTGTTGTATTTTGTTTGAAAAAAAAAAAAAAAAAAACTTTATATACATTTTGCTTTGGCATTTTATTCTTACACTTTTATAAAAAAAATTCTATTGCATTTTATTTTACTTTAAGTCAAAAGTAATTTTGGGTGCAATACCCGCCCAAACGGGCTCTTGTTTTACTGTTAGAAAAATCCCAGCATGCGATCTTCCCCTTTCCTCCGGAAAGGCAAGCAAACTAAAACTTTAGCGCATACTGAGTGTGGCCCTACTCAAAACCACCTGTTAGGTTTCAAAGAAAACCCTGTAGGTTCAGTTAGATGTTGGGCTAATGTCTCATTGGCACTATGTTTTTGTTTTTATTCTTTCTGTGTTTTTCTCTTCTACTGGGCCCCCATAGAGATTCAGAACCCCATGTCATACCGTGTAAACACTGGCCTTGGCCAGAGTTAACTCCCCCGGTTCTAGGACACAGACGGTCCTGATATCCGCATGGTTTTATTGATTTATTTATTTTGGCCCCATTAGAACATTCTTAGCCAACAGCCAAGCCCGGCGGGCTAAGAATCCCATAGAGAAAGAACACCTTCTTTTCCCTCTCTCTCTCTCTGTCCTTTCACCTCTGTGCCTTTACGTAGGATGCATGCCACTAGACTATAGCAATGTCGCCTTAGGGTTATTGCCAAGTCTAATGGTGGCCGCCCTAGAAGGCCAGATGGAATGTGTGCCACGCTGTGTGTTCTCTCCCTGTTATCCAGTCGCTGAAATTCTGGTACGCCAGCAGAAGACCCTGGACCTGCGGTCCGACCTTCGCTGGCCTAATCGCAAAGAAAAAAACACCTGAACACACCTGTGGATTATACCAGGGACAGTGACTTGGACTTAGCGCCCCCTCGGACACACCTGTGGACTACACCAGGTACAAATGACTTTTTGTTGCACTCCCTCATGGAGCTACTTGCGGATTATACTAGGGTCAGTCCACCCTAGGTGGACACGCACTGACCTTTTGCACCTTAATCCCATGTATAACGCACTGACTTTTTTTTTTCTTTTTTTTTTATTGTGCTCTTTTTTTTTCTCTAAGCACCTTAACGTCCATATGTATATCATGCACAGTATAAGTATAACATGCACAGTATACATACATTGCTGCTATGCTCAGGCACCTTAGTTTTTTTTATTATCTCAGGTACTTTGTAAATAATGTAGATAACTTGTCTGGCCCTCTGTTGCTCTCTTGTTCTGACCTCCTTCCCACTTGCCCCCCACCCCTCTTCTTCCCCCCCCCCCCTCTTCTTTCTATGGAAATTAACGTTGCGATGGGAACTATGTACAAAAACGAATTTCACCCACTTTTTTACCTTGTAAACCTGTGATGTGACAATAAAACTGATTCTGATTCTGATTCTGATTCTGATTCTGATTCTAAATGGGGGTTTGTAACCGACACGGTGATAACAAAGAGAGACGTTGCGGACAAACCGTAAATACCAGACTGCTCACCAAGGAGCTGTTTGGAATTTCCCACTATCTCTCCCCCATCCTGCTAAAAGATAACGTAGATGACATCAAAGATGACAACCAGGAAGGAACGGCAGATCTTTGACAGGCCTTGGAGATCAGTCAGACAGACGCTCCTCACCTCCACACCGGGGGGTGAAAAAGGCACATGGCCCTTTGAACCACACACACACATACACACACACCCACACACACACACACACACACACACACACACACACACACACACACACACACACACACACACACACACACAGAGACAACTCCCCCCCCTCTCTCTCTCTCACTCTTTCTCCCTCTTTTGAGCGCATGGAAAATCATGTTTTCGCCACAAAGAAGACATTTTACACGTGACCTCATGGAGAGACATGTGGACAATAATGGACAATAATGTGAAAATGTATTACTATGCTGTATTTCCAGATGCCTGGTGTGTAGTAGTGACCTGGGCACGGCCCATGACTGACCTCAGTCATAAAGTGCACCGAAGGGTTTTGCTTCCCCCTTTCCATGCCTATTGAGTCAGCAATCTCACAGCAGATAAGGAATTAACATATAGAGAGGACTTGTAACCACTTCAAAGAAATCTTGGAGCATAAAGAGTCCTCAAGAACACTACTCTACGCTCTTCACTACGGAACCACCGAGGAGGAGGTACAGACTGGACCTCCTGTTGGCTCAAGCCAACCAACGACGAGGACTCTACAACCGAGACGATCCAAGGGACACCCAAGTCCCCGACGCACGGAGGCCTACCACGGCTTCACTCTCGTCTCCCAGAAGCAGCGAACACTGAAAGAGCATCAGTGCGCCCTTCTCCAAGAGGACATCGTCGCGACCCGACCTCCGCCACCGTCTACGCTGACTCAGTCTGCCATTACACTGAGATTTCCGAACTCTGCGACCACTCGCTAGAACAAGTGCCAAGTTGGGCTTCAGAGCGCGCCTGTGTATCTTTCTCCCGAAATCCAGAGTCTCCGGACTCAGGCCCCTATCCGGGTCTAAAGGTGTGTTGGACCATTTTGATTTGTGCATTAATCTTAAGGCGACGTTACTGTGTTTACAAGAGAATATCTGTTATAGTTGAGCATAGCTCAGAAGGTGTTACAATAATGCATCCCCAATGCGATTCCTTCTTTTACTCTCTGTGACTTTTTCTCTCTCCTGTGTTTTTATCTCCCCACATTAACTACGGTACATACACAACATAAGTTTCTATTTCCCAAGCGTTGCTTTATAAATACTTCCAATTTTATTGTAACTGGAAAGCAATGATTTTTGGCCTCTTTTGTTGAACCAGTTAAAGATTATCTCTCTCTGATTAAATTGACATTTATTCAAACCTGTCCAAGAACTCACGTTACATTACAGTGACGTAAGTTTCAATAATAATAATATATATATATATATATATATATGTATGTATTATTATATTGTAATGAATTCATAAATTATATTTATATGGTTTATGAGATAATTACGTCCTGTATACATATGCTGCGATATCATCCAGCGTGTGATTGCTACATGTCTCAGTAAACTATAGGATCATAGAATACAGAGAGACAGTGTAGTGTCTCAGTAAACTATAGGATCATAGAATACAGAGACAGTGTAGTGTCTCAGTAAACTATAGGATCATAGAATACAGAGAGACAGTGTAGTGTCTCAGTAAACTATAGGATCATAGAATACATAGAGATAGTGTAGTGTCTCAGTAAACTAGGATCACAGGTAAACAATGAACCTAGCATCAGTCTAAACAAAAACATCTGTCTAAATAACATGGTATCTACATTACATCTATGGTATTTCTACATTGTGGTGTTGATACTTTTACTAGTAAAACCATGTGAGTACTTCCATCACTGTATATAATGCACACCCACTCACCTTTACAGCTAAGTGGTCTTTTGTTCATGTAATATCAGCCAGTATACAGTGAATAGAATGGACCATGTTGCATTGATACATGTATACAGTCAGTATACAGTGAATAGAATGGACCATGCTGCATTGATGCATGTATACAGTCAGTATACAGTGAATAGAATGGACCATGTTGCATTGATGCATGTATACAGTCAGTATACAGTGAATAGAATGGACCATGTTGCATTTATGCATGTATACAGTCAGTATACAGTGAATAAAATGGACCATGCTGCATTGATACATGTATACAGTCAGTATACAGTGAATAGAATGGACCATGTTGCATTGATACATGTATACAGTCAGTATACAGTGAATAGAATGGATGGACCATGATGCATGTATACAGTCAGTATACAGTGAATAGAATGGACCATGATGCATGTATACAGTCAGTATACAGTGAATAGAATGGACCATGTTGCATTGATGCATGTATACAGTCAGTATACAGTGAATAGAATGGACCATGTTGCATTGATGCATGTATACAGTCAGTATACAGTGAATAGAATGGACCATGTTGCATTGATACATGTATACAGTCAGTATACAGTGAATAGAATGGACCATGATGCATGTATACAGTCAGTATACAGTGAATAGAATGGACCATGATGCATGTATACAGTCAGTATACAGTGAATAGAATGGACCATGATGCATGTATACAGTCAGTATACAGTGAATAGAATGGACCATGTTGCATTGATACATGTATACAGTCAGTATACAGTGAATAGAATGGACCATGATGCATGTATACAGTCAGTATACAGTGAATAGAATGGACCATGTTGCATTGATATGTATACAGTCAGTATACAGTGAATAGAATGGACCATGATGCATGTATACAGTCAGTATACAGTGAATAGAATGGACCATGCTGCATTGATACATGTCTTGATTTGATTTGATTTGATTTTATTAGACGTTATACAGGAGAAAAACACATGTTACATCATGTTCATCGTAGAAACGTCAAGGATACAGACACAGAAAAGTCTTGCGACTTATTTTCATTGTGGTCCTTGGTCTGAGACAAACAACACTGCAACAAAATACTTACAGGTAGACAGTACAGTAATAAATAAAACAATCAATAGCTACACAACATCCCTGTCATATACTGTAAACTTTTCATGAGTTCTGACAGTTTGCATGAAGCCATTGTTTTCATTCATTTCTCTAAAGGTACATCCATGGACCTAAAAAAAAGAGTCAATAACTCCTGGATTTCTCCATTTAGTTGCGTGCCGAAAATAACGATCTACAAACTCACACAGCGCGTGGCGCTGACTCGTTGTGAGCTTCTAGATCTGCTATTTACGTCAGTAATAATAACACTGCTGTAACACTGTTGGCAGTAATCCAATCCAATCCACTTTATTGATAGAGCACATTTAAAACAACAGATTGAACCAAAGTGCTGTAACACTCAGTAACAAAATACTAAAATAAACAACACAATAAACAGGACAACATTAGAATCAGAATCAGGTTTATTGTCACATCACATGTTTACAAGGTAAAAAGTGGGTGAAATTTGCTTTCGTACATCGTTCCCATCGCAACGTTATTTCCATAGAAAGAAGAGGGGGAGGAAGAAGGGGGTGGGGGGGGGGTGGGAAGAGAGAGCAAACAAGAGAACAACAAAAAGGCCAAACAAGTTATCTACATATTTACTATAGTACCTGAGATTTAAAAAAGAGGAAACAGCAGCTTCTCAATCTGAATGTTCAAACGCCAAGGAGTACAAGAGACTTTTCAAAGGTGATTTGTTGTTTAACGTATGCGTGACTTGTAGTTAAAGAGCTAAACATGCAATAACTTCCATGGTCCTTTTTTAAATATCACGTCACGTTGACAGTATCTGATGTTGACTCACAGTCGCTTCATTGGTCCAAACAAATCGCCGTTAGATTTTCCCCCCAAAACCGTTCAGCCCTCATTTTGTTTTGTGTTTCTGTTGAAGAAACACATTCTGTGAACCAAGGTTTTTTTTTTGGTGTTGAAGAGGAGGTGTTTGTACTGTATGTGATAAGTCTGTCAAATGTGTCAAATTCATTCATGAAACATTCATGAGGCCGGGTCTCTGTCCTTCGGCCATTTTTATCTACCTAACTTAACATTCCAAGATTCCAAAGACTTGACGAGAGGCAGAGGTAACGAACGCCAAGCGCCCCGTCCTCCATCTTGGGACGGACAGAGACGGTGAACTGTTTATGTAAATGATTCTATGAAGGCCCGTGTCATGCTCCGTCACGTGGCGGTGTACACGCTCACAGCCACACCACCCCGTGACGGAGCAGAACCCAGGCGTTATTTCCTTAATGACGATGATAATTGTAAAATCTAATTCCACCTTTTCCTTGTGTTTGAATTGATGATTAATATGAATAGCCTTGCACTTTAATAACCTATCCAAGTTATGAGCTTAATGTTATGACCTTGTTGTGCTGTGGGTTGAGCCGTTCGATCCGGGAACGCATCTCTTGTCGTTTTAAGATTTCTTTGGCTATTCAAAAATTGCAGATCTACAAGCTCTGAGCTATGAGCTTGTAGATCTGCTATTTTTAGAAAAATCGTGAAAATGTGTCCTCGGCAGCGTTCTGAACACATTCCACTGAGTGATGACAGGTGTGGTGTTGCATCATGCTCTGTACACTGATCAGCTAGAGAGCACTGAACCTGATCAGCTAGAGAGCACTGAACCTGATCAGCTAGAGAGCATTGAACCTGATCAGCTAGAGAGCACTGAACCTGATCAGCTAGAGAGCATTGAACCTGAACAGCTAGAGATCACTGAACCTGATCAGCTAGAGAGCATTGAACCTGATCAGCTAGAGAGCATTGAACCTGATCAGCTAGAGAGCACTGAACCTGATCAGCTTGAGATCACTGAACCTGATCAGCTAGAGAGCACTGAACCTGAACAGCTAGATAGCAGTGAACCTGATCAGCTAGAGAGCATTGAACCTGAACAGCTAGAGTGCATAGAACCTGAACAGCTAGAGAGCATTGAACCTGATCAGCTAGAGAGCATTGAACCTGATCAGCTAGAGAGCATTGAACCTGAACAGCTAGAGAGCACTGAACCTGATCAGCTAGAGAGCACTGAACCTGATCAGCTAGAGAGCACTGAACCTGATCAGCTAGAGAGCACTGAACCTGATCAGCTAGAGAGCATTGAACCTGAACAGCTAGAGAGCATTGAACCTGATCAGCTAGAGAGCATTGAACCTGATCAGCTAGAGAGCACTGAACCTGATAAGCTAGAGAGCATTGAACCTGAACAGCTAGAGAGCATTGAACCTGATCAGCTAGAGAGCATTGAACCTGATCAGCTAGAGGCTACGTAAATAGCCGCTAGGTTTCATTATGGAGTTTAACTGTTAGAAAGACATTTTATAGGCCCATAAAATAACAGGTGATCTGGTCTGTAATATCTCGGGAGAAATCGGATCTCAGAATGAACCTCACGGGTCTGGGTCCATCTTTTAAAGAAGAACGTCTGGTCCACTCGGAACCAATTTCACTGAGTCCCCGCACTCAGCATTGCCATCTGAGCAGCCATCAGCCGGGTGAAGATCCCCTGAGGACCATAGAAACACTCCCTTACTTTAAGCTTGCATCTATTTCCCACCAGAGCACATTATTAAATGATGAATTATTAGGATTATTTTACACGTGGAGGCACAAGCACAAACCATGGCATGGAGTCTCATTCATAGTCTACTTCCAACAAAGCCTTGTTGGGTTTTCTCACAAAAAAACTGCCAGTTAGTCGTTCCTTTTGGTTTGTTTGTTCGTTTAGCCCAGACATTCTGGGGTCATTTGTACCTTTTTCTTCTACCTGTATAAATTATAAGTGAGGGTTACCCACCTTTTTTAGAGTCAAACATGCCACACGCTCGTCGGCGTCTCGACCGATTTATGACGCGTCGTGCGGAGAAACTAGCGAACGTGAGCTCGCGGGGCCTGGTTTGGCTGCGCGACGCCGGCGCACAACGATGTGTAAAGGCCGATACGTGCTCCTTCCGCCGTTCGGGAAAAAATATCCGTTTCGGCTTTCCGAAAAGTCTGGACTTCTGGGGGTGCAGGGGCGTCCGAGAAAATACAATGAAGAACATTTCAGAAGTTCTGAATGACGTCAAAATATAGTTATCATATCTCACCTCCCTGTCTGGGAAGAAAAAAAAAATGTGGACGTAGGAAGGAGCATGTATTGCGCTTTAATGGGCCTTCATAATTTCCATAAGTGTCAACTGTATTTTCAATATTCCAGTGGATGAAATGCACTGATAATGATGATGATGATGATGATGATTATCTCCACTAGAGGCAGCATGCTTGTTTAGAATAGATTGTGCCAAAGACTGGTGTGTATATGCTCACTTTTACATCTCAACGATTGTCATCAATTGTTGTATTAAAAAAGATTTTTTTTCGTGTACTGACAAATGAAGAAAATAAAGCTTATTATTTGGCATCATTAAAGAACACTGACGTCTTAAATGTGTGTGATTTGCATTTGATTCAATTTTAAGATTTTGACTTTTCAATATTGCCATAATTTGGCACTCCCTGGATGCCAGACCAGAACCTCTGCACCGCATTTTTGGCACGGGCCTGTTATAGCGCCACCAAGAGGCTGCTTTTTTTTTGACAGTACTCCTACAGATTTTGTCCAAACATCACGCAAATGGGTACACAGTATCTCTACAGTCATTAAACCAAACGGGCCGGTCATATTTTTCATATTCCATCCTGATTGGCTAAGATTCCAGGCCCGGATCACTCGCGTAGCGGTCTGGGCACCTAGGCTACAATGTAGCCTGACAGCGTGTCGCAGGTTCGAGTCCCGATCCCGACGGCCTTTGCTGCGTGTCACTCCCCATCTCTCTCTCCCCATTTTCCTGTCCGCCTAATGTCCTGTCAATAATAAAGGCATAAAAGCTCAAAACATAAATCTAAAACAAAAAAGTTTCCAAAGTTTGTAGGAGGGGCCCGTTTTGAACAAAATGCTGCAAATCATAAACTTAGCGTCCGATTGCAGTGAAACTTTAGACGCACATTCACACTACGTTGAGGAATAAATGCCACCCTTTTAACATTGCCCTATTATAGCGCCACCAGGAGGCAGATTTTTGCTCACGCATATACATCACGCAAATCGGTACATAATATCTCTATAGTCAAGTGATCAACACGGTTCTGTCTGATTTTTTTATATTCCATCCTGATTGGCGAATTCTGAACATTGCTGGCCCACAATAACCTACCTGACCTGGCGGAGACCTGTGCTCCGAGGTGCACTTTTAGTAGTAAAAGTCCAGAATTCTGGACTTTTACTACTTCTACATTGCAGTATTGATACTTTTACTTAAGTAAAACATTTGAGTACTTTTTCCACCACTGGATCTGACGGCGTGAGAAATGCCATGTGTGGCGTGAGTGCGTGTGAAGAGCGTTGTTTGCGTGTGTGTCTCCCGCTCGCTCTACCTCCAGTCTAAAAGTGATCACAGATCAGGAGCCCTGCCATCAAACCAGTTGTGACTCTGAGTCTGCATTCCTTTAAATGTTGTCACTTCATTAATGTGTCATCAGATACAGATCTGTTTCTATTGTTCCAGTGACAGCCATACATCATCACACCTACGCCTGTCTTAAGACTTTCTCATAAACATAGAAACCTGTTTGTAATGAAGCTAGCGTGACAACCTGTTCACCTGAATGAAACCACAGTATGAAGCTAGCGTGACAAACAAATAGTTTATCAGGTAGAACTTGATTTCCTATTGTCCTCAAATAACCCTACTGAACTCATATAATAGCATGGTGGAAAGTAACTAAGTACATGTATTCAAGTACTGTATTTAACACTTTAGATTTTTTTTTTACTTTACTGGAGTATTTCCAATTGTCAATACTTTTACTTCTACTCCACTACATTTCAGAGTCAAATATTGTATTTTTATTCCACTGCAATTCTTTGAAAACGTTAGTTACTAGTTACTTTGTAGATTTTAATTATTATAACAAAACATACTTTAACCTCTTCTGCCCTTTTCAGACTTGAAAATAGCAGATCTACAAGCTTGTACATGTGCAATTTTCAAAAGATTGTTGAAATACATTTTATACATTTGAAAATCTGCAAAATGGGACATTATGCATGAGGAGTACTTTTACTTTTGGTACTTTAAGTATATTCTGATGCCAAGACTTTTACTTGTAACAGAGTACAATTAACAATGTAGGCATTTATCAGACATTCTTTATTCAGAGTGACTTACAGTAAACAAGGTAAACACACAGAATGTAGAGAGACAGTGTAGTGTCTCAGTAAATTATAGGATCATAGAATACAGAGAGACAGTGTAGTGTCTCAGTAAATTATAGGATCATAGAATACAGAGAGAAAGTGTAGTGTCTCAGTATATTATAGGATCATAGAATACAGAGAGACAGTGTAGTGTCTCAGTAAATTATAGGATCATAGAATACAGAGAGAAAGTGTAGTGTCTCAGTAAACTATAGGATCATAGAATACAGAGAGACAGTGTAGTGTCTCAGTAAACTATAGGATCATAGAATACAGAGAGACAGTGTAGTGTCTCAGTAAACTATAGGATCATAGAATACAGAGAGACAGTGTAGTGTCTCAGTAAACTATAGGATCATAGAATACAGAGAGACAGTGTAGTGTCTCAGTAAACTATAGGATCATAGAATACAGAGAGACAGTGTAGTGTCTCAGTAAACTATAGGATCATAGAATACAGAGACAGTGTATTGTCTCAGTAAACTAGGATCATAGAATACAGAGACAGTGTAGTGTCTCAGTAAACTATAGGATCATAGAATACAGAGAGACAGTGTAGTGTCTCAGTAAACTATAGGATCATAGAATACAGAGACAGTGTAGTGGTCTCAGTAAACTATAGGATCATAGAATACAGAGACAGTGTAGTGTCTCAGTAAACTAGGATCATAGAATACATAGAGACAGTGTAGTGTGTCAGTAAACTATAGGATCATAGAATACAGAGACAGTGTAGTGTCTCAGTAAACTATAGGATCATAGAATACAGAGACAGTGTAGTGTCTCAGTAAACTAGGATCATAGAATACAGAGACAGTGTAGTGTCTCAGTAAACTATAGGATCATAGAATACAGAGAGACAGTGTAGTGTCTCAGTAAACTAGGATCAGAGAATACAGAGACAGTGTAGTGTCTCAGTAAACTATAGAATCATAGAATACAGAGACAGTGTAGTGTCTCAGTAAACTATAGGATCATAGAATACAGAGAGTGTAGTGTCTCAGTAAACTATAGGATCATAGAATACAGAGACAGTGTAGTGTCTCAGTAAACTAGGATCATAGAATACAGAGACAGTGTAGTGTCTCAGTAAACTAGGATCATATAATACAGAGACAGTGTAGTGTCTCAGTAAACTATAAGATCATAGAATACAGAGACAGTGTAGTGGTCTCAGTAAACTATAGGATCATAGAATACAGAGACAGTGTAGTGTCTCAATAAACTAGGATCATAGAATACATAGAGACAGTGTAGTGTCTCAGTAAACTATAGGATCATAGAATACAGAGACAGTGTAGTGTCTCAGTAAACTATAGGATCATAGAATACAGAGACAGTGTAGTGTCTCAGTAAACTATAGGATCATAGAATACAGAGACAGTGTAGTGTCTCAGTAAACTATAGGATCATAGAATACATAGAGACAGTGTAGTGTCTCAGTAAACTAGGATCACAGGTAAACAATGAACCTAGCATCAGTCTAAACAAAAACATCTGTCTAAATAACATGGTATCTACATTACATCTATGGTATTTCTACATTGTGGTGTCGATACTTTTACTAGTAAAACATGTGAGTACTTCCATCACTGTATATAATGCACACCCACTCACCTTTACAGCTAAGTGGTCTTTTGTTCATGTAATATCAGCCAGTATACAGTGAATAGAATGGACCATGTTGCATTGATGCATGTATACAGTCAGTATACAGTGAATAGAATGGACCATGTTGCATTGATGCATGTATACAGTCAGTATACAGTGAATAGAATGGACCATGTTGCATTGATGCATGTATACAGTCAGTATGCAGTGAATAGAATGGACCATGTTGCATTGATGCATGTATACAGTCAGTATGCAGTGAATAGAATGGACCATGTTGCATTGATGCATGTATACAGTCAGTATACAGTGAATAGAATGGACCATGCTGCATTGATGCATGTATACAGTCAGTATACAGTGAATAGAATGGACCATGCTGCATTGATGCATGTATACAGTCAGTATACAGTGAATAGAATGGACCATGCTGCATTGATGCATGTATACAGTCAGTATACAGTGAATAGAATGGACCATGCTGCATTGATGCATGTATACAGTCAGTATACAGTGAATAGAATGGACCATGTTGCATTGATGCATGTATACAGTCAGTATACAGTGAATAGAATGGACCATGTTGCATTGATGCATGTATACAGTCAGTATACAGTGAATAGAATGGACCATGCTGCATTGATGCATGTATACAGTCAGTATACAGTGAATAGAATGGACCATGTTGCATTGATGCATGTATACAGTCAGTATACAGTGAATAGAATGGACCATGTTGCATTGATGCATGTATACAGTCAGTATGCAGTGAATAGAATGGACCATGTTGCATTGATGCATGTATACAGTCAGTATGCAGTGAATAGAATGGACCATGTTGCATTGATGCATGTATACAGTCAGTATACAGTGAATAGAATGGACCATGCTGCATTGATGCATGTATACAGTCAGTATGCAGTGAATAGAATGGACCATGTTGCATTGATGCATGTATACAGTCAGTATGCAGTGAATAGAATGGACCATGTTGCATTGATGCATGTATACAGTCAGTATACAGTGAATAGAATGGACCATGCTGCATTGATGCATGTATACAGTCAGTATACAGTGAATAAAATGGACCATGCTGCATTGATGCATGTATACAGTCAGTATACAGTGAATAGAATGGACCATGTTGCATTGATGCATGTATACAGTCAGTATACAGTGAATAGAATGGACCATGCTGCATTGATGCATGTATACAGTCAGTATACAGTGAATAGAATGGACCATGTTGCATTGATGCATGTATACAGTCAGTATACAGTGAATAGAATGGACCATGTTGCATTGATGCATGTATACAGTCAGTATGCAGTGAATAGAATGGACCATGTTGCATTGATGCATGTATACAGTCAGTATGCAGTGAATAGAATGGACCATGTTGCATTGATGCATGTATACAGTCAGTATACAGTGAATAGAATGGACCATGCTGCATTGATGCATGTATACAGTCAGTATGCAGTGAATAGAATGGACCATGTTGCATTGATGCATGTATACAGTCAGTATACAGTGAATAGAATGGACCATGTTGCATTGATGCATGTATACAGTCAGTATACAGTGAATAGAATGGACCATGTTGCATTGATGCATGTATACAGTCAGTATGCAGTGAATAGAATGGACCATGTTGCATTGATGCATGTATACAGTCAGTATGCAGTGAATAGAATGGACCATGTTGCATTGATGCATGTATACAGTCAGTATACAGTGAATAGAATGGACCATGCTGCATTGATGCATGTATACAGTCAGTATACAGTGAATAGAATGGACCATGCTGCATTGATGCATGTATACAGTCAGTATACAGTGAATAGAATGGACCATGCTGCATTGATGCATGTATACAGTCAGTATACAGTGAATAGAATGGACCATGCTGCATTGATGCATGTATACAGTCAGTATACAGTGAATAGAATGGACCATGTTGCATTGATGCATGTATACAGTCAGTATACAGTGAATAGAATGGACCATGTTGCATTGATGCATGTATACAGTCAGTATACAGTGAATAGAATGGACCATGCTGCATTGATGCATGTATACAGTCAGTATACAGTGAATAGAATGGACCATGTTGCATTGATGCATGTATACAGTCAGTATACAGTGAATAGAATGGACCATGTTGCATTGATGCATGTATACAGTCAGTATGCAGTGAATAGAATGGACCATGTTGCATTGATGCATGTATACAGTCAGTATGCAGTGAATAGAATGGACCATGTTGCATTGATGCATGTATACAGTCAGTATACAGTGAATAGAATGGACCATGCTGCATTGATGCATGTATACAGTCAGTATGCAGTGAATAGAATGGACCATGTTGCATTGATGCATGTATACAGTCAGTATGCAGTGAATAGAATGGACCATGTTGCATTGATGCATGTATACAGTCAGTATACAGTGAATAGAATGGACCATGCTGCATTGATGCATGTATACAGTCAGTATACAGTGAATAAAATGGACCATGCTGCATTGATGCATGTATACAGTCAGTATACAGTGAATAGAATGGACCATGCTGCATTGATGCATGTATACAGTCAGTATACAGTGAATAGAATGGACCATGCTGCATTGATGCATGTATACAGTCAGTATACAGTGAATAGAATGGACCATGTTGCATTGATGCATGTATACAGTCAGTATACAGTGAATAGAATGGACCATGCTGCATTGATGCATGTATACAGTCAGTATACAGTGAATAGAATGGACCATGTTGCATTGATACATGTATACAGTCAGTATACAGTGAATAGAATGGACCATGCTGCATTGATACATGTATACAGTCAGTATACAGTGAATAGAATGGACCATGCTGCATTGATGCATGTATACAGTCAGTATACAGTGAATAGAATGGACCATGCTGCATTGATGCATGTATACAGTCAGTATACAGTGAATAGAATGGACCATGCTGCATTGATGCATGTATACAGTCAGTATACAGTGAATAGAATGGACCATGCTGCATTGATGCATGTATACAGTCAGTATACAGTGAATAGAATGGACAATGCTGCATTGATGCATGTACACAGTCAGTATACAGTGAATAGAATGGACCATGTTGCATTGATGCATGTACACAGTCAGTATACAGTGAATAGAATGGACCATGCTGCATTGATACATGTCTTGATTTGATTTGATTTGATTTTATTAGACGTTATACAGGAGAAAAACACATGTTACATCATGTTCATCGTAGAAACGTCAAGGATACACACACAGAAAAGTCTTGCGACTTATTTTCATTGTGGTCCTTGGTCTGAGACAAACAACACTGCAACAAAATACTTACAGGTAGACAGTACAGTAATAAATAAAACAGTCAATAGCTACACTACCTACAGTGTAGGTAGTGTAGCGCTGGGCAAGAGTGGAGACCTCACTGTCCATGAAAAGATTACAGCGCCGCGGCTGCGCCAGTCCCGACGCTCTCGCATAAGCGCTCGTATATTTAGAAAATAGCCAATGCAGCCAGATCTGCAATCTTATCCGAATGACTGTCCGGTTTTAACCAACCAGCCGATTATCAGTTTTACATATGTATTATTTACATATTTTTACATATTTTACATATGTAAAACTGATAATCGGCTGTTTGGTTAAAACCGGACTCAAGAGCCACTGTGAGGCCTAACTGGGTTGTAAAGCCAGCTAGTCGTCCTTGAATACACAATCTGTGATTAACTGGTTTGTAAGGCGAGCCAATCTCCTGGGACTCTGGAGAGAGTTAAGATGATCTTGGAGCGTCGCTGAGGACACTCATTAACCAGGGCATCCAGGGTCCTTTATACTGTTGGCTGTGTCCCCTGATTTTATAAAATGTTATAGCCAGATCTGCAATCTTATCCGAATGACTGTTAAAGCAGTTTGTTTAAATGAGCTGATAAAATGTTATATTTTCACAGGGATTATTTATTAGTGTGATAGATATACATTGTGGAATGGATACATGTGTCCAGATGCCTGTCAGACGGTCAGACAGACAATGTTGCTCCGCAGGTCTACGATGGAACAAACGTCTACACGCTCTCAGACCTGACGTGAGATCTGAGCGGGCCGTGCGCTGAAGTCAAAGTCGGGATATATTGATAAATGCAGATTATAAGGTCATGTAAATGCATTGTGATATGTATATAACACTGTGTAATTACAGTTATAAGCACTCATAATGCAATCATAATACATTATAAAACATTTTATAATGACACTTTCTATGCATCCCATGTTAATTCTCATAATTGTAAAACATAATCATGTTATAATGCTTATAATCACCCTTATAATGCATTGTAATCACTGTTAAAATGCATTATACTGTCATAAATCACTATAAGTGGTCATTTGTTGCTTTAAAAGATTATAGAGACAATTATAAAGCTGACCATAGAAGTCATTATATGATGCTTTATAATGTGTTATGATTATTGTTATAAAGCATTCTGAGCATTAATTAGTTATTATAACTATAATTATACAGTGTTGTAAGCAGATTATAATACATTATAAGTATATTCATAATGCATCATAAACATGGGATGCATAGCAAGTGTTACAGCGTCTTCCTCTGATATGTGGAAATATCCCCACACTGTAGACATGCTGTCTGCCTGTCTGTCTGTCTGTCTGTCTGTCTGTCTGTCTGTCTGTCTGTCTGTCTGTCTGTCTGCACACACCATGTTTGTCACTGCGTTTTGATTTCATCATCAGAATATCCTCCTTCTGTGATAATCTTTTGACCAATAATTTTTTTTGTTTTGCCTTTTCGGATGAATATTTTCGGTGGCTGAGTTTTGGGGTCATCACTGAGTAGGATCCTATAGTCAGGTGAGGTGAGGTGAGTTAGGCTCTTAATCTTCTACATTCTTTTCTACTGATGAAGCATCAGGTTGATGTGTTTAGGAATCCAGTATAACAACATGTCTCTATGTCTCTCTTCCCAGATCATCACCTTATAGAAACCTGATTATTATCTGGTATCAGTTCATACCTGACTGTGTGTCTGCTGGTTCATACCTGACTCTGTGCAACACATTCAACATTAACACTTCTACAGACGAGGTTCAACATTAACACTTCTACAGACGAGGTTCAACAATAACACTGTGGTATATTACAGGACTTAAAGTAGATATTAAACACAAAATATATTACTACCAGGTTGTTTTGTTAAATCCATTGGCGTATTAAAATAACTAGGGATAAGGCTAAGCATTCAGTTAATGTAAATGAGTCTAACCATTTGTTTGCAGGATCCTTAGAAACTGTAAAATGGGTTAAATAAGCTGGATGAAGAAACATGACTTCTCATACTAAATAATATCCTTTGGTTTACCCTTCAAAAGTATATATAGGAATTAGGTGAATAAAGCTTTGGTGATAAATAGTCATGGAAATTTAATTGGATATCATGCATAAAGTCTATTTTCATTGTAATCATTTTTATTCTGTCTTATTTTATTATTCTGGGTTGACATAACATATTTCTATGTTGTTTTGATATTTCTTGAAGTACATGCATTTTGGAGTAATGATTGAATTATGAGTTTATATTCTTGAAGTTATACCTTTGCAAAATAACTGATGATATTGTTTTAAAGTCCTGTGCTAATTAATTCCTTTGACGAATCCGCCGATGTGAAGAGGTGGAGTCGCAGTAGACTAGATGCAAGTTACCTGAAAGTTATTGGCCTGTGAGAAAGTAAAGGCGTGTCTAAGTCCATTGTTAAAGAAATGGAGGTAAACCTACTGTGTTGTATAAAAGATGTGTTTTGGTGTAATGTAATTTGCACTATTCTTATTTTGACCCTTGAATGGTTTTGCCTCTATGACAATAAATACATTGTTGTAAACCCCCACTTGAACCGAGACTTTGTTCATCATTTTAAACACTCAGGAGATAATACCTGTTTTCGTTGGAAAAGACTCACATCATTCACCACAACACTTCTACAGACGAGGTTCAACATTAACACTTCTACAGACGAGGACGGTGGACTCATCAGGACGTGTGACCGGTAAGGGCTGAAGCCACAAACCAAACACATGTGATGGTAAAAAAAGAAGGGAAAGACCAATTAAAAGGTATTTGTTGTATTGGCCAATGCAGAGGCAAGAACGCCTTGCCCTGACTAAACGTTTAGTCACCATGATTCGAGACCAGCCCGAAACGGGACCGAGGCAAACTGGACCTGTTCCGAAACGAACCAAGGATAATTCAAATGTATTAGACCCGGTCTGACCGGGTCTCTATACCCGTACTGGACCCGGAGCTCATTTATGGCTAAAATCACCGTGGTATTCAGATTATCCATGTGTGTCAGTCAGCTCCTGCTCCCCCCCGCCCCAACAGAGTAATCACAGACGAGCTGCGTCGCGTGCATTCTGCTCCGTGTTGCATGCAGACAGACAGACAGACAGAGATCATTTCGCCGACTTTATACCGTCTGTCCCCGCAGATTATGTCCATAAACATGCTCCACACAGACGACGTTCCAACTTGCATCTTCCCGGTGGCTTTTGTTTGCATTTCACCTGCTAAAAAACCTCCATGGTGTTACTCAGGTCGCAGGGTAGCCGCCCGGAAACACACTCGCCCCCCATTTTCTTGTATTTGTTTTACTGAGGATAAGGTTAGAAATAAGTTTAGGGTTAGGCATAGTCTTACTGAGGTTAAGTTTAGGAATAAGGTTAGGTTTTGGCACCGTTTTAATGAGATTACGTTTAGGATTAAGGTTAGGTTTAGGCATAGTTTACTGAGGTTACGTTTAAGAATACCAGGTGAATGCCGCCCCGGGGCGAGTGTGTTTTGGTATTCTTTAACAGCAGTGCGGTGCGCATGAGATTGGCTGCGTAGCGTTTCAATTGACTGTTAACATTAAACTATGAGAGAACAGGCGATATGGATTTGGGAACGTAATTACAACGCATTGGTCTCATTTTAAAACCGAAGGTTAAAGAGATTAATATAATAATAATAATAATACAAAGCTGGTCGTCGGGTAGATCAGGGGTCCACACGGGTCCATCCATTTCAAATTATCTGACCCGTGCCCGAGGGACATGTCAATATTTTGGCCCCGAACCGGCTCGGTTCTCAGTTCGGGGTTCGGGTCTTCGGTTCCGGGTGGACTCGTAATACCCTCTACATCGATGCATCCATTTCTTTTTTTTAAACGATCTACTGTATGGTTTTATTAAACAGAAAATCGTCCTTGCCATTATAATGCCATTATATAATGCCATTATATAATGCCATTATATCGATCTAAAATCTGTTTGCAATGTAAATAATCGATTGTATTGTCTGAATGTATTTTTACAATTAGAATGTGATCATCGCCGTGTTGATATTATTCTCTCATTCCTGGGTTTATACTTGGTCTTGCAGATCAGATATGACGTCATTACTCAGGCGACGGCATGCTCAGCTGAGAGAGACGAGGCTACTAAGGCCAGGCTGGGCGCACGCCCACGCATGCGGTGCACAAAACAAACAGAGAGAGGACGAGAGACAACACAAAGTTTAAAATGGCAGAAAGTTCCAGCAGTAAAGTGACAGACAGAACGGTGGACAGAGATATTTAAGCCGAAGTTGAAGTCGAAAGTGTGGACACATTTTGTAAAAAGGGAGACACCCCCACACTTGATAAATCACTCGCCGTTTGCATTGCAAAGCCGAACTTAATACAACGGCAACACAACCAATCTTTCCATCAGTGGTGGAAAAGTACTCACATTTCATACTTAAGTAAAAGTATCAATACTGCAATGTAGAAATACTCTGTTACAAGTAAATGTCCGGAATTCAACATTTACTTGAGTAAAAGTACAAAAGTATTGGTATCAAAATGTTCTTAAAAGTACCAAAAGTAAAAGTACTCATTATGCAGAATGTCCCAGAAAGTTTTCAAATCTACAAGCTCATTGTGAGCTTGTAGATCTGCTATTTTCAAATGGCTGAAATGTATACAGGGTGGTTAATGTATGTTTTATAATAATAATCTAAATCTACAAAGTAACTAGTAACTAAAGTCAAATCATTGTAGTGGAGTAAAAGAACATTTGCCTCTGAGATGTAGTGGAGTAGAAGTAAGTACAAAGTTATCAAGAAAATAAATTAAATTAAATACTCGAGTAAAAGTGTGTTAAGTAGGCTACAGTACAGAGTAAATGTACTTAGTTACTTTACACCACTGTGAATGACGTGGAGCTAAATCTAATTATGGGCAAGCCAAAGGCGCTGTGGCTATCGCACATCGCTTGCGTGCTGCTCAGGTTAGCAAGAATTGGTACTGTACCGGTGAGGAACTCAATTAATGAACATGTCGCTCTCCTGTCATCATATGTAGCAGTTAATAACAGTATCCAATTAAACATTGAGTCAACGAGAGAGAGAGAGGGGGAGGAGAGCAAGAAAGAGAGGGGTAGGCGAGCGAGAGAGAGAGAGAGAGAGAGAGCGAGAGAGAGGGGGGAGTAGAGCGCGAGAGAGAGAGAGCCTCACACAGCCCTTGAGTGGGGCCAAAATTTTCTCCCTTTTCGGCCCTCTTCAGCCCCACTGAGCCCACTTTGGCCCGGGTCCTTGTATATGGAAGGCCCCCAGATGGTGAGAGTGTGGTGCTGTGTGGTGCAGTGTGGAGACATGCCAGTTGAAACCCAGCATAAATGTACTATATTTGAATGATAGAATGCAAAATTGTCTCACACATTTTCCTATAATTATTTCCCTCTAGATTTGAATCTTTCATCGTGACAGATGGCACAGCCTCCAGTTCCTCCTCCAGAGAGCACAAAAAGAGAGGAATATTTAAAACGTGAGTCCATGTTGATCAGTACACAGCTTTTACACTGTGAAACTGTTTGG
This sequence comes from Gymnoscopelus braueri, assembly GCF_963280865.1. NCBI lineage: Eukaryota > Metazoa > Chordata > Actinopteri > Myctophiformes > Myctophidae > Gymnoscopelus > Gymnoscopelus braueri. The sequence continues at coordinate 11,140,667 of NC_137608.1, read as the reverse complement.
ATAGCAGTATACATGTACAAGACCCCCCACTACATATTGTATAGATGAGAGAGAGATGAAGCAGGGACCCCCCACTACATATTGTATAGATGAGAGATGAAGCAGGGACCCCCCACTACATATTGTATAGATGAGAGATGAAGCAGCGAGTCACTTTGTGCCGCGCTGCAAGCTATGAGTGATTTAATAGTTATTAGTAGAATGGGCCTCAGGTCTTAATGGGTTAATGTGTTTCATGTTAAAGTGTATTTTCACACATTTAACCCTTTAAACCCTCAATACTTAGTAAACTTGACTGTTTGCTCTGTACTTGGTCTGCTCTTCTTTCCCTCTACACCAAACCTTTTCGCCAAAAATAGCAGATCTACAAGCTCACAACACCTCTCAGCACGAGGCGTTGTGAGCTTGTAGATCTGCTATTTTCAGCTAACGTTCCACCAGAATAGAGATGCTGGGGTTCAAGTGGTTCATGTACATAAAATATAAACAAATATATAAACAAAAATAAACACCTCAGTGTCACTGAAGACTAAGCTTCAAACCTCCCAAAACAAACTGATTCGGCTACTCCTCGGATTGGGGCCCATGACCCACCTTTTTCCCACCCATTTTGCCAGCCTAGGCTGGCTCAGGGTGGAAGACAGGGTTAAACAACTAAAAATGGGACTGGCCTTCAAAATTGTAAATGCAAATTTGCCCGATATGCCCCCTATTCCCGCATATCTGAGTAAATACCTCCAAAAGGTTAGCGACACCCACAGTCACAATACCAGAGGGAGCGTTAACAACAATTTGGTACCACCCACCCATAAAACAAACATGGGCAAATTCTCCTTCTACAGCACTGCCACCCAGGATTGGAATAGTCTAACCCCATCCCTCAAAAAATGCAGTTCGCTGGGCTCATTTAAAAGAGCCTTAAAAAATCACCTTTCAGGAGGCCAAAAGAGGAGGTAGTACCATTTTCCCGTTAGACAGCAGACCCCCCCCCCCCCCCTGTTCTTGTACAGATCTTTTTCCCGCTTTTTACTTTTTATTTTTTGTTGTACATAGTGTTATTCTTTTGCTGTTTTTTTGGTAATGATATTCGAACTGTGGTGCCACTATATATGTCTATGAATTGAATACCAAGGCCCTCATTGGAAACAAGTCCGCAAGGACTTTTATGAACGGACCTGTTAGACAAAGTATTTTAAATGTAACTGTGCTGTTTTACATTTTTTGCCTAATAAAATATTCAATCAATCAATCATATCACACACAGATTTGGCGGCCCCCCCTGTAGTAACTCTGAGGACCCCTAGGGGTCCCTGACCCCTAGTAACCCTGAGGACCCCTAGGGGTCCCTGACCCCCTGTAGTACCTCTGAGGACCCCTAGGAGTCCCAGACCCCCTGTAGTAACTCTGAGGACCCCTAGGAGTCCCGGACCCCCTGTAGTAACTCTGAGGATCCCTAGGGATCACGGACCCCCTGTAGTAACTCCGAGGACCCCTAGGGGTCCCAGACCCCCTGTAGTAACTCTGAGGACCCCCTAGGGGTCCTGGACCCCCTGTAGTACCTCTGAGGACCCCTAGGGGTCCCGGACCCCCTGTTGAAGACCCTGATTTAAACTGTAAACTCAAACAGATGTATGAGGTTTTAAAGGAGGAGTTCACCCAAAAAATGACTTATTTTATATCAATTGCACGCCCCATGAAGCCTTGAATTCATGGATTTATTTGTGTTTTTGTGGCATTCCTAAGCCAACAATTTGATGACCGTGTGTATTTCCGGTAGGAGACACAAAGAATCTACTTTGTGTCTCCTACCGGATACATTAGTCGGTAGGAGACGGGAATCAAATTATTAGCTTAGGAATGCAACAAAAACAAAAACAAATACATGAATTCAAGGCTTCATGAGGTGTGCAATTGATAGAAAATAAGTACTTTTTTGGGTGAACTACTCCTTTAACCTCTGTATGATGAATAGTGAAAATAACAGATCTACAAGTTTACATATCATCATGACACCACACGGTGTGAGCTTGTAGATCTGCTAACTTTCACAATTTTTTGACATTCTTCAATTGAATAATAATAATAACAACAACAACAATAACAATAATAATATGTATTATTATTATAAAAAGTTTAAATGTATGTTAGAGTTAAAACATGGTCTAAAGCTGCACCTTGACAGAGATTTCTAGTGTTTTCACAAACCTTTGAAAAATCATAGATTATTATTCTTCATAAAGATCCACCCGCTGATCGGCTCAAAAGACCAGATGTGGGAAAAGTACTCACAATTCTTACTTAAGTAAAAGTATCAATTCTGCAATGTAGAAATACTATTTCTGAAAATGTGTTGTTCCAGGGACCCCTTAGAAGCAAAGATTTGAGTTAGAAAAATTATATATATATTGTAGATCTGCTATTTTCAAACATTTTAGTACTTTTACTTTTGGTACTTTAAGTACATTTTGATGCCAATACTTTTGGATTTTTACTCAAGTAAATTTAGAATTATTTTACTTGTAACATAGGATTTTTATATTGCACTATTGATACTTTTACTTAAGAAAAGAATTTGAGTACTTTTTCCACCACTGAAACCCTCTATACTATAGCTGACCGGGGTTCCTCAGGGCTCTGCTCCTTTTTTTCTCTCTACACCAAATCTCTTCGCCGAAAATATCAGATCTACAAGCTCGCGTCGCGTTGTTGTCAGCTTGTAGATTAGCATTTTCATGATTTAAAAAAAAATAGCAGATCTACAAGCTTGCTACGAACTTGTAGATCTGCTATTTTTGAATAGCTAAAGACATCTTAAATATGACACAAATGCGTTCCCGGTCTTGAATGGGTTAATTAGTTGTGTGTTTTATCATGTGTTTTTCTCACAGATTCCTCTGCTCTGTCATGGGACCCAAACACAGCGCATAAGAACCTCAAACTGTCAGAGAACTACAGGAAGGCGACTTATACACAAGAAGACCAACCTTATGCTGATCATCCACAGAGATTTACCCGTAACCCTAGTGTGTTGAGTAGAGAGAGTCTGTCTGATACTTGTTACTTTGAAGTTGAATGGAGTGGAGAGGATGTTCAGATAGCAGTCTGTTACAGTGACATCGACAGAAAGGAGAAAGGGCCATCAGACTTTGATGGGACTGAAATGTCCTGGATGTTATGGTGCAGTGGTTCTTCTGATAGTGCCAAATACCAGTTCATTCACAACGGCGATGGTACTATACCGTCAGAACATGAGAGGAGCAGGGTCGGGGTGTTTGTAAACCAGAGAGAATTAGGTCTTCTCCGTCTGCGTTTCTACTATATAGATGGAGACAGAATGATGCTCATTCATTCAGAATCAACTTACCTTCCCTCCTTCACCAGAGGACCTCTCCATGCAGGGATAAGGGCTCATAAAGCTACTGCAGAGGTCGAGGTGTGTGAGATCTGGTAAACATGAAACGTAATGTGTAACCTCTTAAACCCTCTATACTATAGCTGACCGGGGTTCCTCAGGGCTCTGCTCCTTTTTTTTCCTCTACACCAAAACTCTTTGCCGAAAATAGCAGATCTACAAGCTCACGAGGCGTCGCGTTGTTGTCAGCTTGTAGCTCAGCTGTTTGACGGCGGATGTTCTCCCACAGGGACGCTATGGTTCATGGGGTTAAAAACCCTGGTGTTGCTAGTTTATACATGAATACAAAACTCTCTCTCTCTCTCTCTCTCTCTCTCTCTCTCTCTCTCTCTCTTTAGAACATTTACCAGTTAATTTTTAAATAGGTTTGGTGTAGAGTGAGAAAAAGAGCAGACCAAGTACAAAGCCACAGGTGAAGTTTACTAAGTATTGACGGGTTTAAATGTGTGAAAATACACATTAACATGAATCCAACAGATTAATAGAAAAGATTATGTGTAAACAAAAAAACACTGATTTACACAACACTGATGACAGAGTCTATGAAGTTATCTATGAGACCTATGTTTAATCTGTAACACCATGTTGTTCATCCCTTTATGTTTTTATGAGGTTTTCACTTCATGTTTTCACTTTAGTTTGTATTAGTTTTTAAAGCAGGTTTTGCTAGTTTAGTTTTAACTTAGTGAAAATTGTAGTTTAATTGTTGACGATAATCTTGGTGAATGAGACCCAGTGTGTTTTCATGTTTGCTCTATACTTATATTATGTTATAATTACCTGATCAAATGTTTTATCTAAATCAATCTTTCTATAACCTACTGATCAGCTGATGTGAATTACTGATCAAATCAAATGTCTTTCATTTTGATGATTCTTTATGTGTTACTGTACTTCTGTGCTGTTTACTTTTTCTCTAATAAAGTATTTAAACAATCAATCAATCCCTTCTTGCATAAACCATGAGAATAAAGGTCATAATAATAACTTCATAATGGCATCTGTGCCATTATGTTATACTTTGGCAATTCAAAAATAGCAGATCTACAAGCTCATAGTGCAACTTTCTTTTTTGAAAAATCATTAACATTTTTGCAAACCTTTGAATAATAATGTCATTTTTTTAAGTGAACATTTGTAACTCAAATCTTTGCTTCTGGAGGATTCTACAAATGTCTTCTAAATCCTGTGTTGCTATAATAATATAATATCAGGGGTTCTCAAACTTTTTTCATGTCCAGGACCCCCAAAATGATATGTATTTGGCCCCCATGTATTTGACCCCCATCTCAAAATATGTTGTTCCAGGGACCCCCATCTCAAAATATGTTGTTCCAGGGACCCCCCAGAAGCAAAGATTTAAGTTAAAAATGTAAAACTTGCAGATCTTACAAGCTCAGTGCCGCGCTATGAGCTTGTAGATCTGCTATTTTTGAATGGCCAGAGTATAAATGGTTAAAGTGGTTACACAGATGCGTACCTGGTTTTAATGGGTTAATGTCTAAACTTACACCAGAACATAAGTTCTGTCCTAAGTTAGGGCAGTGGTTCTCAACCTTTTCAGGCTGGGACCCCCCAAAATAACCATATTTGAACTGGGGACCCCCCACGGTGGGGGGCTCCACCCTGACATGCACTTGGAATGTAAGAGCTGAGGCATTACATTTAGTTTGACTCGGTTCCACAGATCAATATTGGGAAAATAGCAGATCTACAAGCTCGCAACTCCTCGCGTTGCGAGACGTTGTGGGCTTGTAGATCGGCTATTTTCACATCTTTCGCCTCTTTCTTATATTATTTGACAATGTGGCCAATGTTTAAACCGGTTTTTATAGTAATAATAATAATAATAATAAACTTTATTTATATAGCACCTTTCATGACATGAAATGCAGCTCAAAGTGCTTTACAGAGCAAGAATACAATTACAGTTAGAACCAATTTAACAATAAAGCAAACAAAAATAAAATAAAATAAAATAAAAGCAAAAACATAAAACAACATTAACATAGGCAATACAGTGAGGAATTAAAAATCAACCAAAGAATCAGCTAAAAGCAAGAGGGAAGAAATAGGTCTTGAGCTGTGCTTTAAAGCTATCGACAGAGGCTGCCTGTCTTAGGTGTAATGGGAGTTTATTCCACACTGTCGGTCCGTAAAAGCAGAATGCTGCTTCACCGTATCTTTTATATGTCATTGTAGGCACCTCGAGCAGGTCAGCACTTGAAGACCTGAGGGCCCGGTTTGGAACATATCTCTCTAGGCAGTCAGAGAGGTAGGAAGGTGCCAGACCATTTAGAGCTTTATAAACTATTAAAATAATTTTAAAATCAATCCTAAAAACAACCGGGAGCCAGTGTAGTGAAGCTAGAACTGGAGTGATATGTTCTCTCATCCTAGTTTTAGTTAAAATTCTGGCTGCCGCATTTTGAACAAGTTGTAATCTGTCAGTTGTTTTCTTTGGCAGGCCAGAGTAGAGTGCGTTGCAGTAATCAAGCCGAGAGAAAACAAAAGCGTGGATCAACGTTTTTGCATCGTCTAACGACAGATAGTCTCTAATTCGCGCAATATTTCTAAGATGAAAGAAAGCAATCTTGGTGACATGATTAATGTGTGTATTAAAATTCAATTCAGAATCGATAATAACCCCCAGGTTCTTTACTGTGGTGTTACTTTCTACAGCCAGGTTACCAAGTCTACTTATTATTGATTCTCTCTGCTCACTGGAGCCAATTATGAGAACTTCTGTTTTATCCTCATTTAGCTTAAGAAAGTTCTCACTCATCCAGCATTTTATACTGGACAGACAGGTCAACAATGGGTCTAGAGCGCAGGGGTCGTCTGGAGCTACTGAAAGATACAGCTGGGTATCATCAGCATAGAAATGGAAGTTCACTCCGTGATCGGCGATGAGTTCTCCCAGCGGTAGTATATACAGGGAGAACAATAAGGGACCCAGAATTGAGCCCTGTGGAATACCAGAACAGATGTTGTGTTTGTCTGAGTCAAAGTTAGCTAGACTGACAAAATAGCTTCTGCCTGTTAGGTAAGAGTAAAACCAAGACAAGGCTGTGCCTGACAAACCAATCCAGTACTCCATGCGTAGAATTGTGTGATCAATCGTATCAAAAGCAGCGGTTAAATCAAGGAGTAGGAGAACAGATACATTTTTGTCGTCAGCGGACACCCTAAGATCATTAATTACTTTTACAAGTGCTGTTTCTGTGCTATGACCTTTCCTGAAGCCAGATTGGAATTTGTTATTAACCTTATTGTTCTGTAGGAACACATCCAGTTGATGAAAGATAGTTTGCCCAGAGACCTTGCCCAGAAATGGCAGATTAGAGATTGGTCTATAATTACCCAGCACCAATGGATCAAGGTTGTGTTTCTTGAGTAACGGCCTGACTACAGCCGTTTTCAGTGAGTCTGGAAAGACGCCTGAAAGTAGAGAGCTGTTTACAATTCTTAGGATATCTCCATCACACTGTCTAAAACCTCTTTGAGAAACGGGGTGGGTATTGCATCCAGTGAGCAAGATGATGATGTCATCTGTGATATAGTTTTACGGAGTTCCTCTTCATTAATTGCGCAGAATGATATTAGGCTTCCTCTGGAGTGATCTCTTTTGCACCATGCACCATTTGCTGCATTTGCACTACTAGCAGCAGCATTCATAATACCAGCTCGAATGCTAAAAAAAATGTTTTAAAAAAAGGATGCGAACTCATCACACTTAGCTTTAGAAGCAGGGAGCGACTCCTTGTAAGCCTGGGGGGGTTTAAGAGATGTTCAATGGTAGAGAATAAGACTCTGGCATTTTGCTTGTTGTCATTGATAATGCCTGAAAAATATGCCTGCCTTGCCAAGCGCAGTGCTTTGTTATAGGCCACTGTTGACTTCTTAAAGATCTCTAGGTGGACAGTGAGGTTTTTTTTTCTCCAAATTCGCTCAGCTCTACGACATTCTTTCTTGAGTGAGCGCATGTGCTCGTTGATCCAGGGTGTTACTCTAGAGTTAAGTTTCTTTTTAGTTTTCATAGGAGCCACTATGTAGAGAGCTGACTCTAATTTGAGATTAAAATGTTGAACCATATCATTCACTGAGGGAGCATCAAGTAGGGGGGGCACCTGCACACACGCCAGATGACGAGGAAACTCGTTTGCTGCAGATGAGCTAAAAAAACGTTTTTTTATAGTATATTCTGTATTGTTTTTCCCTAGATTAGAGACAGTCATATTAAAACACAATAAATAGTGGTCTGTTAGTTCGGGCTTATCAATAATACTGTCAACAGTGATATTCAAACCTGTAGTGATCACCACTCCCATGATCAGTCGCTCCCTGCTTCTAAAGCTAAGTGTGATGAGTTCGCATCATTTTTTGAAAACAAAATCTTTAGCATTCGAGCTGGTATTATGAATGCTGCTGCTAGCACTGCAAATGCGGCAAATGGTGCATGGTGCAAAAATGTAGATCACTCCAGAGGAAGCCTAATATCATTCTGCGCAATTAATGAAGAGGAACTCCGTAAAACTATATCACAGATGACATCATCATCTTGCTCACTATAGTTTGTTGATTGCTTTTGATGCAGTACTGGTATTTTTCTTTTCTTTTTTCGAGTAATTAAAAAGGTCTCAAAAGTCCTTAAATTGTCACTTAACTGTCATCTGGGGTCTGGAACCCCCACAAAATCATGTTGGGGGGGGTCCCAACCCACAGGTTGAGAACCACTGAGTTAGAGAGTATAAGGTTCTTACTAGAGGCTTAGTAACTAGTTAGTTTATAGACTGTTTATGGCATAACTTAAAGGGATAGTTCACCCCCCAAAAAAAATTTATTAGTCACCCCATGGAGACTTGAATTCATGGATATTGTTTAGTTTTTGTCTCATTCCTAAGACAATATCATTTGATGACCAGCGGACCGGTAGGCAGCGGTTCCGGTAGGAGATACAAAGGAGACTCTTTTGTGTCTCCTACCGGAACCGCTGCCGGTCATCACATTATTGTCTGAGATGAGACACAAACTAATAAATATCCATGAATTCAAGTCTCCATGGGGTAGTCTCGCGTGGCCAGACTGTTGCCTCCCACAATTTTCAAATGTTTCCGGTCATACAGTCTGGGACTCGGAAGCTCTGATCATGATTAGAATATAAACCGGATGTGAAGCTTCCTCCCCACTTCCGTTTCGTCTTTACAGTCTATTAAATTCTATTAAAAAGACAAATCATGAACATTTTTGCAAAATGTGTAATGTAGTTTTTGTAAGTGAACATTTGTCTCAAACTCAAATCTTTGCTTCTGGAGGATTCTACAAATGTCTTCTGAGCCCTGTGTTTCTATAATAATATAATATCAGTGGTTCTCAAACTTTTTTCATGTCAAGGACCACCCAAAATGATATGTATTTGGCCACGGACCCCCATCTCAAAATATGTTGTTCCAGGGACCCCCAGAAGCACAGATTTGAGTTAAAAATGTTCGCCTTAAAACAATATTATATATATATATATATTCAAAGATTTGCTCCAATTTTCACGATTTATAATCAGATCTAAAAGTAGTTCTACAAGCTCAGATCTACAAGTTCAGATCTACAAGCTCAGATCTACAAGCTCAGATCTACAAGCTCAGATCTACAAGCTCAGATCTACAAGCTCAGATCTACAAGCTCATAGCGCGGCACTCGGTGCCGCGCTATGAGCGTGTACAATATGAGTAGATTCATAGAAATCTCCAAAGTCGAGTGTAAGGCGTGTGTCATTGTTCTAGGTTTAGCATCATGATGGCTTGACTACACAGAAATCAGACGTCCTCTAAAATGGGGGGGATTTCAAAATAAGAGCTACCCAATAGGAACTGAGTACGTCCAAACCCCCTCCCCATCTGCGTCCCTGCTTGTCACAGTGCAATGTGTTTTGAGATGGTAGATTGGCTGTTTTTGGTATGTTGGGGTTAAACATGTAAAAAGAAAGTTAAAATGGCCTTCATAAAATGTATATTATCCTTACAAAGTGTGTGTGTGGGGGGGGGTCCCCAGTTCAAACTTAATAGGATTTATTTTGGGGTGTTTGGGGACCCTCAGGCTCAGAGCCAGGCGTGGTTCAGGGGTTCTCTGGTCTGATGGCTCTGGATGAGTCTGAGGAGCTCCAGAGCCTGGTCCTTCAGGTCAGGCATGACGTCCGACGCCTGCAGGCCGGACAGAGAACTCTGGAGCCGCCGTCTGCTCTCTGGAGACAGGCAGTCCCAGCGGCCGCTCTCCCCGGTCCTCCGCAGCAGCAGCTCCACCATGGACAAGGCTTCGGTCCTCACCGATGCGTAGCTCTTGTTTTCCAACGGGTACGTGAGGGCAGCGCAGGTCTCTGACAGGATCTGGGACAGCGTGTTTGAATCCTGACCGTCGTGATGGTGGTCCTTCTGGAGCAACACCAGGCCCTGGAAGTAGGCCTTCATGCACCGCAGGACTCCCAGCTGCACCCTCCAGCTGCTCAGCCTGAGCTTGTCACACATGAGCGCACACACCTCGGCCCGGAAAGCGTCCTGGGTGAGTGGGTTCCTGGGCCAGCTCTTTGCCAGCGTGTCCAAGGCACAGAGCAGAGCTTCTGTCCGCAGCTCGCCGTCCTTCACATCCTCCTCATCGTCGTTCTCTTCCAGTGACCGACAGCCGCCGCCGCTCTCCGGACACTTCTTCCTGATCAGAGGGAGGAGGATCTCGGCCATGTCGCTAAAGCCGTCCTCCTGGCTGCTGTGCAGCACGTCTCCGGCGCAGCGCAGGGGGGCCATCTTGTACGTCAACCGCTCCTTCTTGCGGCGGCACTCCTTCATCACCGCCGACAGCATCTCGGAGACGGTGGGCTGGCCGGGGCGGGGCTTCTGCAGCTCGGAGCGGCACCGGGATGCCACCGAGCCGATGGCGTTCAGCAGCTCCTCCTTGCCCACCCAGGTGCCTCCGGACAGCCCCCGCAGCAGAGCGCTCAGCACCGTGCCGAGGTGAGGCGCCACCAAGGAGCCCGTCTGCTCCTTGGCAACGGTCGCCATGGCAACGGCACCTTGAGCCTTCGTCTTCCAGGACTGAGACTGCAAAGCCTTTTGGGTAATGGCGATCAGCTCCGTCATGTAGAGCCTGACGCCTCCGGAGCTTCCTGGGACGTTGTCCTGCCACACCTCTGCCCACAGCGTGGCGTCGTGGCACCCTCCCTTCTCCTCCTCCTCTCGGCCCGGCGCCTCCTGGTGCATGCCCAGGAAGGCCAGGGGCAGTGCTACTCTGGCGTGGCTCTTCAACACATCAGGGCTGTGGAGGCTGATGGCGTGCACGGTCTGCGCGCATGATGACCTGTACGCCGGGTCCTCTTTCTCCAGGTACCAGGCGTTGAGCTTCAGCAGTAGCTTTTCGACACTGCTGTCCTTGGCTGCTCTGACCACGTGGCCCAGAGCGAAGGCAAACGCTTTCTGCACCATGGCGTTCCGGTCATGGATGCACTCATCAGTTTACCTGAGTATGGGGTGAGGTCTCGGGGACACTGCACCGCGAGCGACACGATGACACTGGCACAGCCGTCCTTGGTTCCCAGACCTACCCCACTCTTCAGCAGCTCACAGAGCCTGGGGACCAGCTCTCCCAGTACAGACACGTCCAGATGCTGCAGACACAAGTTAATGGTCTCCATCATGGGGGAGGACTTGGCAGCGGTCAGCTTGGCTGCATCCATGGCGCTCCTCTCTTGCTCCGTAGCTCGTACACTGAGGTAGTTGAGGAGCTGGGGCTCCAGGGTGCTGAGGGCCTCCAACAGGGCTGGGATCAGCTGAGGGGTGTGGGGTTTCAGCCTGGCGCCGGCCGTCTTACTGACCTTCACCAGGGTCTGAAGGCTGAGCGAGCGGACCTCCGGAACATTGCTAACGATGCCTTTGTCCAGCAGGGTGGGTAACATGACTGCCACGGTCCTCTGGGCCAGGTCTGCAGCCGTCCTCACAGACTCCTTGATGTCGTCCAGGACTCTGAACAGCGTCTCCCACATCTCCGCCAGGTGCTCCGTGATGTCGTCGGCCTGGCGTCCGCAGATCAGCTCATTGAGGGCCAGGCAGCTGGACTCTCGAACCCTCCAGGTGTTACTGGTCAGGTTAGAGATGACGTGCTGCAGGATGTCCTTCAGGTGCTTGTCCACCACGGTCTTGTCCTTGACCAGCGCGTCCCAGATGCTGCTCATGGCCTGGCGGATGCCCAGGTTTGGGTCAAACTGGTAGCAGTAGAGGCGGGGCACCAGCTGTGGAAGGTAGGGAGTCAGCTGTTCGCCAGCCTTCGCAGCGATGACGTGGAACCCGAACGCCGCTCCCTTGCGGGAGTTCCACATGGCGTGGTGATTGGCCAGGTTCATGAACTTGTAGATCAGATCTGGTTGGTTGAGGTCGCTGGCCAATGAGCAAAGCTCCTTGTACGTGGACAAGCCGTGTCCGTCCGGTGCTTTCCCCAAAGCTTCACCTTGGAACACCTCCGTGTCGTCTGACACCACATGCTTCACTCTCCTGCCGGTCATGAGTGTTTCCACCAGCGCGGACACCAGCTCCTGCTGGTCACCTTCTCCTCCCATCTCGTAGACCAGGCCCAGGCCTTTAGACGCCACATCCTGACTCAGCTCATCGGGGTCTGACAGGGTGGAGATGAACGCCGTCTGGATCTCCCTCAGGTTGGACCGGATCTGCTCGTTATGGCCGAGTTTCTTGACCAGAGAGAGCAGCCAGATGCAGGCTGCTCGTCGGACATGTGGGTTCTGACTGGGTATGTACTTGGACAGAACGGAGTTGAGGACCCACGGCACCACATCATTGTTCTTAACGTGTGACATGAGTGGTGGGCTGTAGTGATCGTCAGTGCAGGTCCACGGGTCCCTGCCGGCTCTGGAGCTGCTTCCCAAGGCAGCACTGGTGATGGCCTCTCCCACCGTGAACTGCAGCTCAACCTGCTTCGCCTCCACAGAGTCCATGAGACCCCGCAGAATCCTCTTCTGATGGGGGAAGTCCACGTCTCCCACCGGAAGGTAGCCCAAGGTCTGGACGGATCGCTCCTTCATCTTGTTTCTTTCCTTTCCAGAGGGGATGCGAGCCAGCAGGTTGTCCACCAGGGACAGCTTGGTGAAGCCCTCACCCTCCGAGGGCACCAATAAGGGCCCGTTGCGTCCGATTTCCCCCAGCGCCGCACATGCTGCCACAGCCAGCGGTGCGCTACCGCTGTCCAGGAAGGAACCGATCGCCCTGGTGGCCGTGGCGACAGCCTCGTCCTCCTGGGGTGTGGTGTTCATGTGCTGATCTACGGCATTCCTCTGACTCATGTACCTGCCCACCATGTGGCCCAGAGCCACGACGGCCCTGTGCTGAGTCTCAGGACTACGTTTGTCTTCGGTGATCTTGACCATGTTGTACACGGCCGTCTTCAGCTCGTTCCCAGACATGGAGGAAACGACCACGGCGTAGAGCTGGGCCGGCAGCTCCCTCACGTCTTCCTTGTTTGTGTTCATCAGACTTTTAATCCAGTCGATTTTGTCAACAAACCGCGGAGCCAGTTTCTGTGGGCAGACAGACACCACCTCTATAAGACAGTACATGACCGGGACTCCGCTTACGGCCGTCAGGAGCTGCTGGAGCAAGTCAGCGTAGACGTGTACCGGGTTGGACCGGGAGGTCTGGGGTTCAGCAGCGTGTGGACGTAGCGGCCGATGGCGGGGGCGTCGTCCTGCATGTCCATCACCGGGCTCTTGGACGTGGGCGTGGCCCCGCCCCCGGCGCTGTAGGCTAGACACGTCCTCAGGTACAGCACGATCTCTCTGAACGCAGAGGGGTCAAAGGGCAGAGTGGAGGTTCCAACAACGTACTTGGCTGGCGTTGTCATACTCTGAGCTGCTTTCTCCTGGACATAGACCACCATGTCGGTGAAGGAGGGCAGTGGTTTTGAGCCCTCCTCCTCCTTCGTGCTCTTGGTGTTAAAGGCCCTCAGCACCCTCTGGGCCTCCCCGCGCACCTCCTCTCTCGGGTCTCCTGCGGCCAATAGCAGCAGGTATCTGGAGGGCACATGATCGGGCGCAAACACTGTGTTGGCAAACTTGATGGCCACCTGGCGCGCCTGCACCTCGGGCCTCCCCATGTACGCAGCCACTAGAGCCTCCATCAGAGTGAGCGGCGCCCCCTGCAGGTTGGCATATGCTCCTACCATCATGGACAGAGCCTCCTGGATGGCCAGACGGACGTCCGGCTCCCCCGTCCGGCACATAGACTCAAACAACTGCTGGACCAACGCGATATCCTTGGCGAACAGCCGGGGCATGCGGCTCGACAGCTTCCCGACAGCAAAGTATGCGACGCCCAGCGACTTGGGGTCTCCCTCGTACTGGTGGATGAGCTTGGTGAGACCGTTGAGCAGCATCAGGCCCAGAGGTTCGTTGGTGTCGGGACAGAAGGCGCAGATGTGATGCACGAACTGCAGGCTGAGAGCCAACAGTCTGCTGTTGGCGTCGGCTCCAAACAGACCGCCGTACACGACCTGGACGTTGGCAGGGAAGCGTTCCGCCGCCAGACGGGACCGCAGAAGATGTGGCAGGATCTTGAGTTTGACCCTGGTGCTCGCCGGCCGGCGTTTCAGCTCCGGCCTCGCGGCGGCCGCCCCCTTGGTTCTGAGAGGAACGTGGCCCAGGTAGACCTCGTACATCCTGCTGACGACGGAAGGATCGTTCCAATCCACTGCGCTCTGTCTGCTCCTCAGCTGCAGATCGGCGGCGGCGGCCACGCTGTGCCGGGAGTCCGTGGAGGCGACCACCAAATGCACCACGGCGTCGACCTCCGGAACCCGCCCGGCCTCCAGGAACCTCACTATGCCCGACTTACACCGCTCCAGCTGCTCGTCGCTCCACTGGGCTTCTCCAACCACCCTGGTGGCAGCGTAGACACTCATCCCCGGGGGCGGCTGGGGGAGACCGTGGCCGGCTGCCACCTCCGTACCGCCTCCAACGATGCTTCCCTGGCAGGGGCAGGAGGAGGAGGAGGAGGAGGAGGAGGAGGAGGAGGAGGAGGAGGAGGAGGAGGAGGAGGACGTCCAGCATGAACTCCAGCAGCAGTCGCGCCGTCTCGGGTCTCTCTGTCAGCGTGAAGGGGGAGGCGTCCCTGGGCTGGTCGGGGAGGTACTGCATGTGGTACAGTGCAGGGATGAGAAGGTGCATCAGAATGTCCTGCTGGGACCGAGGCTTGCCCTCCAGGGCAGCGAGCAGGGCAGGGGCCAGTTCATACTGTTTGCCCGCCTCCAGACGAGGGAAACCCATCCGGATGTAGATGATGGTGAAATGTGTGAGGGCCGCGGCCGCGGGGTCCCGGTACTGCAGCAGCAGCGCCTCTACCGGAAACTGGATCTTGGGTCGGCAGGTGGACCAGCAGCTCCATGGCTTTGCTCTGCCCTCCGTCCTGAACGCTGCGGAGGCAGCGGAGCGTCAGGAGAACGGGGGCCAGGAACCTGGAGATAGCATCCTGTAGCTGCACATCGCTCTCTGCGTGAGCCAGGCAAAGGAACACGCGTTCCAATTCATCCAGTTCATCCCGGGCGGCCATGTTTCGAGGAGGCCGTGAGCGACGTGCTACGATAGAACAGAGTGGCGCTGGCAGCGTTTAAACGTTTTGCCCATTCATCTGGCAAAGCCATATATGGTTGTTATGATGCGGCCCTCACCTGATTGGCTGAAAGGTGTGACCTATGCCACACCTTGGTGGACAGGCTGGGTACTTAAAGGACCAGCAACAATTCAATTTGAACCAAAAATATTATTTTGTGGAATATGTCAATCAAATATCCTGTTTGATTAGATGCCCGATATTCTGTAATATTTGGCATCACCCTCTCACCCTCTTCCCCATTTCTGCACCCACCAGAAAGAGAATATTTCTCTCTCTGCTATGATTTCTCACACCAGTGTGAGAAACCATGACATTATCGGTAATTTTATTTTTAAGTTTCAGTCTGAAACGGCCCGCCACCAATCAGAAGGTTCCATCCCTTCAGGCTATGGCACGGTGGAACCTCACTCTCTGCAGTCGTGTGGAGCACAGTGCTAGTGTTTGTAGCCTGCAGGCTATCAGATACATATTTTAGTGCTGATTAAGTTTACAATGAGTAATACGCCGTCTGGACATCATCTTAAAATGAGATTAAAAACAGAGTAGTTCTGTAATTAAAATCAGCTGTGTTTGGAGGAGCCTGAGCTATGGGAATCAAACAGGGTAATGATGAAATCATGATTCATTTATATTCATACAGGTCTACATATCTACAGCATGTCATCACACAGTACATTTTCTTTCAGGAAGTAAAAGTAGAATTTTGATATAAAAACATACAAAAATGTATTATTTGTTTATTTATTTTTGGCACCTATTCCTAGGTATGTCCATATTATGACCGTGGTATTTTTTGTTTCACTAGCGATCCTTATAATTACATTAAACATATTGTCTCTGCTAGTATGTGTTCTAACACATTCTGTACTCTCCTACAGAAGTTGTAAACTCATCACTGCATCCTGTATGATAGTGATTTATATCTGAACATTATAGACTCATCACTGCATCCTGTATGATAGTGATTTATATCTGAACATTATAGACTCATCACTGCATCCTGTATGATAGAGTTTATATCTGAACATTATAGACTCATCACTGCATCCTGTATGATACAGTGATTTATATCTGAACATTATAGACTCACCACTGCATCCTGTATGATAGAGTTTATATCTGAACATTATAGACTCATCACTGCATCCTGTATGATAGAGTTTATATCTGAACATTATAGACTCATCACTGCATCCTGTATGATAGAGTTTATATCTGAACATTATAGACTCATCACTGCATCCTGTATGATAGAGTTTATATCTGAACATTATAGACTCATCACTGCATCCTGTATGATAGAGTTTATATCTGAACATTATAGACTCATCACTGCATCCTGTATGATAGAGTTTATATCTGAACATTATTGACTCATCACTGCATCCTGTATGATAGAGTTTATATCTGAACATTATAGACTCATCACTGCATCCTGTGTGATAGAGTTTATATCTGAACATTATAGACTCATCACTGCATCCTGTATGATAGTGATTTATATCTGAACATTATAGACTCATCACTGCATCCTGTGTGATAGAGTTTATATCTGAACATTATAGACTCATCACTGCATCCTGTATGATAGTGATTTATATCTGAACATTATAGACTCATCACTGCATCCTGTATGATAGAGTTTATATCTGAACATTATAGACTCATCACTGCATCCTGTATGATAGAGTTTATATCTGAAAATTATAGACTCATCACTGCATCCTGTATGATAGAGTTTATATCTGAACATTATAGACTCATCACTGCATCCTGTATGATAGAGTTTATATCTGAACATTATAGACTCATCACTGCATCCTGTATGATAGAGTTTATATCTGAACATTATAGACTCATCACTGCATCCTGTATGATAGAGTTTATATCTGAACATTATAGACTCATCACTGCATCCTGTATGATAGAGTTTATATCTGAACATTATAGACTCATCACTGCATCCTGTGTGATAGAGTTTATATCTGAACATTATAGACTCATCACTGCATCCTGTATGATAGTGATTTATATCTGAACATTATAGACTCATCACTGCATCCTGTGTGATAGAGTTTATATCTGAACATTATAGACTCATCACTGCATCCTGTATGATAGAGTTTATATCTGAACATTATAGACTCATCACTGCATCCTGTGTGATAGAGTTTATATCTGAACATTATAGACTCATCACTGCATCCTGTGTGATAGAGTTTATATCTGAACATTATAGACTCATCACTGCATCCTGTATGATAGAGTTTATATCTGAACATTATAGACTCATCACTGCATCCTGTATGATAGAGTTTAGATCTGAACATTATAGACTCATCACTGCATCCTGTATGATAGAGTTTATATCTGAACATTATAGACTCATCACTGCATCCTGTATGATAGAGTTTATATCTGAACATTATAGACTCATCACTGCATCCTGTATGATACAGTGATTTATATCTGAACATTATAGACTCATCACTGCATCCTGTATGATACAGTGATTTATATCTGAACATTATAGACTCATCACTGCATCCTGTATGATAGAGTTTATATCTGAACATTATAGACTCATTACTGCATCCTGTATGATAGAGTTTATATCTGAACATTATAGACTCATCACTGCATCCTGTATGATAGAGTTTATATCTGAACATTATAGACTCATCACTGCATCCTGTATGATAGAGTTTATATCTGAACATTATAGACTCATCACTGCATCCTGTATGATAGAGTGATTTATATCTGAACATTATAGACTCATCACTGCATCCTGTATGATAGAGTGATTTATATCTGAACATTATAGACTCATCACTGCATCCTGTATGATAGAGTTTATATCTGAACATTATAGACTCATCACTGCATCCTGTATGATAGAGTTTATATCTGAACATTATAGACTCATCACTGCATCCTGTATGATACAGTGATTTATATCTGAACATTATAGACTCATCACTGCATCCTGTATGATACAGTGATTTATATCTGAACATTATAGACTCATCACTGCATCCTGTATGATAGAGTTTATATCTGAACATTATAGACTCATTACTGCATCCTGTATGATAGAGTTTATATCTGAACATTATAGACTCATCACTGCATCCTGTATGATAGAGTTTATATCTGAACATTATAGACTCATCACTGCATCCTGTATGATAGAGTTTATATCTGAACATTATAGACTCATCACTGCATCCTGTATGATAGAGTTTATATCTGAACATTATAGACTCATCACTGCATCCTGTATGATAGAGTGATTTATATCTGAACATTATAGACTCATCACTGCATCCTGTATGATAGAGTGATTTATATCTGAACATTATAGACTCATCACTGCATCCTGTTTGATAGAGTTTATATCTGAACATTATAGACTCATCACTGCATCCTGTGTGATAGAGTTTATATCTGAACATTATAGACTCATCACTGCATCCTGTTTGATAGAGTTTATATCTGAACATTATAGACTCATCACTGCATCCTGTGTGATAGAGTTTATATCTGAACATTATAGACTCATCACTGCATCCTGTTTGATAGAGTTTATATCTGAACATTATAGACTCATCACTGCATCCTGTATGATAGAGTGATTTATATCTGAACATTATAGACTCATCACTGCATCCTGTATGATAGAGTTTATATCTGAACATTATAGACTCATCACTGCATCCTGTATGATAGAGTTTATATCTGAACATTATAGACTCATCACTGCATCCTGTATGATAGAGTTTATATCTGAACATTATAGACTCATCACTGCATCCTGTATGATAGAGTTTATATCTGAACATTATAGACTCATCACTGCATCCTGTGTGATAGAGTTTATATCTGAACATTATAGACTCATCACTGCATCCTGTATGATAGTGATTTATATCTGAACATTATAGACTCATCACTGCATCCTGTGTGATAGAGTTTATATCTGAACATTATAGACTCATCACTGCATCCTGTATGATAGAGTTTATATCTGAACATTATAGACTCATCACTGCATCCTGTGTGATGGAGTTTATATCTGAACATTATAGACTCATCACTGCATCCTGTGTGATAGAGTTTATATCTGAACATTATAGACTCATCACTGCATCCTGTATGATAGAGTTTATATC
Source organism: Gymnoscopelus braueri (assembly GCF_963280865.1). Taxonomy (NCBI): domain Eukaryota; kingdom Metazoa; phylum Chordata; class Actinopteri; order Myctophiformes; family Myctophidae; genus Gymnoscopelus; species Gymnoscopelus braueri. The sequence goes on along the minus strand of NC_137608.1, from coordinate 11,121,426 downwards.
TGAACATTATGAACATTATAGACTCATCACTGCATCCTGTATGATAGAGTTTATATCTGAACATTATAGACTCATCACTGCATCCTGTGTGATAGAGTTTATATCTGAACATTATAGACTCATCACTGCATCCTGTATGATAGAGTTTATATCTGAACATTATAGACTCATCACTGCATCCTGTATGATAGAGTTTATATCTGAACATTATAGACTCATCACTGCATCCTGTATGATAGAGTTTATATCTGAACATTATAGACTCATCACTGCATCCTGTGTGATAGAGTTTATATCTGAACATTATAGACTCATCACTGCATCCTGTTTGATAGAGTTTATATCTGAACATTATAGACTCATCACTGCATCCTGTATGATAGAGTGATTTATATCTGAACATTATGAACATTATAGACTCATCACTGCATCCTGTATGATAGAGTTTATATCTGAACATTATAGACTCATCACTGCATCCTGTATGATAGAGTTTATATCTGAACATTATAGACTCATCACTGCATCCTGTATGATAGAGTTTATATCTGAACATTATAGACTCATCACTGCATCCTGTTTGATAGAGTTTATATCTGAACATTATAGACTCATCACTGCATCCTGTATGATAGAGTTTATATCTGAACATTATAGACTCATCACTGCATCCTGTATGATAGAGTTTATATCTGAACATTATAGACTCATCACTGCATCCTGTATGATAGAGTTTATATCTGAACATTATAGACTCATCACTGCATCCTGTGTGATAGAGTGGGTTGGCCTTCCTTGGCCGACAGGCGAAGCAAACACTGGTACCTGTTCATTTTAAAGGCAATTGATGGGACTTTACCATAAATATTAAATCTCTGCTGGATTGAAATCCTGTAACACATAGGACACGCTCCAGTGATTGGCTCACGCTAAAATTCCCCAAAGTAAAGACTGAACTGGGGAAAACAGCCTTTTGTTTTAGTGCCCCAGCCACCTGGAATGACCTACAGCTTAAATAAAGATCTGTTCTCCCATAACATACGGACAATTTAAAACCTTGATTGCAGACCTACCCACAAGTGTCTGCAACTGCTTTTAAACTTGTGTTGTATCACACGATAGGGAAAAGTTTCTGTTTTATTTAGATTTTTTTTACAATTTTGAAATTGTACTGTGATGTATCTGGATGACACTGCAAATGAGGGCGACCTCAATGTCTTTGGAGAATAAATGAAGGTTTGAGAAGTTGAAAAATGCTCAGAACATGCAGAGAGAGATAGTAGGGGGTACTAAGCACAAAAAATTGCCAAATCGTTACGCGGCGGATAAAAGCATGAAATTTGATACAGATGTCCCTTGGGTCATCCTAAAACATCCTAGAAGGGGTGCCCAAAAAAATCTTAAACAGGAAGTGAGTTATGGACAAAATTCAAAATGGCCACCTAAACTGTTGACCGTTGACTCAAAAGACACCAAAAGAATCTCCAAAAAGCATAAAATTTGGCACCCTTGGGTCATCCTAAGACATCCTAGAAGAGGAGCCCAAAGGAATCTGAAACAGGAAGTGAGTTATGGACTAAATTGAAAATGGCCGCCTAGTGTTGTCGATTGACTCAAAAGACAACTAAAGAATCTCATAAAAGCATACAATTTGGCACACATGTCCTTTTGGTCATCCTAAGACATCCTAGAAGGGGTGCCCAAAAAAATCTTAAGCAGGAACTGAGTTATTGACAAAATTGAAAATGGCCGCCTACAGTGTTGTCGATTGACTCAAAAGACAACTAAAGAATCCCATAAAAGCATACAATTTGGCATACATGTCCCTTGGGTCATCCTAAGACATCCTAGAAGGGGTGCCTGAAATTATCTGAAACAGGAAGTGAGTTATTGACTAAATTGAAAATGGCCGTGTACAGTGTTGACAGATGATGCAAAAGACACTCATAAAAAATAATCTCATATAAAAGCATGAAATTTGGTACAAATATCCCTTGGGTGTTCTGAATGCATCCTAAGGGGTGCCAAAAAAGTTTTAATAGTCTCTCAATGGAAAACACTCCTCCCACACGGGCTGAACTGCATATTCAAATCGAGCAGCCAATCTGGCATTTGGTCCAGAAGCCTGAAAGCTATGCAATCTCTACCATCTCCTGACAAATATGGATGGATTAAAGTCGCTGATTCGTGGACACCTTTATGGACACTCTTGCCAGAGGCTGCTTAAGTTTGTAGAGAACTCAAGTGTGGCTGCAAAGCTGAGCCCTTCTGTTCGAGAAAGTGTAGATGCCGGGATGCTGGGTTACCTTGCAGAGCATTATGCCAATGTGCTGGTAATTGCGAAATGGCACACATGAATACATGTAGTTACTAAACACTAATCACAAAAAAACTGTAATGATCAAGAACAAAATACATGAGAAGATAGAGTGTAAAACAAGCAAGAAGATGTAGAGTGCAAAATAAATAAGATGCAGAGAGTAAAATAAGAATATGCAGAGTAAGATAAGATGCAGAGTAAAATAAATAAGAATATGCAGAGAGTTAGATAAATAAAGAAGATTCAAAGAGTACAATAAAAAAAATAATGCAGAAAGTAAAATGAATAAGTGATGTAGAAATGAAAACAGAAGGTAGACTACAAAATACGGCAGGTTATGCACTGCATAACCTGTCGTATTGAGTCTGCATAATATGCAGACTGCCATGGTCAACTGTTTAAACAGCCATTTAGAATTTCTTCAACATGGTCCCTTCCTAAAAAGTTAATAAACAAGCAAATAAATAACCCCTTCTAGGATATATTAAGAAGCACTCAATGTACGTACCAAATTATACACTTTTATGACGTCCCTTTATGTTTTCTTTTGTGTCAACTGCTTTAGGCGGTCACTTCCTGTTTAAAACCTTTTTGGGCACCCCTTGTAGGATGCGTTCAGATCACCCAAGGGACATTTGTACCACATTTCATGCTTTTATGAGATTCTTTAGGTATCTTGCATCATCTTTCAACACTGTAGGCGGCCATTTTCAATTTAGTCAATAACTCACTTCCTGTTTCACATTATTTTGGGCACCCCTTCTAGGATGTGTTAGGATGACCCAAGGGACATATGTGCCAAATTGTATGCTTTTTGGAGATTCTATAGGCTTTTTGAGTCAATCGCCAGCACTGTAGGCGGCCATTTTCAATTTAGTCAATAACTCACTTCCTGTTGAAGACTTTTTTGGGCACCCCTTCTAGGATGTCATAGGATGACCCAAGGGACATGTGTGCCACATTTTATGCTTTTTGGAGATTATTTTGGTGTCTTTTGAGTCAACGGTCAACAGTTTAGGTGGCCATTTTGGATTTTGTCCATAACTCACTTCCTGTTTAAGATTTTTTTGGGCACCCCTTCTAGGATGTTTTAGGATGACCCAAGGGACATCTGTATCAAATTTCATGCTTTTATCCACCGCGTAACGATTTTTCACTTAGTACCCCCTACTATCTACAAGTGCAAGTTACATCCTGCAGACAGTTTGGGGACATTTGTATCATCACACTGTTGATTTGGTTTGTTGTACAACTAAAATAGTTGAAAATATGCTTAAAGCATATTTGCAGCTATTTTCAGATCATGGCATAATTTGTAAACTGACAATCTGCACTTTCTTAATCTGTATAACACACACACACACACACACACACACACACACACACACACACACACACACACACACACACACACACACACACACACACACACACACACACCAACAACAACAACTAAACAACAGTAAAAACTTTTTTACAAAAAGGCCTGAACAGCGACTGGAAATATGATGTAATTACCAAGAGGAAACGCTAGAGGGAAGCCTAAACCTATACATGAATGTGAATGAACCTGCATGATTGCCAACAGGTGATAAGGACCAGCTCAACTTTATTAAATATTAATGTAATGGCTTGTCCTTCCTTGTCATTGGTCGAGGAACAGTATGCAGCTGTGAGGAGCTCTCCTTCAGCAGGAAGGGGACTGAGTGACTGTGCTTAAGAAGTTTAACCCTCTGATTGGGATGGGGACATGGTGGTTCAGAGTCCTCCTGCAAGCAGTGGTGGAAAGTAAAGTATATTTACTCAAGTACTGTACTTAAGTGCACTTTTGAGGATTTGTTTATACTTTACTGGAGTATTTGTAATTTTCAATACTTTCTACTCCACTTCATGCCAGGGACCAATATAGTACTTTTACTCCACTATAATTATTTGAAAACTTTAGTTCGTAGTAACTTTGTAGATTTTTATAATTATTACAAAAGCACTCTACAAGCTTGTGATGTGTGCTGTGAGCTTGTAGATCTGCTATTTTCAAAGGATTTTTATACTTTTGAAAACTTGTGAAATGGCACCTTCTGCATAATGAGTACTTTTACTTTTGGTACTTTAAGTACATTTTTATGCCACCATTTTTGTACTTTTACCCAAGTGCATTTTGAATACCGGACTTTTAATTATAACAAGAGACATTGTCTACATTGTGGTATTGTTACTTTTACTTAAGTAAAAAAAAGTGAATACTTCTTCCAACACTGCTGATGAATAGCTTACTACTATTCAACAGGTGTTTATTTTTTTTAAGCCTTGGTTAGCCGGCAGGTGGCGCTTTGAGCTTCTGAGTTATGCTGTGTGTGGTGTAACAATGAGGAGCCCCAACCCCCAGTTTCCATGTGTGTCAGTGTAGTGTGGTCTGTGGACCATTTGAAGCTTCATACCTTGGATGCTGGGGTTGATATGGGAGGATAATTTCAACAGCTCGGCTAATATTCACAAATAATTTCCCTATATATTGTCTGATGTCCTCTGCATCACTCACAGAGTAACACGTTTTCTGTGGAATGCAGCAGGAGAATCTGTACCTAGAATACAGCATGGCTAGACAACTGGCCAGCTATGTTCTTCTTCGGTGACGGTGACCTATATATCTATATAACAGATACAGCTATACTGTTGGTGTTGCAGTTGCAGCTTGGCAATGGACCTCTTTGAGGCCTACGTGTTTTTCTATGACCTACATACGTAATAAGTGTGTAAGAAACTAGGTATAGGTCTATTATGTGCACTGCTGCAAATTATTTTTCTTGCATTCTTTATCCAGCATTTTTTCCTTTTATACATCAAATTGCCCCTTCCCATAGAAATGGCTGAATGTCCAGTGGATAGCAATAGCATAATATATATATTAGCTCAGCCTCTGGCCCATCGCGTTAGAAGGAGAACTCCTTCTAACGCGATGGACCAGAGCTACATACAGTGTCTATATACTGTGTGTTGCAGCTATCTAATGTGCATGTTTGATTCAAAGACCCCTTCGGGGTGAATCTACATTATTAACACAGGCGATCGCACATTAACGTCGATCGCACATTAACAAATTAATATTATTTTCAGCGTTTGCACAACGGTCGGCACCACGTCTCTCTCTCTCTCAGCTGTTGAACCCAACTAGTGTGTCATCTCATCTGGCTGCACACACAGTACAGTAACAGTAGTGGTGCCTCACTCACTGCCTCCTCCTCCATTGGTTCCACAAGACGGAAGGAGGGGGCTGGCTCATTATACGGATAGAAAAAAAGTGTTCGCGCATGCTCCGTGGGTTGTTTTTCACCCAAAAAGCCGACGCTTTAAGAGCGCCTCTCGCAGGGAGCGCAGCGTCTTTGACCGGAGACCCAACGCGAGAGAGACGAGACACTCGGGGCGGCTGTTATTCAGCCTTCCAGTGCGTCTCCAATGAACTGCACAAGAAGAGAAACCGTTTGATTGCCCTGGAACTGCTTATTTTTTTTTGCAGGGGCAAAAAAAAAGAAAAAAAGATACAGATCTAGTCAGTGTCTGAACAACACTGGCAATCTGTATTATTTTCTTATTTCTTAAATGAGATTATTTTTTATTACAAAGACTCTATTTTTTATTTCTTCTTACAGTCTCCTGTCGTAGGCTTTTGCCTTTTTTTTGTTTATTGCAACCATGGTGCTAGGAAAGGTGAAGAGCTTCACCGTGAGCTACGACTGTCTGAACGACAGCAACGTGCCGGTGTTCTCCAGCGGGGACTCGGTCTCGGGGCGGGTGGTGGTGGAGGTGACCGGGGAGATCCGCGTCAAGTCGCTAAAGATCCACGCGAAGGGCTTTGCGAAGGTCCGCTGGACCGAGTCCCGCAACGCGGGCTCCAACACCGCCTACACGCAGAACTACACCGAGGAAGTGGAGTACCTGAACCACAAGGACATCCTGATTGGACACGAGAGAGGTAAGAGAAGAAATTGATCATTAATTCAATATATTTTGTGTTTGCTTTTGATTGAAGATTATCGTTGGGGTCAGGTTGTTTTTTTGGCTGATGCTTTTGTCTTGAGTGACTGAACACAACTGAAATGACAGGGTAGAAAAATGAAACAAATATGAGGATATCAACATTTTTAGTAGCCTATACAACAATTCTATTGAAGATGCTCTTTGTGGGTGGATCGTTCATCGTTTGGGTCAGGTTGTTCTTGGCTGATGCTTTTGTCTTGAGTGACTGAACAACACGAATGAGATGACAGGGTAGAAAAAAGAAAGATGTGAGGATTTCAACGTTAATGTGTTTTAGTAGCTTATATTTGAGCCTGTGGTCGTATTTGACAGTGGCTGTAGGCTACTGTAGGAAAAAAAAGATCCATCCCCAAGTTGTTTGTGTCACACAAACAGCCCTCGAATGAATGACAGCCAGAGAGAGAGCTGCTTGCCTCCACACATCATCACCACTTTTGTTTTTACCAAATAGAAAATACAACAATTACAGTACAATCTCTGAGGTTCCAACACTCTGCTCTCTAGGATTTATTAGAGGATTTCACGTGCAACATTTGCTGCATATTATTCTGGGTTGTTTGTTACAATGTAGCCCCTTTTTCTTAAGTTTCCACCCATTGTTCAAAGCGGTTCAATCCTGTTCAGATTCCGGACGGGAGGGGGAGGGGGGAGGGGGGGGACTAGCCTGCTCCCTTGCTCTGCGCTGATTGGCTGAGGTGCTCGTGTGTCGCTGGCGACGTCATCCTCTTTGCAGAAAAGTGACAGAAGGCTCTGCAACTTTGCAAGATGCTGCTGTTGTTATCAAAGCCTGATTTATACAGGCCGTGGTCACTTTTACCAAACGCAACTTGTTCTAGATCTGTTATTTGTGGCAAGCGACAACCGCCTAAGATGGCATATAAATACATCTTTAGGAAATACTATTTAATAGCCCCCCTAAAAAGCTGTATTAAATGCTCAACAGGCTTGGTGGTCGACTAGGTTGTTAGATGCGTGCAGCTGCGTAAAATGCGCACTTTCTTTTAGAGATGGACTGAAATAGTGCGACTGTTGTAATTAATGATGAATAGGTTGCATTGGAAGAACTTATTGTCTGCAACGACTTGATAGAATAGAATATTTTGCCTAATACATGCCCAGGTTTAATTCATGCACCTGGCGCGTCACGATGCGTTTTAACGTACAAAGTAATAAAAGCTGGGATGTGTAACAGTATGTAAGACATTTGGGTTTATTTGGTGATAGAACGTCTCACATGTGTGAATGAATGGGTTGGATTGTTCTGCGTTGCATGCTGCATTACACGCGTCAGGGGGGCCGTCCCTCCCTCGGCGTTGCCAGATTCGGTGAGAGAAACAAGCAACCACGATCTAGGAAAACAAGCCCCAAATAAGCGACTAAATAGGCCATATGATCACTTTTTAAACCTATATGCATTGGCTATTTGAAAATAGCCAATCTACAAGCTCACAACGCGTCGCATCCGCTTGTAGATCTGCTATTTTCAATCTTGAAAAAAATTGGAATATTTTTGGAACATGATTCTAACAACAACACAATCAACACATTATGGGTATGGGTGTCCCTGGAACAAAATATTTCCAGATAGCATTAATTTGGGGGTCCTTGACATGAAAAATGTCAATAAAAAATCAAATAGAAACCTTGGAAGCGAGCCCAAAAAAGCAAACTACACCTTAGAAATAATCCCCCAAAACCGCAACTACAACTACCAATATTTACAAGCCACAGAACCAATATTTACAAGCCACAGAAAAATAAGCCCAAAGTCGCTTATAATAAGCGGACATGGCAACACTGGGCTGAGCCTGCCAGTGAATGCGTAATGCGTAATGAATGCGTAATGAGGGAGAGAAGCTGCTCGCACCGGTTCAGGCCGGTCTCCTCCTGCTGGAGTCTGACTGACAGCCCCAGAGTTGTTTACAGGGTTGCCATGTCCGTTTATTATAAGCGTCTTTGGGCTTATTTTCTGCAAAGTTCCTTATAAATATTGGTAGTTGCGGGTTGCAGGTTTTTTTGGGATTGTTTCTAAAGTGTGTTTGCTTATTTGGGCTTGTTTCCTAACGTTGTTTAAACCAGTGGTTCTGAAGCATTTTCAAGTCAAGGACCCCCCAGATTAATATGTTTTGTCTGTGGACCCCCATCTGAAAATATTTTTTTGCCAGGGACGAGAGACCTCCATACAAGATTTGTGTTGTTAAAATATTTCAAAAATATTCCAAATTCTTTCAAATATTCTTCAAGATTTTTATTTTTATTTTCAAATAGCCAATGTGCTATGTTTAAAGGGCAAAGGGCTCGCTTCTTTTGGGCTTGTTTTCATAGACCTGATGCTTGTGTCTAAAACCTGGCAACCCTGGTTGTTTACCACAAGAGAGCTCTCTGCTAAGGAGAGGAAGGGAGGGAGGGAGGGACTGCTGAGCTGGCAGAAAGTACAGCAGCCCTGCTGCCGGCTGTCCTGTCCGACCCTGATCTTTTATGCAGTTGTTGTTGCACTACTCTAGATGATTTGCCTTAAAAAAAATGTTGATTATCCGTTGTCTTTATCAAATAAGATCTAGTGCGTAATTTTATGATGCGCAAGCAACCCCCCTCCCCAGCAAACTGAGAATAAGGGCTATTTTTAGAGGAGAAAATGCCCGTCTACTGTACCCCGACTAACAAAACATAATCATATAGTAGCATGAATAAAAAAAACTATTCACATTACCACATGGAATTCATATCGTTAGACATTCCTATTCTAAAACGGGTCTCTATATGGATGTTTGAGATACAATGTTCAGTGTACGTTCAGTGTTTTTTTGTATATGAAAAAAACACAGTTTTGTCATGGTTTATAATATTTCATAATCGGTCTCTTGCACTGTGTGATGTTGTAATATTAATGCATGCTGATGCATGTTTAAGTCCATTTCTTTGTTTCAAACTAACACATGTGATAGTAGTACTAAAGTCCATTTATTATACTCTCTCTGTCTCCCCTGCCCTGTGTTGTTATGACTTTTCAGATGCCTTCGTAAAGAATATTACCCAGGTATGGTACACACGTGTCTGGAACATTGTCCCTCTTTTCTTTCAGACGATGACAACTCTGAGGAGGGTCTCACCACTATCCATTCAGGAAGACATGAGTATGCATTCAGCCTCGAGCTTCCACAGACGTGAGTGTCTTTTCCACTGCGCTCATCATCTTGAACAGTGAAAACGGGGGTTAAAAAAATGCAACGTTAGTCTTGTTATATTGTCATCAATGTCTACGGGGCAGGCTGTGTAGATCTTGTGAGCTAGAAGGGCACATTTTCATGATGATCTGTATTCACTACTGGCAACTTGAAACTCCCCCGACGATGGTTAAACTTGACCATTTTTTTTATTCCTCCTGTCCCGCAGACCTCTGGCTACCTCTTTTGAAGGGAAACATGGCAGCGTGCGTTACTGGGTAAAGGCAGAACTCCACAGGCCATGGCTCCTGCCCATGAAGACCAAGAAGGAATTCACCGTCTTCGAACACATCGACATCAACACTCCATTGCTTCTAGTGAGTTTCTCTCCCCCTTCTCTCTTTGTTTTTCTAAAAACTAATCTCTCTAAGACAGCCTTGTAGAGTCCTGTTATTGAGTGAGTTCTTCCTGTTGGCTGAGGTTTCTGAGAAGCAAGAGTATATTATTCTATGCACAAAAGTGTGATTCATCCAAGGCCGCAGTTTCCAAACAATATGGGTTGAATTTGGATTGAATTTGGAAAGAACTACCAATGTAGTTCTTCACTGCTTGTTCCCAATTATGATGTATTTGCTTGCAGCTAGTTTAGGCTGGCTATGTAATTGTAGTTGCGTGTCAGCAACTTGGTGGTACGTCCTATAAAAACAATTGCCATGGGCAAATGCAAGTATATGTTGAGATGAAAGCGCTAGTTTGGACTGATGTTGATGGACGTGTTAAATGCCAGCTTGATGATATATGTAATAATGTAGTAATGCGCGGAAACTAATTAGTGTTGCCATGAACACAAAATGATATGCCTGGTTTTGAAAGATATGCCCTCAGGCAACGATATAGTTTGCACCAGTTTCTGTCAGGAGACCAAGGTTTCAACAGACAGTTTTATCCAGACAAGGAAAATAGATTTTTTTTTGTGGGTGGCGGAAAAAAACTCTTGACTAACTTGTCTTTCATTTCCCTTTTTTTGTGTGTTTTTCTCTGTAGTCACCGCAGGCAGGCACAAAAGACAAGACACTTTGCTGCTGGTTCTGCACCTCAGGTCCCATCTCCCTAAGTGCCAAAATCGAAAGGAAGGGATACACCCCCGGTAAGCCAAAAACCGTTGCTGCAGTCTATTTGCAGTGAAATTGGAAACAGTAATATAGCCCCCCCCCCCCCCAGCCGTCAGTAATCAATTACGCAAGAATTATCACACTGATTACCGAAAGCTCTTACTTATAGATTACAAACTGAAGAAGGTTCAGTGTTGGCAGAAAAAGTTTGAAAACCCCAGTAGAATGACTGGACATGAAATGAACCCCCCCGCCTCTCTTTTCCCGCTGCAGGAGAGTCGATTCAGATCTTCGCCGAGATTGAAAACTGCTCCTCCCGCATGGTGGTGCCAAAAGCAGCCATCTACCAGACCCAGACATTCTATGCCAAAGGGAAGATGAAGGAGGTGAAGCAGCTGGTGGCCAACCTGCGCGGAGAGTCCCTGTCCTCGGGCAAAACGGAGACCTGGAGCGGCAAGATGCTCAAGATCCCGCCAGTCTCCCCCTCCATCCTGGACTGCAGCATCATCCGAGTGGAGTACTCCCTCATGGTGAGTGAGAATGACTCTCAACCACTTAAACCCTATATGTTGACCAGGTTCTCAAGGGCCTTATACTTAACACTAAATATCAAGTGCATTGTGAGCCTGTGGATCGGCTAATTCTGGCAGCTGCCCCCCCCCCCCCAGAATAGGATTGCAAGTGGTTAATTATATTTTTTAATTTTTTATTTCGCTTTGCAGTCTTTTGGTCATGTGCCTTGGTCTGTTGATGGCTAACTTGCACACAAGGTCAAAACGTCATTAGAACTGACACTTCAGCCTGTATTAATTGAGTTAAACAGCAGCCAGGTTGCTCAATAATCGTTACCAGTGTAGGATCAATATTTCCTAGAGAGATTGGCGTCTCCGGGAGGTCTGACTCAGCCAACCTTGAACCAAAGCCTGGGATTGTACCAGGTGTTCTCTCTGCATGCACTGTTAAGAGGATTAGCCCAGGATATCTGAGGCAACACCTGCCTGGGAGGCGCTTATGACCCCTTTACCCTGTGAACTGACCATCCCAGACAACCAGCCCCGGGGCCTGGTACTACATGAGACTGACCCACATATTTACAGACCTGCCGCTGACCCACATTGGCTCTGGCGACTTTCAACATCATGTTATACAACTTTTAAGCCGTTTCACAAACCACTCGTGTTTGTTCGTTTCATGGGGTTTGGTGTCACTCCATGCCAGTGCTCTTGTTTCAGTTTGACCACAGCACATTTAGGCACCGTGTTTTCATCCCAACACGAGATGTTTAACAGACCCTAACCATCTCTCTCTCTCTCTCTCTCTCTCTCTCTCTCTCTCTCTCTCTCTCTCTCTGTGCAGGTGTACGTGGACATCCCAGGGGCCATGAACCTGTCCCTTAACCTTCCCCTGGTCATCGGCACCATACCACTCCACCCCTTCGGCTCCCGCACCTCCAGCGTCAGCAGCCAGTGCAGTATGACCATGAGCTGGCTGGGCATGGCTCTGCCTGAGAGGCCTGAAGGTAAGCTCAGAACATACCACATACTCCACCCATGACCTTTTGTACAACCTGCTTTCAAAGGGGAGTAATTATGGGCCGTTTGATTCGAGTTCAGTGTTCTCTGGAATGCTAATCGCTGTGTCCGTCCCTCCTCCTCAGCCCCTCCAAGCTATGCAGAGATCGTGACGGAGGAACAGAGGCAGAGCCTTGAGGTTCCCTCAGCCCGCGAGGAGCTAGACGGTCCTCTCTTTGCCTACATCCATGAGTTCCGCTTCCAGCCCCCTCCTCTGTACTCTGAGGTGAGCAGCAATCATCAGTGCATCCTCTTTGGATGGGTAGCAAAATAACTTTAGGCTGATGCTCTCAAAGTCCATTTTTTGATCAAATTAAAAAGCAACATCCAGTGACTAAAGCCTCTCTTCTCTCTCTCTCTCTCTCTCTTTCTCTCTCTCTCTCTCTCTAGATCGATCCTAACCCAGATCATGCCATCCGTGCAGAGGAGCGCAGACCTGACACCTGTCCGTCTCGCTGAAGGAAACCCTGAACTTTACCCCGAAGAACTCGGGGAGGAACTTGGGAAAACAAAAAACTTCCTCCAAGCTGCAAGGCTTGGCTTTGTTTATTTTTCCCCGGCGACAGCGCTTGCACTCCGCCGTCGACGTCGAGAGAAAACAAACAAACAGAATAACCAACAAACCAACCCACGACTCACCGACCGACAAACAAACAAAAGACTTGAGGACGATGAGTTCGGTTGGGGGCAAAACTCCTCTCACTTCCCCTCAGTGGGGAGAGGAACAGGAAGTCACTACTTGGGAGGGGGTACCACATCTGCCTGTGGGGGGAGGGAGGGGGGGGGGTTAAGGGCAGACAAACATGCATCCGATCTACTAGAGAAACCCCTCTGCAACAGCAACAGCCCTGGTGGTCATACTGATGATGATGATGATGATGGCGACGACACATCAGGGCTCCATCTGTCCATCTTTCTTTTTTGTTTTATCCCTTGATTCTTCTTTACTCGTGGCACATAAAGGACATGGGCTCTTCACAGAAAGGGCAGGACTAATCATGTCCAGACCTGAGCAGAATCAAGACAAGAGAGAGACGGGAAAAATCGGCAACAACCACAATAACCTGATAACCACCATACTCTTTTAAGAATGAAAGCGCTGAGCGGCGTCAGTCAACAACGGAGCAAAGACTTGCCTCCTCCTGCCTCTTTTGGGATTTTTAGTTTTGCACCTTTTTATCCTTTGCTTGAGTTGTGTGGCTCCGTTTGACGAGAACTGAGAAAAGAAATCACTAATAGTTTGGTTTCAGCCTTGTATTGCGCACTATATTAAAGAAACTGCAGGCTTAACTCCTTAGACTATCCGCACAACTGAGCAATGCAGAGAACAGCGTTTGATTTTTTTTTTAAGAGAGAGAAATGGACAAGAACAATGCACTGATTTTGTTTTAAGCTGTTTTAATGACATTTCCTGAATTACTTTTTTTTTTTTTCGTGACTAGACTGGACTTATATACAAACTTGCGGCACACTATTCCCACCCGGAAGCTCTTCTTATTTACAATGTCGCCTCCTCAGCTCAGACCCAAGTGTGGCTTCTTCCCTCCTGTTTAGCTGATCTCTTCTGCGTCTGTCATAGAACGTCTGTCTGTGTGTTCAGCTCAACATAGAACGCCTTTCAGCCAATGTGTGTTGTTTCTTCTTTTCTTTTTTCCCCCCTTTTCTTTTTGCTTTGCGTTGAGGTTGCTCTGGGTTCAGGCTAGGAGGGTTGCAGTCTTTCTTTTTCCACTCAAATTGTACCCGCAAGAGAGAAAAGTGTATGCGTGTGTGTGCGTGCATGCGTGCGTGTGTGCCAGCGTGGTTGTTTGTATATTACAGAAAGGGTGGGGTACGTAAACAGAGGGACTCCCCTCACTTGGTTAGCTCGCTGCAGCCCCCCTATCCCCGATCTCAGGGTAACACTGGCTTACATAACTGCCTAAAAGAAAAAAAAAGTACTGTCTCAGGTGGTCTTCTTACTTGCCAAACGGTTATTGGGGGGGTGGGGTATATGTTATGGTTTTCTTTTAAATTGCACTGTTTAGAATAATGAAGAGTTTGTTAAAAAAGAAAAAAAAAGAAAAAAAATGAACTTATACCAAACCGAGAGAGATGAGAAGTACATGAGAAGCAAGGCAGCTTTCTCAGATGAATGACATTCCCTTTTTGTCCTGCTGCAACTTGCCCAGTTCATCCAACCAACTGTTAGATTCACCAGACCAGTGAAGCCAAAATGCTAGGAATAATGAAAAAAAGAAAAGCGATACAAAAATGGGAGGACATTTTACGATCTTGCTTCTGCTACGGTAAAAAAAATAAAAATAAGAAGCAAGCCCCATCATCACCAGCGAATAGCTGGGGGACACTGCTGAACCTCTGTTTGACCCGGCCTCAGAACAAGTAGTGTTAGGTTGACACGGGTAATACATTGGTTTTCTAACTCGTTCAACGCAGAAAGACCGGCTGGAACAGTGGTTTAGCAGAGTCGGGAGGAGGAGAAGATACGGAGAAGAAGCAGCACTTTGTTTTTATAAGAAAATGAGAAAAAGAAAAACTTAGCATTTCGCGGTGAAGGTCTGGAGAGGAAAACATTTGGTTGGGACCATGTTATTACTGAAGCGACATTTCAGGCAAGCAGTGTTGTATAGGACATGAAAACATTTAATCTTTTCAAGATTAGTGACTTTCTTTCTTTTTGTTTTTGTTTTTGGAAAGTTTACATTTTAACCGTAGCTGACGACATGTGTGTGTGTGCGCGCGTGTGTCTGTGTGTGTGTGTGTGTGTGCACGCTCTTATCGATATCCAGCTGACAACTTTATGACTGAACAGATTCTGACAGTAACCGACGCAACTGCAGATTATTGAAAAGATTACAAAAAAAGAAAAGAAAAAGTGATCTTATCTTAGTGGCCTTGACATAGAAAAGACCCTGATGGTGATAATATAACTTCATATTTCAGTGTCTGTGTTCTCTGTTCCCTTTAAAACTCTTCCTTCTCCTTTTTCTTTTCATCTATATCTAATAACTGTCCGTTTGAGATCTTTACATGTTTAATCAAAAGGGACAAAAAGGGAAGAGAAGACAATAAGTCATTTTTTTAAAAATAAAAACATAAAAATAAGCGAATGTTTTTCAAGACACGACGGTCCCTGGACAAAGCCTCTTTGATTGTGTGTTTAGTCCAAGGCAGATAAGAGCTCCCACTGGGCTGTTTTATTTTATTTTGTTTTATTTCATGTACTTTTGGGCATTGATGTAGTTTTGCTTTACCAGGCCAGACGACGACAACAAAACGCTATTGAGTTGGAGTCGAGACCCTCTCAGTCTGGGTGGGGGGCCGGTGGCAGCTGTTGACCAGCCAACCCTTCCCCCCCCCTGCTTGAGAACCGCTTAGTTATCACAGAGCAGTAGACAAATCGCTTTATTCCGAGATGATAATAATGAAAAAAAAAGATAAGACTTCTCTCACAGTCATATTTTGTTGTAATTATCATCCTTGTTTGGATTTTATTTTTTTGTCTTAGGGAATCTGCGTCAAGCTTAAACAATGATGAATGAATAAGCTCACACATTTTTCTTTGTTTCAGGTCGGTCAGTTCCATAGTCCATTCACTCTATGGGCCTCAGAATATAAGTCCGGTGTCAAACTTAAGCTAAAACTCCTGACTTATGATAAAAGGCAGAAACTAAAATGTTAAGGAACAAGAACTAGGGAGGGGTGGGATCTGAAACGTTTTAGAAACAAAGTGCAATATTACTCATTTCAGTTTTCTTTATTCTCCATTTGTATGTCTCGTTTATTTTTCCTTTTATTTTGTCTTTAAGTTTTGCTGATCATGATGATGTATAGATATTGTACGAATATGTTATGAATGATTTTAACCTTTTGTCTAGTTCTTCCTTTTGAGTTGAATAAACCTTTGTTTTAATTGAAAAGTACAGTAACTGGCAATTTCCTTCTTTTCTGCATGAATACGCACAACATTATGCATTAATGCATATATCATTTACAAATGAATTCCTCTATAAACACACTTTATTGCAGGAACACTACGATAGGCAGTTGAAACATGGGGGGAAAAAGCAAATATGCTGTACAAACATGGTTTGAAAATTGGGTCATAGCACCTCTCTAGCTTGAAAGAAAACAAGCTACCTCTCACCAGCTAAAAGGCCTCTTCTAATAACTAGTGCAACAGCGCTCCTAATGGTTATATGCACAATTGCACCTAACTTTGGCGCAGTCTGTTGCATGATAATAGAAGGCCCCACAGCAGGCTCATACCATACATACCATATACTCAAAGCCCTGTTTGTGCTCTGTACTGGTACAGAGATAGTTTTTTGTAATTTCATTTCATTTCAAACCTTTATTTATACTCGAAGGACATTGAGGTTGCCCTCATTTTCAGTGTCGTCGAGACTCGAGATACATCACAGTACAGTTTCATTTTCACATCAATATTCATATCAATGATAAAACAAAAGAAAACAAAACAGAAACAAAAAAAATACAGAAAGTTTCCCCTATCGTGTGATAGAACACAAATTTAAAAGCAGTTGCAGATACTTGTGGGCACCTGTCTGCAATCAAAGATTTAAATTGACCATATGTTATGGGGGAACAGATCTTAAAGCTGTAGTTCATTGCAATGGGTATTGCAATAGGTATTGCAATGTAAAAAGGCAAGTTTTCTTTCTTCACCAGATATCTTCATATCTGCACGTATCAAAACCTTAATAGCTCCTTTTGAGCAATGATTAAGGTGGTGTTAGAGGGTGAAATTAGTTGGCAGTATAGGCAGTACTCCAGCTGACTCATCATCATGACACCCCTGTGAACGCAGAATGTCATTTATCAGATAGACTGCATACTGTTTTTCTTCCAGATTTAGTCACGATAAACACAGTTCTTAGCTACTTTTTCATTTTCTATAAAGAAGTGTTCGTTACAACACTCCTCAGATGACAGTGAAGTCACAATGTAAGGACTTTTAAGACCTTTAAAATACCCCCCAAAAAGAGAGAGAAAATACCATTCAAACAAACTATACTATAATAATGGTCAAACATTGACCAAATTGTCAAATGATATAAGAAAGAGGTTCACAACGTGAGACGTTGTGAGATTGTAGATCAGCTATTTTCACAATATTTATCTGTGGAACCGAGTCAAACTAAATGTAATCACCTCAACTCCTACAATTCGGGGTGGGGGGGGGGGTCCCCAGTTCAAATATCATTATGATTGGAGGTCCCCAGTTCAAATATCATTATTTTGGGGGGTCACCAGTTCAAATATCATTATTTTGGGGGGTCACGGCCTAAAAAAGGTTGAGAACCACTGCAGTATAACCTACGTACCACTTCCATTCCATTCAGAGTAGCCTATTTGCCATTGTTTAAGATGTGTGTCAGTTTTCGGTTTCATAGCCAGATTGTTATCCTTTTCTTTTCTTTTCCGTTTTTGCAGAGCAGAAATATTTTTAGGTCACATTCATTCACCTTCTATACCTGCTTGAACCAATTCAGGATGACTGGGGCGAGGGCTGGGCAATACAGTATATCGATATCCACATGGCTAAGAGCCCCTATAGGCCCTAGAGACGCCAGTGATGGAAGAGTTACTCACAATGTTTTACTTAAGTAAAAGTATCAATACCACAATGTGAGAAAATAGTCTGTTACAAGTAAAAGTTTGGTATTCAACATTTACCTGAGAGAAAGTACAAAAGCATTGGCATCTAAATGTACTTAAAGTACCAAAAGTAAAAAGTACTAATTGTGCAGAATGTCACCATTTCACAAGTTTTAAAAATGCATACAAATTTACAAATCTTTTGAAAATAGCAGATCGACACGTTGTGGGCTTGTAAGATCGGCTATTTTCAAATCCTCGTGTTTACCTTGATTACTGTAAGTCGCTCTGGATTCAGTGGATTGAGAGTGTCTGCTAAATGCCTAAATTGTAAGTTGTAATTGTAAATTGTAGTAGAGTAAAAAATACCTCAAAATTGTACTTAAGTACAGCACTTAGAGTAGAGTACATATACTTAGTTACTTTACACCAGGGGTTTTCAATCAGTGGTCCGGGGACCACCAGTGGTCCTTGAGGGAGTACCAGGGGGTCCCCAGCAAAATTAGTTAACAGCATCACAATCATTTTTAACCACTTAGCTTTGGCTATTCAAAAATAGCAGATATACAAGCTCATAGCGCAGCACCGAGTGCCGCGCTACGAGCTTGTAGATCTGCTATTTTTGAAAAAGTGTGCAAATCTTTGAATATTTATATTCTTTAAAGCGAAAATGAACTGATATCTTTGCTTCTGGTGGTCCCTGGCACAAAACATTTTCAAATGGGGGTATATCAATTTAGGGGTCCTTGGCATGAAAAAGGTTGAAAACCACTGCTTTACACAGTCCATCACATTGTCTGTGGGCTGTGTGGGAGGAACCAAGTCCCACAACACAGGGAGGAGAATGCCCGGGCCGAGGTTGGGAATATGGGCTGATGGGAAGGGAGGGAGGGGTGGGGGGGGTTGTGAGATGACAATGCTAACCTCTGAGTCACAGTTAAGGTTGAGTTATAGTTGCGACGCCGGTCTCGCACAGCTGATCTACAAGCAGTGGTGGAAAAAGTTCTCACGAGTTCAATGAGTATCAATGCTGCAATCTAGAAATACTCTGTTACAAGTAAAAACCCAGGATTTTAATTAAATGTACTTGAGTAAAAGTACAAAAGTATCTATTGGTATCAAAATGTACTTAAAGTACCAAAAGTAAAAAGTACTCATTGTGCAGAATGTCACCATTTCACAAGTTTTCAAAAATACTTAAAAATATTTTGAAAATAGCAGATTTACAATGCGACGCGTTGTGGGCTTGTGAAGTATATATTAAGGCTGAAGTGGTTTAATATGTTTTGTAATAATGTAAAAAATCCGCAAAGTAACTGTAAATGTACAATATTTGCCTCTTAGATGTATAGTGGAGTAGAAGTAAAAGTATTGAAAATTGGAAATACTCAAGTAAAGTGAACAATACCTCAACTCCTGTCTTGAGATGACAGCGCTAACCTCTGGGTCACAGTTAAGGTTGATTTATATAGTTGCAACACCGGTCTCGCATGGCTAAAAGCTACCGGTTTAGAAGGCATTTGTAGAATCGGCCTCAGGTCTTAATGGGTTAATCTTTGTGAGTGTGTGTGGGGTCAAAGGTGAGCAGACAGTCGGGTGACGATGGCCAGGCCATGTTGGACACGCAGACGGCATAGACACAGACTGGACTTGCACACTGACTTGCCTCCTGAAAACCAGTGGTGTAACTAAGTACATGTAGGCTATCTACTCATGTGCTGTACTTAAGTACAATTTTGGGGTGAGTAGTTCCAATTTTCAATACTTTAACTTTTAGGCCTACTCCACTACATCTAAGAGGCAAATATTGTATTTTTTTATTCCACTATTTTTTTTTGGAAAACTTTAGTTACTAGTTACTTTATAGATTTTGATTGTTATTACAAAACATATTAACCACTTCAGCCCTATACACACTTTGGCACAACGTATTCACAGTATTGGCTCATGAAAGTCCCTTTCATGGGTGTACGTTTGTTGTTGTTTGGAAGCCCCTATAACCCTAAGACAATGTTCTATCATTTTCTCCATTATCTTGAATCTTAAAGTTGTACATTTAATGTTTGTTTGTTGTTTGTAGACGGACACATGTGAGATCATCTAATGTCTCTTCTTAAACCCGGGCTTGTCTTTGTATCTGCATATGTCGCTGGCTTCCATTGAAAATGAATGGTAGCGTGTATCTTTTATCTTTTAATCTGCCCGTGTGAACGCACCATAATGCTGCGTTCACACGGGCAGATACAAAGATATACAGTCTACCATTAATTTCCAATGGAAGTCAGCTACACGCAGAAAGATACATCTGACGTTTGTAGATCTGCTACAAAAGATACAAAGATATACAAAGCTACTAATTGAAGTTGAGCTGGGTTCAACGTCCAGATACAAAGAAACAAAACTACAACTGTAGCTCCGATGACGCAGCGAAGACGATGACGTCAACGATGATACAAAGTGACAGAGCGACAAATATGCTGTGTATCTTTGTATCTCTTTGTATCATAATCTGCTCGTGTGAACGCAGCATTAGACATCTTTGAAGAAGATGAAGATATCAAGTCGAGCAGAATAATATGAAACAGAATGAGTTCCATAACAACAATGGCTTCATTTCTGGACTGGGTTGCAGGTAAGGTGAGTGAGTATTCCCTGCAATGCTCTCCAGGAACCAGCGGTGAAACCTGACACTGATGCAGTGCAGAGGGGCTGGGAGCCAGGCGGGGGACAGCCAGCCCACAGGGCCATACAGCAGCAAAACACATCATTTATTGATCCGTGCTGCATTGTGTATGCATGAGAAGGAACATGCAGGCCTGTTGCAAACCCAGTGGTGGAAAGTAACTAAGTAAGTACATTTACTCAAGTACTGTACTTAAGTGCAATTTTGAGGTACTCTTTTGCTTTACTGGAGTATTTCCAATTTTCGTTACTTTTACGTACTTGCTCCACTACATCTCTGAGGCAAATATTGCACTTTTACAATTATTGCACGACAATTATTTGAAAACTTTAGTTACTAGTTACTTTGCACATTTAGATTGTTATTACAAAACATACATTAACCACTTCAACCCTATTTTGTCTACTTGAATATAGCTGATCTACCAGCTCACAATGTGTCACGATGCGACGCATTGTGAGCTGGTAGATCTGCTATTTTTCAAAGGATTTTTATACATTTGAAAACGTGTGAAATGGACCACTCTGCATAATGAGTACTTTAACTTTTGGCACTTTAAGTATATTTTGATGTCAATACTTTTGTACTTTTACTCAAGTACATTTTGATTACCAGACTTTTACCTGTAACAGAGAGTATTTCTACATTGCAGTATTGATACTTTTACTTAAGTAAAAAAAAAAGAGTACTTCTTCCACCCCTGATCGAGGAAAAGACCAGCATGATGCAACTTGTATCTCGTTTTGACCCTGTTCACGTATACCTTGAAACTCTGTTATTACTCTGGAATGATTGCCACTGGAGAAGATTAGATATACACTGCATCTGGGACACTAAAGAAATTTGATCTTACATGCCATGGTCTCTTTTTATAAGTTATGTCAAGAACCTGACGTATAGATAAACTTTATGTTATTGTTACCACTCCTCTGGTGTGGGTATCCTAGACCAATATCATATTACAAAAGTGATGGGTCGCATTCAGAATGGCAAGAGTGAGTTAACTTCTTTATTGTTATTTCGTCTCCATGCCTTTAAGGCTTACAGAGGACAAACGTTTCTGCTATCCAGCCTTCGTCAGCGTAAAGAACCTGACGTTCACATGACATAAATATAGGTTTAGGATGTTTATGGTTGGATCTCTGAGCATTAGCCGGGTCAGGAGGTTGGCTCTGTCCCTCCCAGTGTACTTTATATATATGTATGATTAATGTCGTCAACGTCAGTGATGTAAAGTAACTAAGTTTACTCAAGTACTGTACTTAAGTACAATTCTGAGGTATTTTCACTTTACTTGAGTATTTCCAATTTTCAGTACTTTTACTTCTACTCCACCACATCTCAGAGGCAAATATTAAACTTTTACTCCACTACAATTATTTGAGAACTTTAGTTACTAGTCACTTTTATATTTAGTTTATCATTACAAAACATACATTAACCACTTCAACCCCAATATACAGGAGCCATTTGAAAATAGCCGATGCGACGCATTTGTATACATTTAAAAACTTGTGAAATGGGACATTCTGCATAATGAGTGGTTTCTACTTTTGGTACTTTAAGTACTTTTGTACTTTTACTCAAGTAACTTTTGAATTCCGGACTTTTAACAGAGTATTGATACTTTTAGTGGAGGTGAGGGGGGGGGGGTTCTAGATTGGGAACAACATTGATTGATTGCTGCCCCCATGTTCAATTTGAAAAAATAATAATTAAAGTTGTATAAAAAAAACAACTCTGTTATGAGGAGGTTATACTTCAAAGCAGAGTAATCTCAATGAGGCAACAAAGGATAAGAAGTAGTTTACTCTGTGCCCCTTTCTCATCATTCATCATGTTATGTAATATGTTCTCTTAATTCAAATAGACAGATTTGCACAAATATCATAATGTCAATCCATTGTACGGTTCTTCTTGTGTGCATAATACTTCTTTGTGTATATAATACTTATCCTGTTGCTACGTTCTGAAGCTATGCTCGCACTAAGCATGACTATTGCCACACGAATGTTATACTTGCTGCCAGTTCTAAAAGTGACTTGTCATTCTTTTTGTTGCTTTAGTTCAAATGTTAATATAAATATTTAACTTGCTTGTGAGGGGCTGAGGGGGCATGGTGACATGGCTGCTACGTTCCAGCCTCGTACACGCACGCACGCACGCACGCACGCACGCACGCACGCACGCACGCACGCACGCACGCACGCACGCACGCACGCACGCACGCACGCACGCACGCACGCACGCCACACACACACACACACACACACACACACACACACACACACACACACACACACAGCTGTCTCTCTAGCCTCCACTTGGAGCTTGTTAGCTCAGGCTTCTCATGAACAATGCACAGCCACCCTCATTCGGTGAGTGGCAGCCGTGAAGGAACAAACGTTTTGGCTGGCAGGCAGGCAGGCAGGCAGGCAGGCAGGCAGGCAGGCAGGCAGGCAGGCAGGCAGGCAGGCAGGCAGGCAGGCAGGCAGGCAGGCAGACAGACAGACAGACAGACAGACAGACAGACAGACAGACAGACAGACAGACAGACAGACAGACAGACAGACAGACAGACAGACAGACAGACAGACAGCTCACCAGCTCAGCACACAGAAGGACATGAGCTGGGAAGCATCACGACCCTGAAAGCAGTGACTTTCAGGGTTGCCATGTCTGCTTATTATAAGCGACTTTGGGCTTGTTTTTCTGTAAAGAGTTGCTTGTAAATATTGGTTAGTTGCGGGTTGTGGTCTTTTAGGCTTGTTTCTAGAGTGTAGTTGCTTATTTGGGCTTGTTTCCTAACTGTTGTTTAAACCAGTGGTTCTCAAACATTTTCATGTCAAGGACCCCCAAATTAATATGTGACCCCCCATCTGAAAATATGTTGTGTCAGGGACCCCCGTACCAAATTTGTGTTGTTAAAATGTTTAAAAACTATTCCACATTTCTCACTTTATTTAAAGATTCTTTTTTTTTAATTAGCAGATCTACAAGCTCTGTCTGTGCAACTCGTTGTGAGCTTGTAGATCGACTATTTTCAAATAGCCTACAGGCTATAGGTTTAAAGTGCTCATGTGGCCTATAGTCATTTCTTCTGTATGTATAGATTTAAAGTGCTTATGTGACCTGTTAGTCGCTTCTTCTGGGCTTGTTTTCATAGACCTGGCTGCTTATTTCTCTCTCATAATCTGCCAACACTGGTGACTTTAGTTGTATCCGGTAAGCCGGCTTAGCGACCCCGGCCTATAGGGACCGCGGCCTTTCAGTGAGTCAGTCAAGTAGCTCCAGTGGGAGCCAGTATTATTTTGTAATTGACAAAAACCCATGTTTTGTTTTTTGTTTTTTAATAAAGCCCCCTGGCCATTGTCCAGTAGTAGGGGACTGCAGCTCTTGCCTGAGTGAGTTTGATCTTTGTGCAACCGTCCGTCAGTGGTGGAAAAATATCGGCCATTTTCAAATGGCCGAAATGTAATGGCTGTATGTTTTGTAATAATAATCAAAATCTACAAAGTACTAAAGTTTTCAAATAATTGTAGTGGAGTAAATGTACAATATTTTCCTCTGAGATGTAGTGGAGTAGAAGTACAAGTACTGAAAATAGGAAATACTCCAGTAAAGTAAAAAAAATACCTCAAAATTGTACTTAACTTAAGTACAGTACTCAAGTAAATGTACTTAGTTACTTTACACCACTGCCGTCCTCATCCACAATGCTCCTTTCCCACCTCCTTCCCCTTCCTGTTGCCTTTGTTACATTGCATAGGCTGCAACTTTCCATCTTTATAGAGCCAGTCTGTGCTTTCTGCAGTGGTGCTGTGGCACTGCTGTTTGTTTATGCAATGACCCATCTGTAATGTTCACCTCTCTCTCGCTCTCTGACGCAACAACAAATCCATCAATGTCACTCATAGAGAATTGATTTTGTTTTGCGTCAGCTATGTTTTATAATCATCGATTCTCTACATGCAGCCAGCCATGCGGGGAGAGAGACGAACACGCAACACATAGTCTGGTTCACTATGTAATTTTGTCGGATTTTTTTGAAGATTTGCAAAACTATACATTTTTGGAAAGGTTATTGTCTAAGGAATCAGAAAATCAATGTTTGCATTTGCCCAGATGTGTATATGGCGGCCATATTGGCAATTATAAAATGGCCACCCTAAAATGTACGTTTTTTAATATCTCGGCCTCTAAATAAGCTGGAACATTGATTTTAACTCTTAAACCTACATTTTCAGTGTCGAGGAATCCAATGGTGGTAATTATAAAGCTACAACACTTTACAATATTAACCCTTAGATGCATGACTGAGTCCAAAATGACCAGATGTGGTTGTTTTCTTGCAATATCTTTGTAATTAAAAAAACATTTATCAATTAATATTGAAGATTTGCAAAACTATACATTTTTGGAAAGGTTATTGTCTAAGGAATCATAAAATCAATGTTTGCATTTGCCCAGATGTCTGTGGCCATATTGGAATTGACAAAATGGCCGCCGTAAAATGTATGTTTTGTAATATCTTGGCTTCTAAATAAGATGGAACATTGTTTTTAATGGCTAAACCTACATTTTCAGGGTCAAGGAATCCAATGGTGCAAGTTATCATTTCATTTTTTGTAACATCCCATTGACATAATCCATCATATGGGTAAAAATAGCACAGCCCAGGCCGTCAGTCAGATACTAACTCAGTGTTCTTTTTATTTATTTTAACTGTGAACTTTGGATGTTTGTGTAACCATCTTAAACATCATGACATGTGTAATCTTAGACAGTCTCTATCCATCATCATCATCATCATCATCATCATCATCATCATCATCATCATCATCATCATCATCACTTTCGTGCATCACAGCTTGGGAATCATCATCGTTCTGGCACTGGCTGCTGCACTGACACATTTCAGTACAGGCTAAGTCCTTAGCTTTGCAGGAACATCTGCCAGAAGAACAGTCTGATTTGCACTTGCATTGAACCATCTCAAGGATGGCCTTTGGAGCTGGGAGGACCTCTGTGGTCGTTGGTTTCAGCATGCCACCCGAGTGTTTGAAGTACCCATTTTGCAGGGGATCCAGCTGTGGATCCTGCAGAGCAATGGCTGCTTGTGCCCATGCCCTTGTTTGGACATGGACTCTCAAAATGTGCTGTTTCAGAGCTCCAGGTGTTGGAGGGAGCTTGTCACTTTCTGCCCTGTGCTTGCAGAACAGATGCCATCGCAGTTCAGGGATTGTCTTGATGTTGATACCCTTGGGTGAGTAAGCTGCACATACAAAGGACTCCAGTGTTGACAGCATTCCTTCTGTCACTTCTGCTTCATCCAAAAGCATCTGCAGAGCTTTGATAATATCGCCATCCGTTTTGAGGTAGACCTGCAGCCAGGTTGCCTTGCTTATACGGGAGAACCTCCCTGTGTTGTCGGCCCCAGTGAATGCATGGAAGGCTGGCAAAGCCTTTGCTCTTTCTTTACCTAGAGCTCGCCACAATCTTCAATCTGCACAACACCAGAGGCCATAGAAATGGACGTGTTCATCAGCAGGAGGTCATAGTTTGCTGTGACTAGCACTAAAACGTCCGTATCTGGGGAGAAAAATACCAACGGTGCATCAGGTGGGTTTCGCTGTGAAGCCAGCACAGCCTGGTGGATCAGCAGTGTGTCTGCTTCTTCGTGGTTATTTTCTTCAAAGACCAGGTCTTTGTTGCTCCTGGTGTATCTAGAAGCAGACGTGATGATCAGCTTGGAGGATCCCCTGTTGTACTCTAGTGTTTTGGTATCAAGATAGTCAGTCAGATCAGCCTTCGTCTTGTCATGGGAGAGGAACCTGCTCATCGGGATGTGTTTGATGGTAGGCAAGGCAACCTGGCTGCAGGTCTACCTCAAAACGGATGAAGATGTTATCAATGCTCTACAGATGCTTTTGGATGAAGCAGAAGTGATGGAAGGAATGCTGTCAACACTGGAGTCCTTACAGCTTACTCACCCAAGGGTATCAACATCAAGACAATCCCTGAACTGCGATGGCATCTGTTCTGCAAACACAGGGCAGAAAGTGACAAGCTCCCTCCAACACCTGGAGCTCTGAAGCAGCACATCTTGAGAATCCATGTCCAAACAAGGGCATGGGCACAAGCAGCCATTAATATGCAGGATCCACAGTTGCATCCCCTGCAAAATGGGTACTTCAAACACTTGGATGGCATGCTGAAACCAACGACCACAGAGGTCCTCCCAGCCCAAAAGGCCATCCTTGAGATGGTTCAATGCAAGTGTAAATCTGACTGTTCTTCTGGCAGATGTTCCTGCAAAGCTAAGGACTTAGCCTATACTGAAATGTGTCATTGCAGCAGCCAGTGTCAGAACGATGACGATTCCCAAGCTGTGACGCACGAAAGTGATGATGATGATGATGATTATGATGATGCATAGACTGTCTAAGATTACACATGTCATGATGTTTAAGATGGTTACACAAACATCCAAAGTTCACAGTTAAAAGAAATAAAAAG
Organism: Gymnoscopelus braueri; assembly: GCF_963280865.1. Lineage (NCBI taxonomy): Eukaryota > Metazoa > Chordata > Actinopteri > Myctophiformes > Myctophidae > Gymnoscopelus > Gymnoscopelus braueri. Next base: position 11,094,403 of record NC_137608.1, on the reverse strand, counting down.
AACACTGAGTTAGTATCTGACTGACTGCCTGGGCTGTGCTGTTTTTACCCATATGATGGATTATGTCAATGGGATGATACAAAAAATGAAATGATAACTTGCACCATTGGATTCCTTGACCCTGAAAATGTAGGTTTAGCCATTAAAAACAATGTTCCATCTTATTTAGAATAGATATTACAAGACATACATTTTACGGCGGCCATTTTGTCAATTCCAATATGGCCACAGACATCTGGGCAAATGCAAACATTGATTTTATGATTTCTTAGACAATAACCTTTCCAAAAATGTATAGTTTTGCAAATCTTCAATATGAATTGATAAATGTTTTTTAATTACAAAGATATTGCAAGAAAACAACCACATCTGGTCATTTTGGACTCAGTCATGCATCTAAGGGTTAATATTGTAAAGTTTTGTAGCTTTATAATTACCACCATTGCATTCCTCAACACTGAAAATGTAGGTTTAGGAGTTAAAATCAATGTTCCAGCTTATTTAGAGGCCGAGATATTAAAAAACGTACATTTTAGGGTGGCCATTTTGTAATTGCCAATATGGCCGCCATATACACATCTGGGCAAATGCAAACATTGATTTTCTGATTCCTTAGACAATAACCTTTCCAAAAATGTATAGTTTTGCAAATCTTCAAAAAAATCCGACAACATTGTAAATCTAAGCATAAGGAACCAGACTAACAGAGGAGTTCAGCGATACGTAATCACAACTCTGAAAACTTTTCATAAACGTATGTCAAATAGTTCAAATGAAAACCAAATACCTACAACATCAGTAATAAAAATTATACATTTATTTGTAGGGTTAGGTCAAGGGGTAAGGAAAACATTTAACATAAAATAAATATCACAGACCATTAACATCAAAAATGAAAAGGAAAAAGCCAACAAACACTTACACAACACACATTAAAACATGATAAATAAATAACCAAAATCCTACCATAAATGCCCAAAATGTCTGTGTACGTATGTGCGAGTGTGTCACCAGTCCAGCGTATCTCGAGTACCGCCCGACCGATCAACTTCAAACTCGGTGGGCGTACCGGCAAGGATCTGAGGGAGTGATGCACCAATTCGGATCCCAATTTCTTTTTGACAAATACGCAAATCCCCATATATGGAGTACCTGATGTCATCAATATGACCAGTTGTTTGTTTGGCCAGTCATAGACTGGCCAAACAAACTTTTTATTTTAACCAAAATATATAACTGTCACGGTCTGCTCCTCGGGCCGTGGACATTGATTGTAATTCTCAGCCCTTGGACCTTTTCTGCCCTTATATGGTCGTGGGCACTTTAGGCCTGTTCTTTAGGCCTGTCACGGTCCGCTCCTCGAGTTCACCTGTGTCTTATTATTTCCCTGTCTATTTAAGCCCTGTGTTTGCACCTTGTTCTTGCTTGTTCATTGTAATATGTTACCTGTAGTATGTCTTGGTTTCAGTTCCCGTTAGTCTGTAGTCCCACATTTTGAGTTAATAAACACTTTGAATCGACCTGTTCAGCCTCTGTCTCTCCTGCACTTGGGTCCTACAATCTGCCCTGACTCAGACCGTGACAATAACTTACACTACCTTTACAACTTACATCCTATATACCTACTGTAGCTGGCCGGAGTCCCCTGGGGATCTATAGGTCCACTCATTCCCCCCCTCAACACCATTCTCTTTGCACACAATTGCCGATCTACAAGCTCAGAATGCGTTGCATTGTGACACGTTGTGAGCTTGTAGATCAGCAATTATTTGCCGATAGTTCGCCCCCAAAATAGGGACACTAGATTTTGTTCAAGTGGTTAGCATGTTAACAACCAAGTGTAACGTATTGCCAATACAAGGTGTGGTTTGGTTAATTTAACTTGATTCAAAACTCTCATCATAAGCCCCTTTGTGTGTGAGTATCAGTGATGACTCAGCAGCTGACTCATGTAGCTTTGACCCCCCCGGGCCTCATCCATTCTCCTCTCATCCACTCCAATCCCCCCATCCATCCATCCCCCCCAGTGGCCTGCTCCCCCTGACATAACATTTGTAGGTCCAAGCCGTGGAGGATGAATGACTAGTATAACATAGAAATATAGTTGGAGGAGAGCATTAGTTGGGGGGGGCCGGAGGGGGTGAACTACTGCTGACGCTAGTATAGGCAGGCCTCAGCTGTTTCCTCTCAATGGTTAATCCCACTGCCCAGAAACCTCCGGCGTTCCAGGGGTTCTCAGCAGCTTGCTGCCATGCAGCAGTGTTGCCATGTCCGCTTATTATAAGCGACTTTGGGCTTGTGTTTTCTGTAAAGTCGCTGGTAAATATTGATAGTTGAAGGGTGCGTTTTTTTGGGCTTGTTTCGCAAGTGTAGTTGCTTATTTGGACTTGCTTAAAAAAAGTATAATTTTTATCCAAATAATTTCATGTCATGGACTCCAAAATTAATATGTATTCGTCCCTAATCCCCATCTAAAAATGTTTTGTGCCAGGGATCCCCGTACCAGAGTTTTGTTCTTCCAAATCTTCAAAATTTTATTTCAAGATAAAAAATTTAAAAAAAGCTGATCTACAAGCTCACAACTCGTTGCGATGTGACACGTTGTGAGCTTGTACATCTGCTATTTTCAAATAGCTGTGATGTATACAGTATATAGAGGTTTAAAGTGCACATGTGGTCTATAATAGTCACTTCTTTTGGGCTTGTTTTCCTTGACCCGTTGCTTATTTCTCTCACAAAACCTGGCAACACTGGCCAGCAGGCAAGTCCAGCATGGGAGCGGCTGGAGAAAGGAAGGCTCTGTGTCGAGGGCCCCGGGGGGCCCCATTATGTCTGCCGGTGCCACATCATCACTGTGACATAATAGAAAATGCACACATGCATACACACATGTCCAACACTGAATTACACCACACAGCTAAATGGTGCAAAGCACACGCATTTCCTCTGAAACAATAGACCAGTTAAAACCAGACCCAAAAAACTACGTAAGAAGGGAAGTATGGATGGTTATAGACAGTTGCGCACAGAAATGCGATCATAGTTTCACAAATGACTTGTTCGTTTTACCCAGATGAGGGTAATAAATGTACTTAAAAATGAGAACATTAGTGATTTTCCCCAAATTGAAACAATGAAATCTACAATAAACAAAAGCGTGTTTTCCTATAATTGCTTTCAATGGGGAGGTAAGCTGTTCTTTCCGAACCCTGAGCCAGTGAATTAAACGAACAGAGGCCGCCCGCCATGATGAGGCCTCCAGTGGAGATGAATATTAGGCTAAACCCAAGGAATGAATTGAGGCTAATTGTTTGGTTGGCATTATAAAAAATCACAATAGAGAATAATCGCATTGCTAATTTGGTCCCATAAAACGTCTCGCTGTTCGCACACAAGCTTCAGTTAATTCGGTTCATTTGTGTTGGTTGAGTGTCTATTTAGATTTTGTCGACTAAAACTATGACGAAATGTTTTCGTTGACTACCTTTTTTCACTGACAAAAACGAAATAAAAACTAAGCTAAAACTAAGACTAAATATATTGACAATTTCGTCAACAAATAAAAATTTGACCAAAAACTAGACTAAAATGTTAGGGAGAGACTAGTGGAGAAGAGATTAGTAGAACTAAAAGACAAGTCGTTTTATGTTTGGTTGCGCTCGGGTGTTGCGCTCTGAAAATAACCGCGTTGTGAGCTTGTAGATCGGCTATTTTCAGCATGCAATCAAGTGTAAAATCAGCCATTGCGATGCTATTTTTAATGGAGAAATGCATGACTATAAGGGAATTTTCTCTCATTCGTTTCATGACAGAGGCCATTTTAGCATGTCCACGTCACACCAAAAAGCATGGGCAGTCAATCACTAGTTTGGTAGACTGTGTTCAGACAGTTTCATGAAAAATGGCATATAGATATCATCAGCTCCCCTTGAAGAAAGAAAGTTCTAGGGAGAGAGGTAGAGCCCGTAGAGGTGAGTTTTCAGACTGCGGCAGAAAATGGGGAGCGAGTCTGCAGTCATAACTGAGGGTGGGAGGTCATTCCACAGCTTGGAAGCCCAGGAGGGAGAATAGTCTAGGTCTAGGACGATGGTGCGTTGGCCAGGGTGTCATAGGGAAGGGGGGACGACGACAGCCATCCTGTGTTTGTTGATATAATGCTGATCTAAGTGTGCAGCCAGGGGTTTAGGGGTGGACCCTGTCCTGAAGGTAAGGAGGTGCCATGCCCTTGATTGCCTTGTAGGTCATCGCCAGTGTTTTGAATTTGATGCAAGCATCGGCCAGAAGCCAGTGAAGGGAATTCAGTGAGAAACATGTCTCTGTACCGCACTGTTGTGACGAAAAGAGAGCTGAGCCAGAAGGCAAAGCTCTCAACATACAGAGCAATCTTCGTTCCTACTCTCACTTATGGTCATGAAGTGTGGGTCATGACCGAAAGAATAAGATTGTGGATACAAACGGACAAAATTAGTTTTCTCAGACGGGTGGCCGGCCTCTCCCTTAGAGAGATAGGGTGAGAAGTTCAGTCATCCGTGAGAGACTCAGAGTAGAACCGCTGCTCCTTGACTTGGAAAGGAGCCAGCTCAGGTGGTTCCGGGCATCTAGTACGGATGCCTCCCGAGCGTCTCCCTAGGGAGGTCCTCCTGACAGACCAAGGACCAGATGTGGAGATTATATCTCCACCCTGGCCATGGAAAACCTTGGGATCCCCCAGGAGGAAGTTGCTAATGTTGCTCTGGAAAGGGAAGTATGGAGCTCTCTAACTGTTGCCCCCGCGGCCCAATTCCGGATAAGCGGTTGAAGATTTTCTTGTTGCCCAATGTGACAGGCGGACTCAATTCAATCCACACAGTCTAACAAGGTGGATAACCACGATTTTACGGTTTTCAACCAAACTCGTGCAGCATGCAGGCAACTTTAAGATCATTTTGGATGATCAAGCAAACGCCACCGATCTGGACAAAGTGAGCAAACTATGTGTTTGTTATTATTCAAATATTTGTATACACTTTTTCAACATGTTTTACACACAGTTAGTAAAGTTACATCCTGTATAACGATACTGTGCTTCCTCAATAACTCCACATCCCTTATCAGCTCTCATTCTTTACTTGTACATGCACGTGTGTATGTGCATGTGTCTGTGTGGGCGCGCTCGCACGCGCACGCACGCACGCACGCACGCACGCACGCACGCACGCACGCACGCACGCACGCACGCACGCACGCACGCACGCACGCACGCACGCACGCACGCACGCACGCACGCACGCACGCACGCACACACACAGACACACACACAGACACACACACACATCTTTGAGTGCAAATGTTCTGTTTTCCTCATCGGGTACATCGGGAGAGAAAGTGAGAGAGAGAGAGAGAGAGAAAGTGAGAGAGAGAGAGAGAGAGAGAGAGAGAGAGAGAGAGAGAGAGAGAGAGAGAGAAGAGAAGAGAAGAGAAGAGAAGAGAAGAGAAGAGAAGAGAAGAGAAGAGAAGAGAAGAGAAGAGAAGAGAAGAGAAGAGAAGAGAAGGAGGGAGAGGGAGGTTAGATCACAATGTTCCCCTTTTGAAGTGTCTGGATTCTTCCTGATCTCCTACAGTGGCTGGTTCACTCTGGTTTGCAGCTCTACCAAGGCTGCTGCTGCTTGTCTTGTTATTGCAACCGGCCTCAGAGCTGACAGGTGTAGACAGGCGAGTGATTTTCAGCAACCTTGCCAGGAAAGAAAGCTGTTTACCTCCTGAATGCATCATATTGGATTGGATGGCATGTTGAAGCAGAGTCACTGACCATGAGACAGAACAGGACCCTGGCTTTGACGTAGCTTCTCCAAGCAGAGACAAAAAACAGACCGTGTCCTCGGTGAGCGGGGCTACATGCCGCCTCCAAAACACATGTGGGCCATACATACATTGTTTGAATGCATATGAATGTAGGCTAACATACAATACCAGCAGCAGCTGCACAGTCCAGCTGCTGCTGGCTATTATGCTTGCTGATATATAGTCATTATTGTCTTTTCTGTATGTTATAATCCAAATACTGTAACATAAACATTAATATATCGTCTCTGTCTCGGCAGAAACCTCTCCATATTTTAACTATTTTTGTGTTTTTTTCGCGAATTAACGCCTTACTTGATCATACTACAGTACATCGTCTGGCGCGAAGTGACACATTTTGAGCTTGTAGATCTGCTACTTTTGCTATTTTAGAATTTGGATCCTGAGAAGTAACAGTTTTGGACATATGAGGTTTCCACCCGACAGAGACGATATACATTTATATATAATCTACTATTAATGTAAATAATATATATTTTTTTCATGTATTATGTACAACACGGTTTCCTCAGCCATATCCCCATGCACTCTGCTTTTCTGATCATGTCTGGTAACTTATAGCCATACCTGATGGACATGGTTCTTCTCAATAAGGAATGGAAACATGGCTAACATTAGCCGGGGGGTGGGGTGGGGTGGCGGTGGGGGGTTGGGGGGGGGGGGGGGGTTAATGAGGTTGATAGATGGCGGACTGACTGGCCATAATTAAAAGGTGAAGGTATCAATTGTTCGCTCCTTGAAATAACCTACCAAGTTGACCACCAGCGTTGGTGACCATCCCTCACTATAGACGGGGATGGAGGAACCTGACACCGCATGTGACGCTCTAGCCTGGACTCCCAATCCCGCCGTACCAAAGTCCCAGCATGCTCAGCATTCCAGCTTCACACGCCCCCCCTAACCCTGACGGTGCTCTACACACACACACACACACACACACACACACACACACACACACACACACACACACACACACACACACACACACACACACACACACACACACACACACACACACACACACACGCATGCGTGACTCCAATCCTTACACAGCACAAGAAGTTCAAGACCCTGTTGCCTGCTGCTGCTGCTACTACTACTAGTGCGTGCCGTCCCCTCCTTTACCTATTTTAAAAACGTTTAAAATAGAAGTGTGGTTAATGTGGGAGGCTCGGGTTCGGTGTAATGAACGCTAATGGGCGTGTGTCACTGGTCACTTTGAAGAGTACTGTACTCTGTGCCCTGTGCCCTACTGGGCACAGAGTACAGTAAATCCTATAAATCTATACATTCACTAACTGGGAGACATGATGGTAGATATGAGTGGATTTATCTCAATGACAAAATGTTAAGTATTTTCATTTTAACCCATTAAGACCTACTGTATGAGGCCTTCTAAATCATTAGTTCTCAAACTTTTTCGTGACAACTTCTGCCAAGGACCCCCAAAATGATTATGTATTTGGCCTATGTGGAACCTGCATCTGAAAATATTTTGTGCCAGGGACCCCATGAAGAGAAGATTTGAGTTACAAATGTTCACTTTAACATAGATATGCACACATTTTCATGATTTTTCAAACATATACTGTAGCAGATCTACAAGCTCATAGAGCGGCACTCAGTCGCGCTGTGAGCTTGTATATCTGCCATTTTTTGAATAGTCAAAGTATAAAATAATGGTTATAGTCTGTTGGTCAAGTCAACCTTAAAACATTTGAAATTATTCAACATGTACAAGCTTGCGGCGTGGCACGAAGCTCGCAGCGCCTCACTTTATTCAGTTGAAAATATAACATTTTGCTGAAAGAGTCAGGCAGCACAGTATAATTAAAAATGTAGAAGGGTGCTGCACTCAGACACCCACTCTCTAACACAAAGAGCACACAGTCTGGTGTTGCTTTTGAAGGCTGGTTGTTTGCAGCTTAGCGCCGCATCATGTTTTCATGGTTGTGCAAGGATTAGAAATCCTGTTGCCGTTTGTTGTGTAGGTGTTATGATGGCAGACACGCTCCGCTACCATTCGTCCAACTCATTGCCTGTGGAGGTAAACAACAGTGGTGGAAGAAGCACTGAAATGTTTTACTCAAGTAAAAGTATCAATTCCACAATGTAGAATACAAGTAAAAGTCCGGAATACAAAATGTCCTTGTGTACAAGTACAAACGTACCAGAAGTAAAAGTACTCATTATGCAGAATGTCCAATTTCACAAGTTGTCAAATGTATAAAAATCGTTTGAAAATAGCCGCTTTGCGACACGTTGTGAGCTTGTAGATCTGCTATTTTCAAACAGCCTAAGTACATGGGGCTGAAGTGGCTAATGTATGTTTTGTAATAATAATCAAAACCTACAAAGTAACCAGTACGTCAGTAAACTAGTAAGGTTTTCAAACAGTTAAGGTGGAATAAAAAGTACAATAATTGCCTCTGAGATGTAGTGGAGTAGAAGAAAAACTATTGGAAATTGGAAATACTCCAGTAAAGTAATACAAATCACACCCAGTGTGAAGTGGGCGGTGTGGTCATCACAGTGGTCATCACAGTGATGGAAGCTCACTTCAAAAAGAATAGGACTTTTTTTGAAGTGCATAGTCCTATTTATAGGTTATTAATGTCATCATGTGTCTCGCTAGCCAATCACAGTGCTGAATAGAGTCAGCCAATAGAGTCAGCCAATCACAGTACAGCTAGGGGTGTACTAATGAGCCAATCACAGTACAGCAAATGTGTACTAATGAGGTGTCCCAACCCCACTTATAGGGGCGGCTACACCGCCCAAAAATACCTCAAAATTTTACTTAATTACAGTATTTGAGTAAATGTACTTAGTTACCTCACACCTCTGGTAAACAACTGGCTTTGTCAGGGCCTGATTATGTTTCCCGTATAGCTCATCTCATCACCAAAGCCAGGAAAAAGTCACAGAGAGTTCAGTTTTGACATGACAGATTGAGTTTGGACGGATGCCTTATTCCTCCTCTCTTCACACTCTCTCTCTCTCTCACTCCTCCTCCTTTTCTTTCCTCTGCCTCTCTCGGTTCTCGGTTGACAGTCCTCATCCACCTTGTTGCGTCAATATTGTTCTCCACCTCTGACAGTTTCCATCTTAACTCTCATCCCGTCCCACTCGTGCGCGGCGCCCCCCAACCAAACACATCAGTGTGACTGAAACTTTGCAGAAAAACCTTTTGATGTCTGATGGAACAACTGCTCTCTCTGCAGGGAGGACCAGGTGGTATTTCCTGTCATAACCGAGTCCAAAAGACTGATGGCTTCATTTGTTTGAGGCAGGCCCTTTTTTTCTGCTGCAGCCTCGCAAGTGAAGCCCAGCGCACCTTGAGGGCAAAACACAAAGTCACACTGACATTAAACAGCACAAGCTTCAACGCTGAAAATGCACCGGTATAATGAAAAGCGCCTCACGTATCCACTATCCACCACAACTCCTGCTATTACTGTGTTCCCAAGCAGTGGTGGACAACTTTGGATGTTCCACTCTAGAGCCAGACCGATATATTAATTGGTTTGGCCGATACATCGGTCATCATTTGACTCTTTTTTTTTTTACAACATTTGCAATTATGCAGCCGATTTGTCCAGATTTTTTACCTCTTTAAACCTATAGCGTCCCTATTATGGGCATGTCATTATCAAAATAGCCAATATAGAAGCTCACAATGAGTCGCAATGTGAGCTTGTAGATCAGCTATTTTTTTAAATGTCTGAATAGGACTATAGGTGTGAGCTTGCAGATGGGATAGTTTTTTTTAACATTTTTTAATAGGACTTAAGTGTTGAATAAAATATGTTCACTTTATGTGTATTTTATATTCATTTGTTTGCTTGTTTTTTGTATATAGCTGAAGTGAAATGTTCTTTTCATATATTGAAGTTTAATATATATATATAATACTTAAAGCAGCACTATTTAACCTTTTTTTTATAAATAAAATCTAATGTTAGAGTATGTTAATATAATATAACTTATACAATTGGGGTGGTTGTATTTTGTCTCCCTCCTCTTCTATTGAGACATTTAGATCGTGTCAAAGGTCATGTCTCACACAAGATCTGACATGAATTTTGACCTGATGGTCAAGATTAAATGTATCCCCTGAGCAAGCAGGCCGGCTCTATTAGCTCAATGGTAAAGATGTCAGCGCTTGCACAGGAAACCGGGTTCAAATCTGGGGTAGAAGAGGAAAGTTGCATATAGTGCAGCTTTAAAAAAACATCTGTAACTGGAGGCCTGGGACTCTCCAAAATGGGTACTGGCATGATAATGTGGCATCGGACCCAGAAATGTGGCATCGGTGGAGTTCTATTCGCCTCTATTTTGAGCACCAGGTGAGAGTTCACCCCACGGATACTCTGCCCCTGCTGTTATGTCATCCACTGGTGTAAAGTAACTAAGTACACTTACTCAAGTACTGTACTTATTAAGTACAATTTTGAGGTACTTTTACTTTACTGGTGTATTTCCAATTTTCAGTACTTCACTTCTACTCCACTACATCTCAGAGGCAAGAATTGTACTTTTACTCCACTGAAAACTTCAGTTACTAGTTACTTTGCAGATATAAATTATGATATTATAAAACATACATTAACCACTTCAGCCCTATTTTATACATAGGCTATTTGAAAATATCAGATCTCAAAATATCAGATCTCAAGCTCACAACGCAACGTGTTGTGAGCTTGTAGATCTGCTATTTTCAAACATTTTAGCACTTTTACTTTTGGAACTTTAAGTATATTTTGATGCCAATACTTTTGTACTTTTACTCAAGTAACATTTTGAACACAGGCCTTTTACTTGTAACAGAGTATTTTTTATATTGTGGTATTGCTACTTTTACTTGAGTAAAAATATCTGAGTACTTCGTCCACCACTGTTATGTCATCAGGGATTTTCACCATAACCTAGAGATTTGCTCCTGGAAGATTTTCTCACAGACTGGAATTCTATAATGACTCTGAGAAAAGACTTTGAAATAATGTGCCCGCCGCCGTGATGTAAATGCATGCATGGAATTCAAATCGAAGGAGCTCTGGAATCCCATGTGGTTGCAGAGAGTGAATGCCTTATTAATCCATTACGGCCGGGAAAAGCTCAAAATTCAAAAATAGCAGATCTACAAGTTCTATGAGCGCTATGAGTGCTATGAGCTTGTAGATCTGCTATAAGGATAAAGGATAATTCCTTTTAACAGGACGTTCATGAAAGTCCTTGCGGGCTTGTTTCCAATGAGGACCTGTGAACAATTAGGGGTTAAGAGTCTTGCTCAGGGACAAATTTCATTTCATCGACACATATGCTGGCGTGGCCTGGAATCGTACCTGGGGCAACCAGGGCCTCTGGCTCCCTAGGCGGGCTCACTAACCACTCAGCTATGGCCGCCCCTATCATGAAAATGTATGCAAATGTTTTACTGTTTTTAAAGGGATTTTTTTTTACTAAAATCTTTGTGTCTGGGGGTCCCTGTTACAAAATATTTTGAGATGGGGGTCCGCGGCCAAATACATATCATTTTGGGGGACCTTGACATGAAAAAGTTTGAGAACCACTGATATAGAAACATACGTTTTAAAACAAAACTGTAAGATTTAGAAGACGTTTGTAGAATCCCCAGAAGCAAAGATTTGAGTCAAAAATGTTCACTTAAAAAAATTATATATATTCAAAAGATTTTCACAAACTTTCACGATTTAAAAAAAAAATAGCAGATCTACAAGCTCGTAGTGCGGCACTCGGTGCCGTGCTATGAGCTTGTATATCTCTGATATTTTTGAATAGCCAAAGAAATCTAAAATTAACACAGATTCTTTCCCGGTCTAAATGGGTTAAGTTCAACATTGATTAAGTGTCTGTAACGTTACAGCGAGGCTGTGTTAACTCTGACACACTATGACTTAAGCGTATGAAAATATCATGTCTCTAATAATCTCCTTCCACTGATGCATATTCATTCATTTTCAAATTCATTCATTCAAAATATCTGATGAGCGCGCACATGAAGCTCATCACCAGTGGTGTAAAGTAACTAAGTACATCTACTCAAGTACTATACTTTAAAAATTGTTGAGTATTTCCAATGTTCAATACTTTTACTTCTACTCCACTACATCTCAGAGGAAAATATTGTACTTTTTACTCCACTACAATTATTTGAAAACTTTAGTTACTAGTTACTTTGTAGATTTGGATTATTATTACAAAACGTATATTAACCACTTCAGCCTTAACATATACTAACTATCTGCAAGCTCACAACGCCTCACATTCCACATTGTGGGCCATCTGCTATTATTTTGAAAACTTGTGAAATGGGACCTTCTGCACAATGACTACTTTTACTTTTGGTAGCCTACTTTTAAGTATATTTTGATGCCAATACGTTTGTACTTTTTACTAAAGTACATTTTGAATACCACACTATTACTTTGTAACAGACAACAAAAAATGTAGTACTTCTTCCATCACTGACCCTGTGGTGTTATCTAATGACCAGACAGTCACATCCAGCATGGTTACTAGACTCTTGATGTGCTTTTAATAATAGTGCCTCGTTCAAGTCCTGGGTCGCCTAATGTGGAGAGACGCTGTCAGCCTGGGCTCAGGAGGACCATTTCAGCACTTGTCTTATTTTACCTTCGCTGCTCTCCTCTCCCTCGGGGGAGTTGCTCACTTTCCTTTTTTAGCTCTGGCTGACTCATGGTGTGCATACTAATCATCTCCACCATGCAGGCCTGGAGGGAGCAGCCACAGGCCAGAGGGATTGTTTTCACCACTGTCTGTCTGTCTGTCTGTCTGTGTCTGTGGCCCTCCTACTGTCTGTCCACAGCTGATCTCACAAACGGATACAAGAAGAGTGTGGGCAGCGCAACTAAGGAAGAGTAGGCACCTTGATGTAAAATTGGCTATTTTTATCCAAAATGTTATATATATATATATTTATTTGAAAAATGGTCTTAAGTAATGCAAAGTTTACATGATGTGAACATGCATGGTACATCATTATCAGACCTACTTTTATCCTTCAGAGTCTTGTTTAAAGGAATAGTTCACCTAAAAAATGACTTATTTTCTATCGATTACTCACCCCACGGAGACTTGAATTCATGGATATTTTTCAGTTTTTCCTAAGCCAATAATTTGATGACGAGCAGTGGGTTCCGATAGGAGAGACAAAGGAGACTCTTTGTGTCTCCTACCGGAACCCACTGCTCGTCATCAAATTATTGGGGGTGAACTATCCCTTTAAGCCCAAAATGACTGGATATACACATACAGGTTTTGCAGCAATTTGTAGCAAGTGTAGAAATATTAGACCTTAATTGTGGAATGTTCAATCTTGTTCTAATCATATATACTTTACATTACTTAGGACAATTTTTTTTCTTTCTTTTTACATTTTGGACTATTTTACATGGAGGTGCCCAGTCTTCCCTAGTGCCCACTCTCCCTGTTACCAAACGTGTTCTCATGTTGTGTTACTTAATGTAGCGATACCCCTTTAAGAGAGGAGGGCATAAAAGGGGTGACCAGGTTTGCCGCCTTCCCCTTTGGCCCAAAGCCTGCATTTGAGTGTTTGGGGAAATAAGACGTGGAAGGCTTGTGGTTATTCATTCAAACCGCACTGGGAAAGGAAACTTGTGCACCGATGTTATTGCTTTTGTAATTCATTTTGGCAATAAGGTGATGTGTTTTAACAAGTGGGCATTCTATATCCCCTTTACGGAGTTCGGAAAGTGTGGCAAAATATGAGGTTTATTGGTAATTTTTTTCTAGAGCAGTGGTTCTCAACCAGTGGTCCGGGGACCACCAGTGGTCCTTGGGGGGGTACCAGGGGGTCCCCAGCTAAATGAGTTAACATAGCGTCACAATCATTTTAACCACTTAGCTTTGGCTATTTTAAAAAAATCGTGTACATTTGTGCAAACCTTTGAATATATACATATTTTTAAAGCGAACATTTTTCACTAAAATCTTTGCTTCTGGGGGTCCCTGGCACAACACATTTTCAGATGGGGGTCTGCGGCCAAATACATATCAATTTAGGGGTCCTTGGCATGAAAAGGGTTTAAAACCACTGTTCTAGAAAGTTTGTAATATATATGTTTAGGCTTACTGACTGTGTTAGGCAACATTTTTGTCTGTTTCTAGAGTCTCCAGGTCCTTTAAACAAACGGTCAGCTCCATTCCAGTCCTCAAGGGCTGCAGTGACGGATTCTTCTGTTGCTGACAGTGACTGACATCAGTGCTGATGCATGGGGCCTCTGGGGCCTCTTTATGTTCATTTAAATCCGGGAATGTACAAATGTAACCAAATGGACGCCGTGTTGGCGAACACTATCTGATGATCATGTCCCCCCACTGTATAACCCCAATAATACCCATGCCCCCCACTGCTCAAACCCCCATACCGGATCTCTCTCTCTCTCTCTCTCTCTCCAGCTATCTATTTCTGCCTGATCAGATTCCCCTGAGTCACAGAGAGCCTTGACACCAAACCCCCCCCCCCCCCCCACACACACACACCCACAACCTAACAGCTCTCTATGTTGGTCTTAACTGAAAAACAACAGGTGCCGTGCAGCAATGTCTACTCTCTGTCTGTCTGTCTGTCTGTCTGTCTGTCTGTCTGTCTGTCTGTCTGTCTGTCTGTCTGTCTGTCTGTCTGTCTGTCTGTCTGTCTGTCTGTCTGTCTGTCTGTCTGTCTGTCTGTCTGTCTCACGTCTGTCTCACGTCTGCCTGCCTGCCTTGCCTGCCTGCCTGCCTGCCTGTATCTCCAAGTCTTCTTGTCACTTCTTCTCAGCATTACTTGTTGAGCATTATTACATCTACACACATTGGTTCACACGCCCCCTAACACTCCCCCTGTTCGTCATCATGACCCTCTTGATGTTTTTCCTTCCTGCCACCCTCTCTCCTTTCCTCCTCCTTAGTAGAAGCCCCCCACTGCATTCTTTCCACAAACCCATCTATATGCCGATCCTGCAGACCCCGAGACTCAAGTGACGAGAACCAGGACTTCTTGTTGTGACCTGGACTCCTATGCTGTGGAATACTATACTACCGTATACGTGTGCCTTGGGTTGCTCTAAGAATCGTAAATCCTAGTGCAATAATTTACCCAGAGAACAAGTCGACAAGGCGCTGTGATATTTATCTCTATATTGCGATAGTAATCATTGCCATATAGAGTTTTGGTTTAGTAACAGGGGGTCTAACCGTAGTCTTTAAGTCTTTAATAAACAAAAGCCCCCCAAAAAATCCTCCAATCAGGAGAGAGAACCCATTTATCAGCTTAAATGTTATAGTGTTCCAATTTTGTATGCTCATATATTTGTTTCATCACTTTCACTTGTTTATTCTGTATCCTGTATGAGCAGGTCTCTGATTGGATGAAATCAATATCCGCACCTGAACATGTAGTTCTGTTTACTGTTTAAGACAGACAGGCACGTGTTAATGAACAAACATAGCAATATTTATCAGAATATAGAGCTGTTTCTAGAGCCTCCATGATCCTTTAAACGGTCAGCTCCATTCCAGAGTCCTCAAGGGCTGCGGTGACGGATTCTTCTGTTGCTGACAGTGACTGACATCAGTGCTGATGCATGGGGCCTCTGGGGCCTCTCTATGTTCATTTAAATCCGGGAATGTACAAATGTAACCAAATGGACGCCGTGTTGGCGAACACTATCTGATGATCATGTCCCCCCACTGTACATAACCCCAATAATACCCATGCCCCCCACTGCTCATACCCCTATACCTGATCTCTCTCTCTCTCTCTCTCCAGCTATCTTTATTTCTGCTGTTCCAATTTAGTATGCTCATATATTTGTTTCATCACTTTCACTTGTTTATCCTGTATCCTGTATGAGCAGGTCTCTGATTGGATGAAATCAATATCCGCACCTGAACATGTAGTTCTGTTTACTGTTTAAGACAGACAGGCACCTGTTAATGAACAAACATAGCAATATTTATCAGAATATAGAGCTGTTTCTAGAGCCTCCAGGTCCTTTAAACAAACGGTCAAGGGCTATTTCACGCTTATTTTAACAAAAGTAAATCACTTACAGCACATTTAAATGTATCACTGTGCACACTTTGCCTTTCTGGAGCATTTGTTTGTGGAGCAACCATGGTAACCGACAGGGCACTGCCAAAACTACCATGGATATGTGATTACGGGGAAGGCAGAGATGTACAGACTTGAGACTTGGACTTGAGCCAGACTTAAGTTTCAAAATTAAGGATTTGTGACTTTACTTGGACTTGTCTTAGCCACTTAAGGTTGAGCGGAGTCCCTCTGGCCTATATAGTGTATTTTCAGTTTTCTGTGCTTTAGCTGAAAATAGCCGATCGATAAGCTGTATTAAGCTCACACTGCGACGAAAAGCGAAAGCTTTCCCCACAACATGGATGCTGGCATATAAGTAGTTAAATGACTTGACAAGGTTGACTTGACCAACATACTTAAAAACGGCTTGGCAAATATACACTTCTCCATCTTCTCACCTAATCAGTGTGGAGGAGCTTACTGGAGCTGAGGAGATCACATTCTGTGATGTATCAGTGCACAACCCAACAGCATGTATCCCCCCCCCCTCCCTCCCTCTCTTCTTTCCATCTCTCTCCATCTCTCTCTGTTAGTCTCTGTTCCTCTCTGGTCTCTATCTGTGTGAACACACTCAGACTTGCTGTGGGCAGCAGTGTTGATTTTGACAGCATATTTTGGTTTAGTTTTAGTCAATCTTTTGAATAAAATTCCATTTAGTTTTAGTCATATTTTAGTCATCTGAAATGTTTTAGTTTTAGTCTAGTTTTAGTCGACTAAATATCATAAGATTGAAGTCGACTAAAATGTATTTTGATGGGCCTTGATGGCGTCGTAAAGCCTGATTTTAAACTTGATTGCATGCTGAAAATAGACGATCTACAATAGCCAATAGCCGATCTGAAAATAGCAGATCTACAAGCCCACAATGCGTCACGCTGCGACACGTGGTGGGCTTGTAGATCTGCTATTTTCAGAGCGCAACACCCGAGCGCAAACAAGCATAAAATGAGTCAATGACTTGTCTTTTAGTCCTACTGGATCTCTTCTCCTCTAGTCCCTCACTAACATTTTAGTCTAGTTTTCTTTTGTTGATGAAATGGTCAATATATTTAGTCTTAGTTTTAGTCATCATAGCTTAGTGAAAAAAGGTAGTGGACGAACATTTCTCCTCATAGTTTTAGTCGACAAAATCAACACTGGTGGGCTGACCGTTTGGTCTCTGTTCCTCTCTGGTCTCTATCTGTGTGAACACACTCAGCCTGGCTGTGGGCAGACAGACCGTTTGGCTATAGTTAGAGTGGGATATAAAGAGGAACGCTCACGTGGACCCACTAACCCAGTTCCTTTCTCTCCTGGCATGGCATGCAAACATGTATGTAGGCTATAGTGTATAGCACTCTCTCCCAAACAGTGGGTCAAGGTGACAAGGTGGCATGCAATACAAAAGCCACTGACAACAATATGTACAATACTAGCTCTAAATACAGTACAATATCCACAACAGAAGACTAATCTGTCTATTACTGAACCTAATTGTCTATAACCCTAGCCTTGACGACCTTGCAGGAATATGCAAAGGTTAAAATGTAATTTAGATAGCATGTTGCGTAGTGTGTATAGTTTCAATGTACAGATTTTAGATTTTTTTAAATATACATTATACTATTAAGACTGATGATAGGTTCTTAGTTCACCTATGATCCCAGATTACTATTTCTATGCATTTGATGTATTACCTCATCCCCAATAACTAGCATCACTTTCTCCAGCCAGATCCTCTCCCTCTCACCCGTAGTCACCAACCTCGGTGTTAAAATGGACCCCCACCTGACTTTCGATTCCCATATCAAACACCTCTGCAAAACCAAAATTTTCCACCTCAGAAACATAGCCAGACTCCGCCCCACACTCACCCTGCCAGATGCTGAAAAACTAGTTCACGCCTTTGTCTCCTCAAGGCTTGACTACCGCAATGCACTTCTCATCGGGATCCCTAGCAAGAGCATCCAGAAGCTCCAGTACATCCAGAACAGTGCTGCTAGGATCCTGATGAGAGTGCGGAAATACGAACACATCACACCCATCCTCCATTCACTACACTGGCTTCCCGTCTCCTCTAGGATTGAGTACAAGGTCTCCCTCCTCACCCATTAGTGCATCTACAGCAATGCCCCCTCCTATCTAAAGGAACTCCTCAAACCCCCGAACTCCACCCGCTCCACCCGCTCCCTCCGCTCTAGAAACTCAAACGCACTCGAGACCCACACAACGAATCTCCGCACCATGGGGGATCGGGCCTTCTGCTCAGCTGCTCCTCGACTGTGGAATGCCCTCCATGACCATCTGAGAGCACCACAGTCCATTGACACTTTTAAAAGGGGCCTAAAAACCTTTCTTTTTAACAAGACATTTGCCTAGATAGAGATGTAGTTGTTTTATCTTTTGGGCGGTGTAGCCGCCCCCATAAGTGGGGTTGGGACACCTCATTAGTATTAGTTTCCTGCACTGTGATTGGCCCATTAGTACGCCCCTAGCTGTACTGTGATTGGCTGACTCTATTGGCTGACTCTATTCAGCACTGTGATTGGCTAGCGAGACACATGATGACATTAATAACCTAAATAGGATTATGCACTTCCATAGTGAGCTTCCATCACTATGATGACCACTGTGATGACCACACCGCCCACTTCACACTGGGTGTGATTTTTAAACTTCTACTGTGTTTTGCTGACTTTGATTTGAAGTTTATTCATTTCACAGTTTTATTATTATTGTTGTTTTCTTGTTTATTTTTTTGTTTTTAACCTGTAACACTTTGAGATTTGTTTCAAATATAAAGTGCTTTACAAATAAAATACCTTGCTTACTGTAAATGGCTCTGGATTTAAGTGCCCAAATTGTAAATTGTAATGAACTGTACACTATGAGCCTTGTAACGGCCCAGCCCTGTCTGTGTGTTCTCTTTGTCTGCGTATGCTCTTTGGGTTTTGTTCTGTTTGTGTCCTAGCAGGTGATTGCTGGTCTGCAGACCTGAGTGGGTCCTCTGAGTAAATTGATTGCGCCTGTGGTGCAGCTGGGTAGAGAGTATTGACACTTCATTCCTTTCAGCCCTCTGAAGTGGACTCAGACCATGCCTCAGCTAAATTTCACGCATACGTGAACACACTCCAAAAGAACTCAAACCCCTGTGAAACGAACCGTACGGTACTCCCGACGTCCCCAGGAGGTTTGCTTCAAGTCGTTGTGTTGGCGGTTCGTTTAACCTGTGCGCTGTGAACTCAAAGCACTCCAGGTTCACTTCGCCCTTTTGCATTGTATTTTAGAGTAGACAGATAACATGCTATTGCCCTGGGGGGCAAAAAAAAAAAGAACAGATGGATGGTATGGAAATGGATGGAACCATGGTAAAGCTAGTAAGACTTGTGGACGAGTTCACAAGTCTTTGGGCAGAGGAAAAAACTATGCTGTTCTACAAACATGGAATAAAGAGCACATGGACTGTCTACTGTTCGTTATTAGGATCAACATAAGAAAAAGAGGAAATCCTCTGACAGAACACACATATCGCTTTTACGAAATAACTGGTCTGTCATGGCGTGGAATCGCCTGTGCCAACCCTAAAAATTAACTATAGTGTGAACAGAAAGAGGACTGAAGCCCCACCCCCAAGTTGACATGGACCTGAAAGGGAAAACTGATTTGGTCTACTTTTTGGTCCACTTTAGGACTGAGTTTGGTTCATTATAAAAAACTACAGTATGTGAAATCACTCTATAGCTGCTTCGTTCAACTCTTCCTCTCCTTGCGTCAGGCTCTGCTAGCTATTTCAGCTATTTCTTTTGTTTTGTTTTTCACTCTACAACATGCCTAACCTCGATCACTACATGGCTTTCACACCACTAGTAGTTACGTATTATACTTTTGTTAAACATTCATGGTTTTATTACCCTGCCGCCGGCAGAAATGTGTGGCTTATTGTAATGGGTCCTGTCTGTGTGTATTTATTACATAGTAAAACTTGAGAACGGACGGGCAGATTTTCATGAAACTTGGTGGGAATGAGCAGTAGATCTAGTAGCCCCCAAGAGTTATGGACTCAAAAATGGTCAACGGTCAAGGTTACAATTTGAAAGATGTAGAATAAGAGATATTGGGGTGTGCTGAGCAGGGTTTGTGTGTTTGTTTCAAGCCATTCAATCCGGGAACGCATCTCTGTCATTTTAGATTTCTTTGTCTATTAAAAAATAGCAGATATACAAGCTCATAGCGTGGCACAGATTGCCGCGCTGTGAGCTTGTAGATTGTCCATTTTTGAAAAATCTTTCAATATATATATTTTTTAAAGCGAACATTTGTAACTTAAATGTTTGCTTTAAAAAAATATATATTCCAAGATTAGCAAAAAGTTTCACGATTTAAAAAAAATAGCAGATCTTTTTTTTAAAGTATCTATCTAGATTTTTTATTATAATGCGATGCGATGCAAGAGTGTGGTCTAGCCATATATATTATAATAAAGTAAAGTATTTTGGGCCTTGTAGGCCTATTCTTTGTCCATTTGCCTTTTGAATTTACACACTCAGGCACACACACACACACACACACACACACACACATGCACACACGCACACATGCACACATGCAGGCCTGTAAATCCACTCTCGCTGCGTGGCATTTAGTAACCCCTACAGAGAGGACAACTTATAATAAAACTCCCTTTGGCCTTGATCAAAATAGGACTACAGCCCAGGCTGTTGATCACACTAAATAAAGAATGACATTAAAGAGGATCCCTGCTGCTGCTATCTGATTGAAAATATTCAAAGCGATAGTTTACCTTTTCACCTTAGAAAAGGGTTATTTTTAAAGCTATTTCTATATACCTCATTGGAACTTGTCTTCCCAAACTTTTTCAGACCCAAAAGAGAAATGTGATGTCTCCCTGGGACCCAAACCTACGGCTCACACGGTTGATTATTTGAGCTTTTTCAGTTCTGCAACATTTATTTTTTTAATTATTATTATTCATTTAGTTTTTTGAAAATATTTTAGGATAATTTTGGAAATATATATTTTTGTGGGAAATTGGAAATTTTTACTCACGACCCATAAAAACTTAACTCTATGTTTGGGAAACACTGTAGACACACGTGCAGAAACAGGAAGGAGAGGTCAAAGAGGGAGGGACATGCCACAAAGGGCTCTGAGTCACAGTCAGACGTAAGACATCATTGTCATGTATTGTAAGGACCCTTATTATGTCATGTCAGCACACCATCTGGTTGAGTAACTGGGACGAGTTCATGCACCCACTTCACTGTTATGTTGGAAAACCAAAGACAGAGGGTTGTTGTTGACGTCACAGGATCTATATCAATAGTTTCTCACTGCTTTTTTCACCAGAAAAAAAGAGGCCAGCTGAGAATAACACTAGATATCGTGTCTCTGCCTGTCAGGGGAAGAAAACTCTCATCTCCATGCATATTCTAACTTTTTGTTGTTTTTGTCGTAAATGAATGCCCTAATAGATCATACTACAGCGGCACACAAAAGCATCAAAAGTAGCAGATCCACAAGCTCGAAACGCGTTTTGAGCTTGTAGATCTGCTACTTTTGCTGTTTTTGAATTTGCATCCTGAAAAGTAACAATTTTGCACATATGAGGTTTCCACCCAAAAGAGACAATATACTGTTGTTGTTTTTTCT
Organism: Gymnoscopelus braueri; assembly: GCF_963280865.1. Lineage (NCBI taxonomy): Eukaryota > Metazoa > Chordata > Actinopteri > Myctophiformes > Myctophidae > Gymnoscopelus > Gymnoscopelus braueri. The sequence continues at coordinate 11,072,772 of NC_137608.1, read as the reverse complement.
TCGTTTTGATAACCTAGTGGTTCATGGTGTGGTTAAGCACTGCACTGGCCTGTTAAATGTTTTAGCTATAATCCTTGGTGTCAGGCGGAAATCTTGTATGTCCAAAACCTTTACTTGTATGACCTTTTAGAAAGACAACACCCCAATAGCAAGAGTCATAGTATCAAATGGAGGGGGATTGATATCTTATGTTGTGTCAAGTGCATGAAAAACTAAACTGTGTGTGTGTGTGTGTGTGTGTGTGTGTGTGTGTGTGTGTGTGTGTGTGTGTGTGTGTGTGTGTGTGTGTGTGTGTGTGTGTGTGTGCGTGTGCGTGCGTGCGTGCATGCGTGCGTGCGTGCCGGCGTGCGTGCGTGCGTGCGTGCGTGCGTGCGTGCGTGTGCGTGTCCGTGTGTGTGTACATTATCATGACTAAGTGTAGAGATGTAACTCATGTGTTGTTATGTTGTACTGGTTTACTGGTTTGTTGTCCTGTACATGAGTTCTTGTGGGTTGAACTGATTGAGATTTAGTGCTTCAGTCTATAAACTAATCAAACGGTCTGTACATTTTCCCAACATGTTCAACATACTGTAACAAGGTCCCACAAGTCATGGATATGTCACCCTTATGACTGCACAGTGCACACCAATCATCTTTGGTTCTCCTCTCTCTCGCTCTCTCTCTCTCTCTCTTCAAGAATATCCGGTCTGGTCCGGACAGTTCTGGTCAAACACTCCCCGGGGCGAGAAGGTGTGTGTTGCACCCAGCCTGGGATTCCATGAGTCAGACAACTGACTCGTAAACAACATCCTTACAGTCACCGTCCTCAGATGGCTTCTGACTGAATGAAGGTGCTTTGAATGTGTTGTGGATGAAATATCACAAGAACTTCTGTAGGAAGATACAGTAGTGTGACATGAATGCTTTTGTTTACAATTTAGGCATTTAATCCATCCAGAGTGATTCACAGTAATTAAGGTAAACACAAGGTAATACATCAAATGCATGGAAATAGTAATCTAGGATCATAGGTAAACCAAGAACCTATCATCAGTCTAAACAGTATAATATCAAAAAATAAATAATCTGTACATTGAAACAAACTATAGGATGCCAGTTCAACAAATGAACCCGGCATCTGTCTACATAACTATGTATCTAAATTACATTTTAACATTTGCATAAGCCATGCAAGGTCATCAAGGCTAGGGTGAGTGCTACGGGCTACGGTGGAGTCTGAAGAGGTGAGTCCTCAGATGCAAAACTTACCCTGAAACAACATCCTCCAGTCACCTCAGATGGCTTCTGACTGAATGAAGGTACTTTGAATGTGTTGTGGATGAAGATACAGCAGCGTAACATGAGCCCATGCAGGCCTTTATGTAAATGGTCGTCACCTTCCTAAAATAGTGGCCAACGTAATCTTTTGTGGAAAATTATATTTTTGGCCTAAATCAGCTCTTCATGACATTGGTAAAAAATATTGAAAAGATATGCTGTTCAAGCTCTGGTCAAACAGACTCCCCAGGGGGGAAGGTGTGTGTTGCACCCAGCCCGGTAGTGATGAGCGGGCCGACCCGTAACCCGCGGGACCCGCGGGTCAACCCGCGGCGCGGGTGGGTCGAGTCAGGATTTCAGAGGAAATTATGCGGGCTGCGGGTGAGCGGGTCAGCCGTTCTCACACGCAAAAAAAAATTAAAATCACATGCTCTTGTTTTGTCTTTATTTCTAATAAGAATAATAACAATAAAACAGTTTGAATACACTTGGGGTGTATACTTGAAGATTATTTTCCTTCATGATTTTACCAAATTTTTTTTACCGCGGGTTGCGGGGCGGGTTGAGCCATAGATTTATATATGGGTTTGCGGGGCGGGCTGAGGCGGGTTGGGTTCCGTGGCGGGGCGGGGCGGGGCGGGGCGGGTCATGAAAAAACCCGACCCGCACATCACTACAGCCCGGGATTCCATGAGTCAGACAACTGACTCGTAAACAACATCCTTATAGTCACCGTCCTCAGATCTGGCTTCTGACTGAATGAAGGTGCTTTGAATGTGTTGTGGATGAAATATCACAAGAACTGCATGTACATCTTCTTTAGGAAGATACAGTACGTGTGACATCATGAGACCAGACTGGTCTTTATTTAAATGATGATCAATTTTAATAATGAATGATCAATTTAGGCATTTAGCAGACGCTCTTAATCCAAAGCGATTTACAGTAAGCAAGGTGAACACGAGGTAATAAGGCTAGGGCAAGTGCTATATGGGCTATATGGGCTATATGGGCTAAGGGCTAAGGTGGAGTCTGAAGAGGTGAGTCTTCAGATTACGGCGGTTATATAGCGCCTTTCTCCAAAAGCGCTTTACAATGAACCAACATCATCCAGTCACCTCAGATGGCTTCTGACCGAATGAAGGTGCTTTGAATGTGTTGTGGATGAAATATCGTCAAGGCTAGGGCAAGTGCTATGGGCTAGCCTAAGGTGGAGTCTGAAGAGGCGAGTCTTTAGACTACGGCGGTTATATAGCGCCTTTCTCCACGCTCCCAACGCTTTACAATGAAACAACATCCTCCAGTCACCTCAGATGGCTTCTGCTTTACAATGAAACAACATCACCCACTCACCTCAGATGGCTTCTGACCGAATGAAGGTGCTTTGAATGTGTTGTGGATGAAGATACAGTAGTGTAACATGAGCCCAGGCCTTTATGTAAATGGTCGTCACCTTCCTAAAGTAATGGACAACGTCATTTATTTTGTGGGAAATTATATTTTTTCATAAATCAGCTCTTCATGACACCGGCCACCTCTGGTAAAATCGCCTATATCTTTATTGAAAAGATCATGCTGTTCCCGCCCCAGTAGTATAATGGCCTATGTCAAGAGTGTGACCCAGCAAACAAACAGGAGAAGGCGCACGCCAGTATTGATGAGGTGCTGCTGACCTTGGTAAATAAGTCTAAAAGTAAAGGCTGCACACTCATAGCCACGATGCAGGATTTATTTAGAAGAATACCAAGGTATCGACCTGGAAAGGACCTCTTCAGGGATTAGAAGAGATTAGTATCCCTGAAGAAGACCTTTCCAGGTTGAAACGTTGGTATTCTTCTAAAACTAAATAAACCTGCATCGTCTCTATGAGTGTGCAGCCTTTTCTTTACTTCAAGAGTGTCATTTAATTCTCTTATGTTACATAACTGACAGACAGTGTTATTTGTATGTCAATAGTCATAACTTTTTGGGTGAAATGATTAAGAAATATAATACAAATTAGTTTGTTTTGAACGCTCTACCTCCTGAGCCACTGCTCCAATGTTTTAAATAGCAGCAAATTAGCAATCACAATGCAAAGTGTACTACAATGCCAAGAAAAACATCCCTGGATTGTTATGTTCCAAAATGGATAGCCTATATGTAGCTTGTTAAAAATAATTCGAGGAGAACAGAGGTTTGTCAATGCATTTAACTTGTTTTATTTTCACCCTTATAGACTATAGATTCAGAACTAAAGTTGCAGATTAGAATTGAGTATTCAATTTCACAGCTTAAAACCTACAGACCGGAGTGCCCCAGGGATCTATACATTTGATCCACTCCTTTTTTCCCTTTACATTACGTTTCTTTGCCGAAAATACCTGATCTACAAGCTCTATCCAAAAGTATGGGGACAGACGGTAAGGGACGGATTTTCGGCCTATGGCGGTTTGATGTGTCAGGGCCTTTCAGGGAAATCCAAGATCAGAGAAATGAATTTTATTTGTATAGTGCTTTTCCAAACATAGTTACAAAGTGCTTTACATACATGATAAAACAGCAAACATCAGCAAGAGAAAAATAGAAATAAGAAAAAATATCCGAGGATCTAACCGGCGCACTGGCTCATGGGGTTTCAACAAGTCCACGATGTAACATGGAAGCCAGTCCATGTAGGGCTTTAAAAGTCATCAATAGGAATCAAGGAATCAATTCTGAAATGGTTCAGAGCAGCCACAGGCCTGAACAAGACCTGCACGCACGCAAACACATGCACAGTACTTGGGCTTGTATATCCGAGTGTCACCAAGCAACACTCTTGATTGTGGTCAAATGACAATTTGATGAAAGCCACAATGGGCATTAATCATAACAAAGTGAGAGCTGCTGAAACGTTGATGGGATTTGGAGCTGGCTCCCTGACAACACTGTTGCACAACACATGACTGACCAGATCAGATCTCAAGGGATTTGCACGCATATAATCTTTATTTCAACCTCTTCTGGGAACGGGCTTCCTTCCTGCCGTGTGGGTGGGTGGGTGCATCAAAAGGCTTTCGTTGTACAGGACCAGGTATTCAGCAGTGGTGGAAAGTACATGTACTCAAGTACAGTACTTAAGTACAATTTTGAAGTATTTTTTACTTTACTGAGTATTTCCAATTGTCAACACTTTTACTTCTACTCCACTACATCTCAGAGGCAAATGCACTTTTACTCCACTTACTTTTATTTGAAAAATGTTGTAATTACTTTGTTTGCAGATTTGTATTATTATTACAAAACGTGCGCACTTCAGCCTTATATACAGTACGGTATACTTTGGCTATTTGAAAATAGCCGATCTACAAGCTCACAACACGCCGCATTGCAACGCGTTGTGAGCTTGTAGATCTGCTATTTTCAAAAAATATATATATATATTTTGAAAACTTGACATTCGACATTCTGCATAACGAGTACTTTTAACTTTTGGTACTTTTGGTACTAGTGATGCCAATACTTTGGCACTTTTACTCAAGTAAACTCTACTTTGTGGTATTGATACTTTTACTTTCCAAGCAGGGCTGTTGATCGTGGCGTGACCCATATGCGGGGAAAATGAAAAGGGGGAGAAAAGGAGATGGAGTTACTTATAAACACGAGGTCAAACTGATGTCCCGGTGTCTCGTGCAGCGCACCGTTATCTGAAACGCCCCCCAGCTCTGGTGATTAAAAGAGGATTTGGAGGAGTGTTGAAATAGTGTTGGCTTTCGAGCAACTGAAAGGCTTCTGGTGTGTGTACTGTTGGGAGTGGGAGTGATGCTGGGGGTGTGTAGGGAGAGGGGGGGCAGACGGAGGTATTTGTTTAGTGAGGGTGGGACTGTGTGTGTGTGTGTGTGTGTGTGTGTGTGTGTGTGTGTGTGTGTGTGTGTGTGTGTGTGTGTGTGTGTGTGTGTGTGTGTGTGTGTGTGTGTGTGTGTGTGTGTGTGTGTGCTCCCTTTCAGGAACACACTGAGTCAGGCTTTAGCAGTCAACCCTGAATCAGCTCATTGAAACTTTTTTACTCCTGACTATACAACAAGTTTCTGGTTCGCCGGCTCCATTTATATTCAGCCATATTTTTCTCATTTATTTGGTTATTATTCTGCAACATCTCCTGTGGCATGCATTCTTGGCCGGAGGGATATAGCCTCATTTATTTTCCTTTTTCTTCAGATAAATCTCCAACTCCAACTATATCTGAAGTTATAGTGGCTCTGCTCCCTCCCCAAAGACAGATAAGACTTTTCTTTTGGTCCAACTTTCTCTTTTTGACTCTTTTGTTCACGGTCACCCCCTCTCTCTTTGTTCTCTCTCTCTCTCTCTTTGTTCTCTCTCTCTCTCTCTCTCTCTCTCTCTCTCTCTCTCTCTCTCTCTCTCTCTCTCTCTCTGTGTCTCTCTCTCTCTGTGTCTCTCTCTCTGTCTCTCTCTCTCATGACTCAGCACTGACTCATGAGAGGGCCCTGTCAGGGGGGCATGTCTGACAAATTCAGCTGAGTGGAAGCAGCCAATAGGACGCAGGGGGCTGAGCCACACCCTTTCCAAAATCCGGCCCCCTTGCAGCTTTGCATTCCGACATGTGCATGCTGTTCTTTTAATACATCCATGGTACAGGCAGGCACACTTGTGAGCATACTTACTTAACACACACACATAGTTTCTTAGCAACATGTTGGTCCGTTATTTCATGTCCACATGTGGCAAAAAATAGCTTGCTATACTGTAGGTAACCGGAACGCTTAGTTAGGCATAGTTTAACTGAGGTTAAGTTTAGGAATAAGGTTAGATTTAGGCATAGTTTTAGCTTAGAAGACTTGTCTACCAGTTGCAAAATGGTTGCTCTTTTATGGCGGTTTTGAAGGAGGGTAAGGAGTCACAAAGTCATAAGCCAAGGGGGGACTTAATAAAACATATCAAAACTGACATACAGATTATTGATATTTTATTTAGTGAAGATATTGACCAATGGGCTTCAAAAGGGTGTGGCAGTTTGACAACGGTTGGGGCCAATCATCACAAAACTTGCAGGATAAGTCTATACAGACAGAGGAAAAACATTGAAATCAATTAAATCAACAGCAGTTGTCATGACAACATTGGTCTCGTGTAGCCAGACAACTATTCCACAATCTCCGAATGCTGCTCCGAATGCTGGGGAGGTGTAGTCTGGAACTACACCTCCCCAAATCCGAGGCAGGAAGCTGTCATCTGTTTGTCATTTACATTCATGGAAAATATATCTGAAAATATATATATCACATAAAAAAAATATATTTCCATCAGCAAGCTATATATGCTTTGATAATTTTGATTTATATTAGGATATATTTCCCCGACTGTAAAGACGAAACAGACGTGGGGAGGAGGCGTCACATCCGCTTTATCCCTTGATCATTTTCAGAGCTTCCATAATCTGAAAATGGCAATGGTTCGGGAGACTATGAAAACAACATTCAAATACATCAGCCCCATCCAACTGGAATAACCCACCAAGTTCACTTAGATCTATCACCTCCCTTAATGTGTTTAAATAATCTATTTTCACTCACCTTCAAACATCTTGTTCAATTGTGCTTAACAATTGTTCTTAACAATGGTTATTGCAAACTGTATCTAATGCATTGATATTCATTTGCTAAGGTACATGTGCATGTATGTACTTATGTTAATGTTTATACACTGCTTGTGCATGTTACTGCATGTTACTGCATGTGCTTGTACAGTATGTACTGGCTTGTACTTTTATTTTATATGGTTATTTTTGTGTTCATATAGTTTTAAATGGGCATATGCTTCCATTATGAAGTTTGCTATTCTGGGGGTGAACTTGTGAGGTGGGAGTGGTTAGTTTTGGGAGAGCTCTCTTGTCTTGAACCACTTGGAATGGCCTACAGCTTAAATTTAAGATCTGTTCTCCCATAACATACGGTCAATTTAAATCCTTGATTGCAGACCTAGCCACAAGTCTCTGCAACTGCTTTTAAATTTGTGTTGTATCACACAATAGGGGAAAGTTTGTTTTATTTTGTTTCTGTTTTGTCTTGTTTTATCATTGATATGAATATTGATGTGAAAATGAAATTGTACTGTGATGTAATCTCGACGACACTGCAAATGAGGGCAACCTCAATGTTCTTCGAGAATAAATAAAGGTTTGAAATGAAATGAAATGAAATAGTCTTGTCTGTCTGCATGAATTCGTTTTTGTTGTATTGTCTGTGCATTGTAATGCTTTGTTCATTTGTGCTAAGGACCCCCTCGAAAATGAGATGATGCATCGCAAGGGGTCTATCCTTCTAGCTTCTTTTGGAATGACAATTTCTGTGAGTCCCTGAAACATACCCTGAAAGTTTCATTCAAATCTACCACTAGATTGGTTTAAAATAATGGTTAAATCTTTATTTTAGCCAATCTGTATGCGAGAGTATGTTAATACAATATAACTAACACATCTGCAGTGGCGGTCCCTTTCTCTGTCAGAAGACATGCGTAAATGTACATTGTCACGCACAGGCAGGCATACTTGTGAGCATACTTAACACATGCACATAGTTTCTTGACAGTCTTAGCAGGTCGGTTATTGCAGTTGTTGGAAACTGTCAAAAATGTTGACCCTCGCAGCTTTCATCTTTAAACAGTTAATGTTGGCTCGAACCCCCCCATTTACCACTTTGCAGCTATATTTTCTTTGTGATTTTATCAGATATTATTTCAGACTTCTCAGTCTCTTTCTTTCCCATGTCTCTCTCAATCGTGCCTCTAATATCTCTCTGTACTTCTGCTCTCATATCACATTCTTCCATGGGAGGAGAACTCGCTGCACAAGTTCACAAGGGGCAGCCCCGTCCGGTATACTCCAGTTCTGTGACTCACACTAATCAGTCGCAGCAGTGTGCCGGCCTGCCTCCGAAAATAGAACAGAAATTGCTTTCTCATCCAAAGTCTGACTCAGTCTCTGGCCTCCTGTTCTCCTTTCCCCCTCTGAGCCTGCGGAGAGAGAGAGGCCACCGTTGCAGCAGTACGTTGGCCAGTCAGTCAGTCAGTCAGTCAGTCAGACTCAGTCGGTCTTTGCGAAAGGGCTTCGTCCAACGTCATTGTGTGCTGAGTAGACGGGGTGGAATGTATTACGCATACCAGTGAAATCCTGTCCTGACCCCATAGCTGACTGACTGTGCTCTGGCTGGCCATGTGCTCCTCAGCCCGTCCCACGTTTCGCGCTCGTTTTTTTCCGGAGGGAACAGTGAATGTCAGCCAATGCTCTGAAACAGTTCTCCCAAGATCTGCTTTTGGCTTTCCACTTTGGAAAGGCTTTTATTGAATTCTTATAGATGTATAAGCCTATAGTTTTTTTTTACAGGATTGGTTGTAAATGTGTTGCCTAAAGAAACTTTTTTTCTTTTCTTTTTTACTCCTGTTGTTCATCTAATTTCTTATTCATTTCTCGTTCCGTTCAAATCGAATTATCATGGTGAAACCTGAGCCCCTGTTTTATTTATGCATGGAGGTACAAAACAAGGCTTTTTAAAATGTATGAAATGTGCTGTCTGCAGTACGTTATATGCAGGGGTGCAATGCTCACTGGACGGCCTTGCACACCGTGCCGGAACCTATTGGACCAGGAGCACGTGTAGGCACACGCATAGATTTAAAACTACTTTAAATTCGCACCTCAACAAAGTTTTCAAAGGCTCCCGACTCACACCTAGCGAATTAACATAGGAATAGCCTAGATGCATATCAATTGTCCATTGTGTGACTTGCAGTGTAGGTGTTAAGCGACGTGCGCGTCACATCATTGAAATAGAGTGCAAGAACATACCAAATGAGCATTGCATGCCTGGTTATATGCTACTATGTCCCACGATTTACTGTATCAACCATGTGTCACAATTTTGTATCTTCGGTAATGAAAGCAATTTGCACAGCTTCTTATCTTTCAGATGATATAATAAATAATGTAATGATAAAGATGACGTTTTAATTTAAAACCGACCCATCTGTCGCTCAAGGAGAAGGATGGTTTTCTTGCGTAACCGTCCACATGTTGAAGAAGCGAGAGCCACATGGTGTATGACTTTGAAACCAAGGCCATTTGCAGTGACGCAGCAGAGCAAAGTGAGAAAGAACCAGTTGAAACGTGAAGAAGAACTTTTTGATCTATGAGACACAGTGTGTGGTGAGTGGTGCAGACTCTCAAGAGAGATACAAAGCAACGTGTGAAGAAGATATGGCAAATCCATTAGATAATTTGTGTGACCGGTTTCTGCCGGTATAGAGTGAGTACTGTACATGTAGAACTTGTAATTGTAATTGGTCAATGAAAAAATAGCACAAACTAGAAAAAGTGCTCCTCGGAGCACAAGTCTCCGCCAGGTCAGGTAGATTATTGTGGCCTCCTGGTGGCGCTATAATAGGCCAATGTGAAAAGGGTGCCATTTCTTCTTAGGCCTTGCACAACAATCGGACACTGCATTCATGATTTGAGGCATTTTGTTCCAAAAATGTGGTTTGCTAAATTAGACCTGCTGGTGGCGCTATAACAGGCCAATGTGAAAAGGGTGGCATTTCTTCCTCTGCCTAGTGGGAATGTGCGTGCAAAATTTCACGGAAATCGCACACTGTGTTCATGATTTGAGGAATTTTGTTCAAAAGGGACCTATCCTGCAAACTTTGGAAGCCAATGTTAGCCAAGTAGGATGGAATATGAAATATCGGACACCATCTTGATCACATGACTATAGAGATACAGTGTACCGATTTGCGTGATTTTTGGACAGAATCTGAAGGAGTAAGAGCAAAAAAATTGAAAACTCAGCCTCCTGGTGGCGCTCTAAAAGGTATATGTGAAAAATGCAGGGCAAAGGTTTTTCCTTGGCCTCTAGGGAGTGTGCGTGCAAAGTTTCACACATATCGGTGCAGTTATAGCTAAAAACGTGAATGGGCCTGTTATAGCGCCACCATGGGGCCATGATGTGAACGTTTTCAAGTGGCATTTCTTCCTGGGCCAAGTGGGAATCTCTGTGGAAAATTTCACGGAAATCACATGCTGCGTTCATGATTTGAGGCATTTTGTTCAAAATGAACCAATCCTGTAAACTTTGGAAGCCAATTTTAGCCAATCATGATGGAATATGGAAAATCAGACAGATCCGTGTTGGTCACATGGCTATAGAGATACTGTGTACCGATTTGCGTGTTTTTTGGACAAAATCTGTAGGAGTAATAGCAAAAAATGTGTTTTGCAAAAGTCTGCCTCATGGTGGTGCTATGACAGGCTGATCTGAAAAATGTGGGCCAGTGGTTCTGCTGTGGCATCCAGGGAGTGTGTGTGCGCAGTTTCATAGTGACCGGGCCAACGGTGGCGGAGATTAGCTGGTCGCAGACAGAAGGACGGACACACACACACACACACACACACACACACACACACACACACACACGGACGGACGGACAGGGGGCAAAACATACTCTCTCGCCATGCCTTTCGGCCTGGCGGAGACAATAAATATATAAATACTGTTTCTATGTTGTGACTGGTTGGGGCAGTGTATAGCCTGCCCTTACATTTTACAACCCAAAACAATTTACAAAGTTGCCTTGCAACAAAAAATTATGAAATTCCAGGCCTGTTTCCAACACATGAAACACTTTACAACCTATTTAGTCTCATCAGTGCTATAGTAATGAGCTGGCCCCAGCGCTATACTGCTATAATATCCCCAGTACAGCGTACAGACTGTAACTTGGCCCGTGTTCAGTTGATCCTCAGACCGTAGCGTGTGCCTGGGATCCCCTCTATTGTTCTGGCCGCCCGTCGGCATGTCCCGACAGGTGGCCGACCACAGGCCCTCTCTGACCTATACACCAAGCATGTGGCATCATATAAAAAGATGGCACTTTAGCTGTAAATAGTAATTTTCTCTGTATAGATTTTCTCAGTATCCTCCACGGTGTGGAATCATAGTTGAAATGGGGGGGGGAAGGTGCTTCGGTAGGTATAGTAGAGCAATAATTCCTTCGGGCACACGATGACCTGGACAATATCTATTAAATCAGATGTGACCTGTGTCATCACATTAATTGGATGTCTCTGTTCAAGCGCTCTTCACCTTCTTTTGACCAGGATCTGTATGCAGAGCACAATGGGCCTGTGAATGATATTCAGGCATGTATAGAGAGCAGGGGTCTTCAACAAGGGTATCTGGAACCCCCTAGGGGGCTCTCAGAGTTACTACTGGGGGGGCCACTTATTTCTTTATCCCCCCCAAAAAAGATATATTATCAGCCAAGATAATGTGCAAACAAACAAAAAAACTTTAATTTACACAACACTGATGTTAGTGCTAAGTTTAAAATGAAACACAATGTTATACAATATGTAGTGGGTGTTCCTGCTGACTTCCTGCTGAAAAACGCTGAAAACCCCTTATCTAGAGGGATGGTCATCTGCAAGCTATAGCTAAAAGCTAGTCCCCATGTGACATAACATGTTCCCAGTGACACATGTGGTGGTGGAGTAATCTTTGCCAGAATGCATTTTTCTCACACTGTTTGTGTCAGGAGGTGAGTGAGGTAGGTTATGGACAGTGTTGCCAGATTTTGCGATAAAAAAAAACAAGCGGCCAGGTCTGCAAAAACAAGCCCAAAAGAAGCGACTACATACTATATGATCACTCATCATACAGTCACACAAGGACTTCCCCTGCAGAAATGAGTTAATATAGCATAACAATATGTTTTACCACTGGAACCCTTCAACTCTGTATCTGCTATTGTAAAAAATTATGTTGAAAGAAATGTGAAATAAATATATATATTTTAAAAGAAAATAACAACGCAACTACCAAAGCCCAAAGTCGCATATTAAGCAGACTTGGCAACAGTGTTGATTTTGTCGACTAAAACTATGACGAAAATCTTTCGTCGACTACCTTTTTCACTGAAGAAAACTAAATAAAAACGTAGCTATGATGACTAAAACTAAGACTAAATATATTGTCAATTTCGTCAGCAAATGAAAACTAGACTAAAATGTTTGTGAGGGACTAGTGGAGAAGAGATCCAGTAGAACTAAAAGACATGTCATTTTATGTTTGGTTGCACTCGGGTGTTGCGCTCTGAAAATAGCAGATCTACAAGCTCACAACGCGTCGCAGTGCGACGCGCTGTGAGCTTGTAGATCGGCTATTTTCGGCATGCAACCAAGTGTAAAATCAGCCAATACGACACCATCAAGGCACCGACAAAATACATTTTAGTCGACTATATCAACTGTAGATTCAGTCGACTCAAATCTTATGATATTTAGTCGACTAAAACTAGACACTAGACACTAAAACATTTCAGATGACTAAAACTAAATGGAATTTTATTCAAAAGACTATGACTAAAACTAAATCAAATTTTTCTGTCAAAATCAACACTGCTTGGCAACACTGCTTATATGGGGTAACGGAGCTGAAGAGAAGAAGGGGAGGACATACTGTATGAAGCTGAAACTAGGTCAGTGGTATTCACTCACTGCTGTGCATGGAAGGTCAGTCGGTGTGCGTGTGTACATTGTGTATTCATTCCATCTCCACAGTCCAACAGGCTATCTATCTCTGTGGTTCTCTCTTTCGTGCTGCGCACCCCCATCTCAAAATATGTTGTTCCAGGGACCTCCCCAGAAGAAAAGATTAAAAATATTCGCTTTAAAACAATATGTACATATTCAAAGATTTGCACACATTTTCACGATAAAAATAGCAGATCTACAAGCTCATAGCGTGGCACTCGGCGCTGTGCTATGAGCTTGTATATCTGCTATTTTTGAAAAGCCAAAGTATGAAATAATGGTTATATAGCTACAAATCTAAAATGACAAACTGCTATTTTTCGTCTCCCTGCTCTTCTATTGAGACATTTAGATTGTGTCAAAGGTCATGTCTCACCTAGACACAGGAGGATCTGACACAAATTTTGGCCTGATGGTCAGGATTCAATTTATCCCCTGAGCAAGCAGGCAGGCTCTATTAGCTCAATGGTGAACATTTTCAGCACCAGGAAACCGGGTTCAAATCCGGGGTAGAAGAGGAAAGTTATCGAAAGTTAAATCGAATAGCCTCAATAGCCTTTCTAGCAATAGATGAGCTATGTTCCCTATTTTTTGAACAATTTTGGAATAAAAAAAAAATCTTTGAAAATAAATTAAATTCCCTTTTTTACAATTATTTTGAACATCTTTGTCTATAACGATGACTTGCCCAAAATAGGGACGCCATGAGGTTTAAAGTGTTTAATCCTTACGGCGTTGCTTCGGGTTTGAGGGCCTGCACGACGCACTTAATTAAACAACGCCCGCCCCATATAGTAGCGCTATTGTTCTCCGCAGGCGGTCGGTCAGTCAGCCCACACACACCCTCAGGTCCTGAATGGACTGACTCGCATTTGACATTTTCTTCTTCTTTTACAGAACAATAACCGGTCTTGTTCGTGTTCCATGTATGCAGTTAGAACCAGATTGGGCCGGTTGGCTCCCGCGCCTAATAGCCTCGCGCTATACGATGCTGCTGCTGATGCTGCTGCTGCTGTCGTCGGTGGCGGGCTGGCGGGGCGGCGGAGGAGGTCGGGATGCGGTGACTATATAATACCGGCTTCGACCGGCTCGGCTCGGCTGGGTCTGGGGGCTTTCAGCGCGCACAGAGGCCTCATTGTGGGTGTGATGAGTGTGTCCTTTTGATCTGTCATTTCCCATGCTCGGGAAAGGTCACCTGACCTCCCCCAGCTGAGGTCGGCACGCAGCGCTTGCATGCGTTCGTGCGGCTTGCTTATACTACGCCGCTTTTGGACAACTTTCACCCCTGTTCCTTCCTTTCTTCCTTTCTTGTGTCCTTCACGGTCATGGTGACTTGTCCTTGTTACTGTTCAGTGGTTTGTTATCAGAGGGTGAGGCCAGGCTGCTTCATAACAGAACAACCACAAGCTGCCTGGTGGAGCTACTGTAGCTGTCAGCCAGCCGTGTGCCTTCAGACAGTGGGGTATCAAAGTCCTCTACTTAAACCCCTGCTGGGCCAGATGGTCCTCTTTTAATCAGTTAAAAGAATAGTTCACCTCCAAAATGACTATTTTTCGATCAATTAGTAGACTATTTGAAAATAGCCGATCTGCAATAAAACGTGTAATGTTTAAATCTAGTATTGGGGTCCCTGCATGGCACATCATATTTTCAGATGGGGGTCCTAACACATTTCGGGGTCCTTGATGAAAACATTTTGAGAACCACTGTTGTAAAGTATAGCTTGATTGAAATCAGGGTTTGTGCTCTTTGAAAATGTTACATAACATATTGGACATACAGTAGACGTTTGGTGCTCATGATGAATGTTAATGATGATGATGAATGATGATGATGATGATGATCAGAGCAGCTGTCATGTAAGCAGGGTATCTGCCCTTCACAAATAGCTTCAGACACAGCAGCAGCAGGACTGACTGATTGACTGACTGACTGACTGCTGACTATGAGATTCAATTCAAAGAGGCCTCACAGGTAGTTTGTGGTACTATCTGTGTAGGCCCTATAAAGAGAAGGTGCATTCGCCATCTGTTTTGAATAAGAGGTGTCATGTTTTGCAATTAATTAAACTTACATAAACTATTTATGTTATTAAGGCTTTGTGAGTTCCATTTAAAATAAAGTTTGACCATGACAGAGGCGCGCCGACTCAGCAGACCTTGAGGCCGAGGAGTCGCGCCCGAGCGCCTCAAGGCGCGAGTGCCCGCGGCGACCGGCCGATGGTCTGCTAGTCGACTCAGCGCCGTCCGAGTTATGTACCGATAAGCACAGAATCGTAAATAATATTGGTGGGGACTGCGTTTGCCCCACTGACTGTGTAATTAAACTTACATAGACTATTTCTGTTTTAAAGGTTTGTGATTTCTGTTTGACTGTGCAGGGCAGAGGCGTCAATTCTCTGAGTCATGGTAACCGCAGACCCTCGGATTTAAAATTATTTCCACTCTTTCTTAATTCCAGTTAAAGATGTGTTTACATTATATTTTATAACTAAGGGATAGGTGCTAAAAGGTTACAAGCTTGGAATCCAGTTAGCATATCTACAGTTCTGTTGTTCACACCTCCATTTTGGAAGACAATGAGCTCCCTGTTGATGGCCCAATTGCTGATGGCTCTTGGTATCAATGTGTCTTCATTAATATTCTCACTAACTCAACAATGAGATCTCCCACTCAACTATGTGGTTTGATGTAGGTGATCAACTCCATTGTTTAGTTTAGTGAGAATTTGTGAAGGGTTTCAGTTCTGTTGGGCAGTTTAAAAGTTTAAACCACCTGGATATTTTGTGCTAAGTCTTGTGATCCATTCTTTTTCATGGAATCTTCTCTGTCCAATTGTCCAGCGGTCATTGTATTCCAAGCCACATACCTTTATAGCCTCAATTCCATGTGTCATAAAGTGTTGAACAATTAACAAATGGGTATCCTTTTCATTATTAATGGTATATTTATGTTGGCTTATTCTAATTGCTATGGAGTTGCTCGTCTCTCCTACATATTGTAATCCACATACTTGGCAAGTAATCAGATAAACACAATTTCTGGTGTTGTATGTGATGTTCTGTCTTAGGATAATTATATTTTTGTTTGTCCTGTTTTTAACAGTTTGTTTTGGGCTAAAGTAGTTAGGCCTTGTCCTAATTACCTGGTTCCATGGTTTCAATTTGCTGTGGACCAAGTGGTCTTTTAAGTTTTTGTTTCTCCTGTAGGCCGAGATTATGTTGAAGTTCTGTAAGAGGTCCCCTCCCCTGTTTTCAAAATTTCTTTTGATGGCTCTGTTTGCCAGTAAACTTTGGCTAGAAAATGTGGTTACTAAAGCTAGTGTGGGTTTCTCATTTCTTATTTTCACTTCCTGGAACGTGTTGTATGCTTTCCTGAGAAATGTTCTTGTATATCCACGTTTCCTTAATGCTGTGAACAGAGTCTTGTAGGCTTTTTCAAAATCTGCTGCTTGTGTGCAGATTCTCTTGAAACGTAGGAGCTGTGACTTGACTATTCCTGCAAAACAATGGGTTGGGTGGAAGGAAGTTTTGTGGAGCAATGCATGTGTATCAGTCTCCTTAAAAAATACCCTTAAATCCAGTTTGCCGGTGGTATTGAAGTCTTTTCCTTTGAAGACTGTCACATCCAGGAAGTCAATATGTTCTTTGTTAGTTACATATTTCACTGTTATTGAGGCATGATGTGTGTTTAGGATTTGGATGAACTGCTCAAATTCCTCTGTGGAGTGCTCAAAAACTCCAAAAATATCATCTAGAAACCTGAAATAATGTGTGGGTTTGAATCTGCACTTTTTGAGTGCGGTTTCTTCCCACAAAGCCAAATAAATGTTGGCATAAGATGGTGCAAATTTCTTTCCCATGGCTGTTCCACTGATCTGAAGGAAGGTTTTCCCATCAAATGTGAAATCGTTTTTGGTCAAATTTAATTCTAGCAATTTTAATAGTTCTGCGTCTGGTCTTTGTCTGTCAGGGTACTTTATAAAGATATCTCTGATTGCCTTCAGCCCCGCCACTGTGTTTATATTGGTGTACAAACTGTCAACATCTATTGAAAACAAAATGGCCCCCTGAGGCACTGTGATGTTTTTTATTTTATCAATAAAGTCATATGTATCCTTAATGTAGCTTGGATGTTTTACAGATAGTGGGTTTAAGTAGAATTCAATAAATTCTGCTGTGGCATATGTTTCTGAGTTACAATCCGAAACAATTGGGCGACCAGGTGGAATTTCATAAGGAATAGTCCATGTACTAGGATCCTTGTGGATTTTGGGTAAAAGGTAGAGAATTCTAGCTCTTGGGGAATTTTCGCCCCGTAGGTACTTCTCTTGTTTCTGATCTATAAATTTTTTCTTTCTTAATTCGGTGATGACACCCCCAACTTCTATTGCTGTTTGTTTAAAAATGGGTGCCTCCAACTCCACATAGTGATTTGAGTTATTCAACTGTCTTAAACCCTCAAAAACATATTGTTGTCTGTCCAAAATGACTATACGGCTCCCTTTGTCTGCAGGCTTAATCACAATGTCCTGGTTGTTAGCTAATGATCTTAGAGCTCTCACCTGATCTGTTGTGATGTTATTTTTTTCTCTCAGGTGTCCTGGTACATTTTGTACTGTGGCTCTGTCCATCTGGATCAATTGTTTTAGGTTGTCCGGTATTTTGTCCTCCTCTGGTTCCCAGTATGATGGAAGGTGGAAGCGCGGAATTTCCGTGTTGTTTCCAACTCCAAAATGTGTAGCTAATTTGAGTCTGCGATGGTATTTTGACACATCTATTCTCAAGCTTTGTGATTGTTGTTTGTAGATGTCCAGGGTGGGGACGAATGACAAACCTTTTTCCAAAAGTGTTTTCTGGTGTTCGTTTGGTCGGAAAAAATGAGACAGATTAATTATATCCGACTCCATAAGGCCCTGCCGGTTTGAGCTGTCGGGCCGTATTAGTTTAAAGAGTTGAGCCAGTGCTGTAGCATCAGTTTGGCTGTGTCTTCTTCCCAGTGGACGTTGTCTGATCCTGTTTTGAAGTGGGTTGCGGGCAATTTTGGGAGGTGGGGCTCTTTCTTTATTTCTTCATTTAGGCTTATCAGAATATTCTTCGGGTCAGTTCCTAGGCTTTCTGAGTAGTTGATTAGTGCTATGCGTCTGTCTGCGCAGGGGAATTGTTTTTTGGCTGTTGTGCGGAGTTTCTTCAAGGCTGTGTGGCTTGTTTTTCTAGTTCTTTGGTTCTTGTTGTTAATTCCCACCGAGATGATGAGGTGTGTGGCCGTCTCATTTTTCTCAGCCTTGCTCAGGACTGTTTCGGCCCATTCCAGGTTCATTCCAGAGTAGGATTCTATCTGGACTCTGTCATCTGTGATTGTCGGGATCCGAGACAGGTTGGAGTCTCCAATTATGATGATGTCTCGGTTTGGTACTAATCTCCATTTGTGTTTGGTTTCCTTATTTAAGCCTCTCCAGTGGCGTGGTTTTCTTGGTTCTGTCTCGTTGGTTTCTTCTCGTGCTGGGGCCTCCCTCTGTGTATTAGTGTCTTCGGTAGGTCCCTCTGGTATTGTCTGGTTCCCTTCACTGTTCCTCCTCTCCTGGGTTGTCCTCTGGGGTGTGTCTCTGGGTGGTGTAGTTTGCCCCCTGGTGGGATTATCCCTCTGTGGTTTGGGTGTGTTTCTTGGGTTCTGTTCTGTTCTGTTAGTGACCTTCTGTTTCCTTTGGTTTCCATTCGGTCCAATCTCTGCCCATGGCTCCTCGGGTGTTCTGCTGCTTGTTGTAGGCAGGTCTGGGAACTCTTCCTGTGTTAGTTCTACTGGGCCCTGTGTTGTTGCTGCTACGGTCCCCATTCCTCCAGTTGGGTCTTCTCTTGTTTCTACCGTGCCTGGGTTGCCTGTAGAGGGAAAGGAAGGAGGGGAGGACGGGGATGGGGGAGGACGGGGGACCTGTGGTGTGGGGTGTGTTGTGGTGTGTGCTTTTGTGCTATATAATTCTGTTACTGCTGTACGGGCTAAGCCCAGTGTCTTCTCTGTTAGGCGCCTTCCTAGATTTTTTCTTGCCCATTTAGTGGCAATGGAGAAGGCCCTGTCGTATTCCCGTGTTAAGCACTGGGATAGGTCCTTTTTTGTGTTTTCAATCAATGTGTTAAAGTGTTCTATTAATATTAACAAAGTGGTGTAAGACCAATTCTTTGCACTTCCTTGTAGTAGCAGTAAGGTTCTCTCTGTTGGTTTTGCTGGTTTTATAAAATCCATCAGTTCTTGTTCTTTTCTAGCAATACTCTCTGGGTATTTGTCTATGTTTACATTCTGTGAATGGTGTAGTGCAACAATCAAGTTGTTTATCCCTCTAATTGATTTGTGAAAATCATTGTTTCTCTCTCCATGTGGTGTGTGTATGTAGGTTTGTCTGTGCCTACCTACCTGGCTTACCTGGTTTGGTTCCATATCCCTCCTGGGATTGTGGTTGTTCCTGGTTTCTCCATCTGGTCTGGCTCTTTCCCGCCAGGCCTGTCCTTGTCCATGGGTCCGTCGGTTCATTCTCAAATGCATAAACGTTTTCGTACTGTTTATTGTACTTCATCAGATGCGATTCTCCGGGTGAGAATGAGTTCCTGTGTCTTCTTTCCTGTATTTATGTGTTTCTGTTGTGGGCGTGGCTTCTCTGTGGCCACTGTCCTCATTGGTTGGTGCTGTTGATGGCCCATCCTGTTGGGGCCCTTTGATGACTCATGTGCCTGTTTTAGGCCTGTTCATGTTCAGGCATGTTTCTCTGTTCCATATGTATGGTCTATTCTTTGTGTTGAATCTTTGTTTATATATATGTATAAACATGGTTAGGTTTTTAGGAAATGTTATAAACATTTTGCAAGCATGAATATACCTCCATGCTTGCAAATGTGCATAACTAAAGTTTGCTTTAGATGACTCCCCTCACAAAATCAGAGGTACTAGCTTGACTGACTGCTGACTATGAGATTCAATTCAAAGAGGCCTCACAGGTAGTTTGTGGTACTATCTGTGTAGGCCCTATAAAGAGAAGGTGCATTCGCCATCTGTTTTGAATAAGAGGTGTCATGTTTTGCAATTAATTAAACTTACATAAACTATTTATGTTATTAAGGCTTTGTGAGTTCCATTTAAAATAAAGTTTGACCATGACAGAGGCGCGCCGACTCAGCAGACCTTGAGGCCGAGGAGTCGCGCCCGAGCGCCTCAAGGCGCGAGTGCCCGCGGCGACCGGCCGATGGTCTGCTAGTCGACTCAGCGCCGTCCGAGTTATGTACCGATAAGCACAGAATCGTAAATAATATTGGTGGGGACTGCGTTTGCCCCACTGACTGTGTAATTAAACTTACATAGACTATTTCTGTTTTAAAGGTTTGTGATTTCTGTTTGACTGTGCAGGGCAGAGGCGTCAATTCTCTGAGTCATGGTAACCGCAGACCCTCGGATTTAAAATTATTTCCACTCTTTCTTAATTCCAGTTAAAGATGTGTTTACATTATATTTTATAACTAAGGGATAGGTGCTACTATACAGGAAAGAAGACACAGGAACTCATTCTCACCCGGAGAATCGCATCTGATGAAGTACAATAAACAGTACGAAAACGTTTATGCATTTGAGAATGAACCGACGGACCCATGGACAAGGACAGGCCTGGCGGGAAAGAGCCAGACCAGATGGAGAAACCAGGAACAACCACAATCCCAGGAGGGATATGGAACCAAACCAGGTAAGCCAGGTAGGTAGGCACAGACAAACCTACATACACACACCACATGGAGAGAGAAACAATGATTTTCACAAATCAATTAGAGGGATAAACAACTTGATTGTTGCACTACACCATTCACAGAATGTAAACATAGACAAATACCCAGAGAGTATTGCTAGAAAAGAACAAGAACTGATGGATTTTATAAAACCAGCAAAACCAACAGAGAGAACCTTACTGCTACTACAAGGAAGTGCAAAGAATTGGTCTTACACCACTTTGTTAATATTAATAGAACACTTTAACACATTGATTGAAAACACAAAAAAGGACCTATCCCAGTGCTTAACACGGGAATACGACAGGGCCTTCTCCATTGCCACTAAATGGGCAAGAAAAAATCTAGGAAGGCGCCTAACAGAGAAGACACTGGGCTTAGCCCGTACAGCAGTAACAGAATTATATAGCACAAAAGCACACACCACAACACACCCCACACCACAGGTCCCCCGTCCTCCCCCATCCCCGTCCTCCCCTCCTTCCTTTCCCTCTACAGGCAACCCAGGCACGGTAGAAACAAGAGAAGACCCAACTGGAGGAATGGGGACCGTAGCAGCAACAACACAGGGCCCAGTAGAACTAACACAGGAAGAGTTCCCAGACCTGCCTACAACAAGCAGCAGAACACCCGAGGAGCCATGGGCAGAGATTGGACCGAATGGAAACCAAAGGAAACAGAAGGTCACTAACAGAACAGAACAGAACCCAAGAAACACACCCAAACCACAGAGGGATAATCCCACCAGGGGGCAAACTACACCACCCAGAGACACACCCCAGAGGACAACCCAGGAGAGGAGGAACAGTGAAGGGAACCAGACAATACCAGAGGGACCTACCGAAGACACTAATACACAGAGGGAGGCCCCAGCACGAGAAGAAACCAACGAGACAGAACCAAGAAAACCACGCCACTGGAGAGGCTTAAATAAGGAAACCAAACACAAATGGAGATTAGTACCAAACCGAGACATCATCATAATTGGAGACTCCAACCTGTCTCGGATCCCGACAATCACAGATGACAGAGTCCAGATAGAATCCTACTCTGGAATGAACCTGGAATGGGCCGAAACAGTCCTGAGCAAGGCTGAGAAAAATGAGACGGCCACACACCTCATCATCTCGGTGGGAATTAACAACAAGAACCAAAGAACTAGAAAAACAAGCCACACAGCCTTGAAGAAACTCCGCACAACAGCCAAAAAACAATTCCCCTGCGCAGACAGACGCATAGCACTAATCAACTACTCAGAAAGCCTAGGAACTGACCCGAAGAATATTCTGATAAGCCTAAATGAAGAAATAAAGAAAGAGCCCCACCTCCCAAAATTGCCCGCAACCCACTTCAAAACAGGATCAGACAACGTCCACTGGGAAGAAGACACAGCCAAACTGATGCTACAGCACTGGCTCAACTCTTTAAACTAATACGGCCCGACAGCTCAAACCGGCAGGGCCTTATGGAGTCGGATATAATTAATCTGTCTCATTTTTTCCGACCAAACGAACACCAGAAAACACTTTTGGAAAAAGGTTTGTCATTCGTCCCCACCCTGGACATCTACAAACAACAATCACAAAGCTTGAGAATAGATGTGTCAAAATACCATCGCAGACTCAAATTAGCTACACATTTTGGAGTTGGAAACAACACGGAAATTCCGCGCTTCCACCTTCCATCATACTGGGAACCAGAGGAGGACAAAATACCGGACAACCTAAAACAATTGATCCAGATGGACAGAGCCACAGTACAAAATGTACCAGGACACCTGAGAGAAAAAAATAACATCACAACAGATCAGGTGAGAGCTCTAAGATCATTAGCTAACAACCAGGACATTGTGATTAAGCCTGCAGACAAAGGGAGCCGTATAGTCATTTTGGACAGACAACAATATGTTTTTGAGGGTTTAAGACAGTTGAATAACTCAAATCACTATGTGGAGTTGGAGGCACCCATTTTTAAACAAACAGCAATAGAAGTTGGGGGTGTCATCACCGAATTAAGAAAGAAAAAATGTATAGATCAGAAACAAGAGAAGTACCTACGGGGCGAAAATTCCCCAAGAGCTAGAATTCTCTACCTTTTACCCAAAATCCACAAGGATCCTAGTACATGGACTATTCCTTATGAAATTCCACCTGGTCGCCCAATTGTTTCGGATTGTAACTCAGAAACATATGCCACAGCAGAATTTATTGAATTCTACTTAAACCCACTATCTGTAAAACATCCAAGCTACATTAAGGATACATATGACTTTATTGATAAAATAAAAAACATCACAGTGCCTCAGGGGGCCATTTTGTTTTCAATAGATGTTGACAGTTTGTACACCAATATAAACACAGTGGCGGGGCTGAAGGCAATCAGAGATATCTTTATAAAGTACCCTGACAGACAAAGACCAGACGCAGAACTATTAAAATTGCTAGAATTAAATTTGACCAAAAACGATTTCACATTTGATGGGAAAACCTTCCTTCAGATCAGTGGAACAGCCATGGGAAAGAAATTTGCACCATCTTATGCCAACATTTATTTGGCTTTGTGGGAAGAAACCGCACTCAAAAAGTGCAGATTCAAACCCACACATTATTTCAGGTTTCTAGATGATATTTTTGGAGTTTTTGAGCACTCCACAGAGGAATTTGAGCAGTTCATCCAAATCCTAAACACACATCATGCCTCAATAACAGTGAAATATGTAACTAACAAAGAACATATTGACTTCCTGGATGTGACAGTCTTCAAAGGAAAAGACTTCAATACCACCGGCAAACTGGATTTAAGGGTATTTTTTAAGGAGACTGATACACATGCATTGCTCCACAAAACTTCCTTCCACCCAACCCATTGTTTTGCAGGAATAGTCAAGTCACAGCTCCTACGTTTCAAGAGAATCTGCACACAAGCAGCAGATTTTGAAAAAGCCTACAAGACTCTGTTCACAGCATTAAGGAAACGTGGATATACAAGAACATTTCTCAGGAAAGCATACAACACGTTCCAGGAAGTGAAAATAAGAAATGAGAAACCCACACTAGCTTTAGTAACCACATTTTCTAGCCAAAGTTTACTGGCAAACAGAGCCATCAAAAGAAATTTTGAAAACAGGGGAGGGGACCTCTTACAGAACTTCAACATAATCTCGGCCTACAGGAGAAACAAAAACTTAAAAGACCACTTGGTCCACAGCAAATTGAAACCATGGAACCAGGTAATTAGGACAAGGCCTAACTACTTTAGCCCAAAACAAACTGTTAAAAACAGGACAAACAAAAATATAATTATCCTAAGACAGAACATCACATACAACACCAGAAATTGTGTTTATCTGATTACTTGCCAAGTATGTGGATTACAATATGTAGGAGAGACGAGCAACTCCATAGCAATTAGAATAAGCCAACATAAATATACCATTAATAATGAAAAGGATACCCATTTGTTAATTGTTCAACACTTTATGACACATGGAATTGAGGCTATAAAGGTATGTGGCTTGGAATACAATGACCGCTGGACAATTGGACAGAGAAGATTCCATGAAAAAGAATGGATCACAAGACTTAGCACAAAATATCCAGGTGGTTTAAACTTTTAAACTGCCCAACAGAACTGAAACCCTTCACAAATTCTCACTAAACTAAACAATGGAGTTGATCACCTACATCAAACCACATAGTTGAGTGGGAGATCTCATTGTTGAGTTAGTGAGAATATTAATGAAGACACATTGATACCAAGAGCCATCAGCAATTGGGCCATCAACAGGGAGCTCATTGTCTTCCAAAATGGAGGTGTGAACAACAGAACTGTAGATATGCTAACTGGATTCCAAGCTTGTAACCTTTTAGCACCTATCCCTTAGTTATAAAATATAATGTAAACACATCTTTAACTGGAATTAAGAAAGAGTGGAAATAATTTTAAATCCGAGGGTCTGCGGTTACCATGACTCAGAGAATTGACGCCTCTGCCCTGCACAGTCAAACAGAAATCACAAACCTTTAAAACAGAAATAGTCTATGTAAGTTTAATTACACAGTCAGTGGGGCAAACGCAGTCCCCACCAATATTATTTACGATTCTGTGCTTATCGGTACATAACTCGGACGGCGCTGAGTCGACTAGCAGACCATCGGCCGGTCGCCGCGGGCACTCGCGCCTTGAGGCGCTCGGGCGCGACTCCTCGGCCTCAAGGTCTGCTGAGTCGGCGCGCCTCTGTCATGGTCAAACTTTATTTTAAATGGAACTCACAAAGCCTTAATAACATAAATAGTTTATGTAAGTTTAATTAATTGCAAAACATGACACCTCTTATTCAAAACAGATGGCGAATGCACCTTCTCTTTATAGGGCCTACACAGATAGTACCACAAACTACCTGTGAGGCCTCTTTGAATTGAATCTCATAGTCAGCAGTCAGTCAAGCTAGTACCTCTGATTTTGTGAGGGGAGTCATCTAAAGCAAACTTTAGTTATGCACATTTGCAAGCATGGAGGTATATTCATGCTTGCAAAATGTTTATAACATTTCCTAAAAACCTAACCATGTTTATACATATATATAAACAAAGATTCAACACAAAGAATAGACCATACATATGGAACAGAGAAACATGCCTGAACATGAACAGGCCTAAAACAGGCACATGAGTCATCAAAGGGCCCCAACAGGATGGGCCATCAACAGCACCAACCAATGAGGACAGTGGCCACAGAGAAGCCACGCCCACAACAGAAACACATAAATACAGGAAAGAAGACACAGGAACTCATTCTCACCCGGAGAATCGCATCTGATGAAGTACAATAAACAGTACGAAAACGTTTATGCATTTGAGAATGAACCGACGGACCCATGGACAAGGACAGGCCTGGCGGGAAAGAGCCAGACCAGATGGAGAAACCAGGAACAACCACAATCCCAGGAGGGATATGGAACCAAACCAGGTAAGCCAGGTAGGTAGGCACAGACAAACCTACATACACACACCACATGGAGAGAGAAACAATGATTTTCACAAATCAATTAGAGGGATAAACAACTTGATTGTTGCACTACACCATTCACAGAATGTAAACATAGACAAATACCCAGAGAGTATTGCTAGAAAAGAACAAGAACTGATGGATTTTATAAAACCAGCAAAACCAACAGAGAGAACCTTACTGCTACTACAAGGAAGTGCAAAGAATTGGTCTTACACCACTTTGTTAATATTAATAGAACACTTTAACACATTGATTGAAAACACAAAAAAGGACCTATCCCAGTGCTTAACACGGGAATACGACAGGGCCTTCTCCATTGCCACTAAATGGGCAAGAAAAAATCTAGGAAGGCGCCTAACAGAGAAGACACTGGGCTTAGCCCGTACAGCAGTAACAGAATTATATAGCACAAAAGCACACACCACAACACACCCCACACCACAGGTCCCCCGTCCTCCCCCATCCCCGTCCTCCCCTCCTTCCTTTCCCTCTACAGGCAACCCAGGCACGGTAGAAACAAGAGAAGACCCAACTGGAGGAATGGGGACCGTAGCAGCAACAACACAGGGCCCAGTAGAACTAACACAGGAAGAGTTCCCAGACCTGCCTACAACAAGCAGCAGAACACCCGAGGAGCCATGGGCAGAGATTGGACCGAATGGAAACCAAAGGAAACAGAAGGTCACTAACAGAACAGAACAGAACCCAAGAAACACACCCAAACCACAGAGGGATAATCCCACCAGGGGGCAAACTACACCACCCAGAGACACACCCCAGAGGACAACCCAGGAGAGGAGGAACAGTGAAGGGAACCAGACAATACCAGAGGGACCTACCGAAGACACTAATACACAGAGGGAGGCCCCAGCACGAGAAGAAACCAACGAGACAGAACCAAGAAAACCACGCCACTGGAGAGGCTTAAATAAGGAAACCAAACACAAATGGAGATTAGTACCAAACCGAGACATCATCATAATTGGAGACTCCAACCTGTCTCGGATCCCGACAATCACAGATGACAGAGTCCAGATAGAATCCTACTCTGGAATGAACCTGGAATGGGCCGAAACAGTCCTGAGCAAGGCTGAGAAAAATGAGACGGCCACACACCTCATCATCTCGGTGGGAATTAACAACAAGAACCAAAGAACTAGAAAAACAAGCCACACAGCCTTGAAGAAACTCCGCACAACAGCCAAAAAACAATTCCCCTGCGCAGACAGACGCATAGCACTAATCAACTACTCAGAAAGCCTAGGAACTGACCCGAAGAATATTCTGATAAGCCTAAATGAAGAAATAAAGAAAGAGCCCCACCTCCCAAAATTGCCCGCAACCCACTTCAAAACAGGATCAGACAACGTCCACTGGGAAGAAGACACAGCCAAACTGATGCTACAGCACTGGCTCAACTCTTTAAACTAATACGGCCCGACAGCTCAAACCGGCAGGGCCTTATGGAGTCGGATATAATTAATCTGTCTCATTTTTTCCGACCAAACGAACACCAGAAAACACTTTTGGAAAAAGGTTTGTCATTCGTCCCCACCCTGGACATCTACAAACAACAATCACAAAGCTTGAGAATAGATGTGTCAAAATACCATCGCAGACTCAAATTAGCTAC